>NC_071995.2:122277500-122615000 GCF_028885655.2 Pongo abelii
TACCCTATCTATCCCCACAGGGAGGCAGGGGAGCATTTATGTATTTGGAGACAGGGTCTCACTCTGTCACCCAGGCTGGAGTGCAGTGGTGTGATCATAGCTCACTGCAGCCTCAAACTCCTGGGCTCAATTAATCTTCCCGCCTCAGCCTCCCCAGTAGCTGGGACTACAGGTGCTCACCACCATGCCTGGCTAATTTTTTATTTTTTGTAAAGATAGGGTCTTACTATGTTGCCCAGGCTGGTCTTGAACTCCTGGGCTCAAGCAATCCTCTCACCTTGGCCTCCAAAAGTGCTGCAATTACAGGCTTGAACCACTATGCCTGGCCAGGGTTGCAGTGTTACACAGGGTTCTAGGGATTAGGAGCCCTGATCTAACGATGCTGTTGAGACAGTGTTCTGGACTAGACTCTTAAACACTGCCAACTCTTCCTGGAAGGCAGAGTGGTTGAAGCCTGGTTGTGGACTTTGTATCTGGGCTCAAGTACTGCTTCTACCACTTTCTAGCTGAGGACCTTGGACAAGACTTTTCACCCATTATGCCTTAACCTCCTTGGGAGGACCCCAAGGACAATAGTGATACCCATCCCACAAAAGTATGTGGGACAGCATCGGAAAGGTACTTAGAACGATGCAGGCGAGGCATACAGTAAATTATTACTATTACTAGGACTTGCCAGCGACTCTGGACCCATAGACTTGGCAGCTCCGCGCCCGGGCCTTGGAATCAGGCCTGCATTTGTCTCCTGGGCAAGCTGCTTCCTAGCTCCACAGCCAGAGTTTCAGTTTCTAAACCTATAAACTGGCCGGGCACGGTGGCTCACGCCTGTAATCCCAGCACTTTGGGAGGCTGAGGTGGGCGGACCATGAGGTCAGGAGTTCGAGACCAGCCTAGCCAATATGGTGAAACCCCATCTCTACTAAAAATACAAAAATTAACCCAGTGTGGTGGCATATGCCTGTAGTCCCAGCTAGTCGGGAGGCTGAGGTAGGAGAATCTTGAATCTGGGAGGCGGAGATTACAGTGAACCCAGATGGTGCCACTGCACTCCAGCCTCGGCGATAGAACAAGACTCCGTCCCCCCCACCCCCCACCCCCCAAAAAAAAGCCAGGTGCGGTGGCTCACGCCTGTAATCCCAGTGTGTCCGGAATTGGTGGGTTCTTGGTCTCACTGACTTCAAGAATGAAACCGCGGACCCTCGCGGTGAGTGTTACAGTTCTTAAAGGCCGCGTGTCTGGAGTTTGTTCCTTCTGCTGTTCGGATGTGTTCGGAGTTTCTTCCTTCTGGTAGGTTCGAGGTTTCGCTGGCTCAGGAGTGAAGCTGCGGACCTTCACGGTGTTACAGCTCTTAAGGCGACGCGTCTGGAGTTGTTTGTTCCTCCCGGTGGGTTCGTGGTTTCGCTGGCTTCAGGAGTGAAGCTGCAGACCTTCAGGGTGAGTATTACGGCTCATAAAGGCAGTGTGGACCCAAAGAGTGAGCAGTAGTAAGATTTATTGCAAAGAGCTAAAGAACAACGCTTCCACACTGTGGAAGGGAACCCGAGCGGGTTGACACTGTTGCCGCGGGCAGCCTGCTTTTATTCTCTTATCTGGCCCCACCCACATCCTGCTGATTGGTAGAGCCTAGTGGTCTGTTTTCACAGGGCCCTGATTGGTGCATTTACAATCCCTGAGCTAGACACAAAGGTTCTCCAAGGCCCCACCAGAGTAGCTAGATACAGAATGTCGATTGGTGCATTCACAAACCCTGAGCTAGACACAGGGTGCTGATTGGTGTGTTTACAAACGTTGAGCTAGATACAGAGTGCCCATTGGTGTATTTACAATCCCTGAGCTAGACACAAAAGTTCTCCACGTCCCCACCAGACTCAGGAGCCCAGCTGGCTTCACCCAGTGGATCCCGCACTGGGGCTGCAGATGGAGCTGCCTGCCAGTCCCGTGCCGTGCGCCCGCACTCCTCAGCCCTTGGGTGGTCGATGGGACTGGGCGCCATGGAGCGGGGGGTGGCGCTCGTGGAGGAGGCTCTGGCCGCACAGGAGCCCACGGAGGGGGTGGGAGGCTTAGGCATGGAGGGCTGCAGGTCTTGAGCCCTGCCCCACGGGAAGGCAGCTAAGGCCCGGCGAGAAATTGAGCACAGCGCCGGTTGGCTAGCACTGCTAGAGGACCCAGTACACCCTCCGCAGCCGCTGGCCCGGGTGCTAAGCCCCTCATTGCCCGGGGCCGGCAGGGCCGGCCGGCTGCTCCGAGTGCGGGGCCCGCCAAGCCCACGCCCACCCGGAACTCCAGCTGGCCCGCAAGCGCCGCGCGCAGCCCCGGTTCCCGCTCGCGCGCCTCCCTCCACACCTCCCTGCAAGCTGAGGGAGCGGGCTCCGGCCTTGGCCAGCCCAGGAAGGGGCTCCCACAGTGCAGCGGTGGGCTGAAGGGCTCCTCAAGTGCCGCCAAAGTGGGAGCCCAGGCAGAGGAGGCGCGGAGAGCGAGCGAGGGCTGTGAGGACTGCCAGCACACTGTCACCTCTCACCAGCTCTTTGGGAGGCCGAGGCGGGTGGATCACAAGGTCAGGAGATCGAGACCATCCTGGCTAACACGGTGAAACCCTGTCTCTACTAAAAATACAAAAAAATTAGACGAGTGTGGTGGCAGGTGCCTGTAGTCCCAGCTACTCAGGAGGCTGAGGCAAGAGAATCGCGTGAACGTAAGAGGCAGAGCTTGTAGTGAGCCAAGATCGCGCCACTGCACCCCAGACTGGGCGACAGAGCGAGAGACTCCATCTCAGAAAAAAAAAAAAAAAAATCTATAAACTGGTGCACTAGTACCGGTCCCCATCTCCCCAGGTTATGAGGAACAAATGAGATAATCCACAGAGCAGGCGAAACACATTGAGTAAACCACTGTTATTTACTAAGAAGACAGGCTCACGGAATGGTTGCGGCAGCCTCATTAGTTCCTTTGCAAAGTGCAGACACCCGCTCTCTGTTTCATTGATTCCTAAATGCATTTTGTTCACATCTTAAGACCTCTGAAATCAGGATGAGTCCTAAAATCGATAGCTTCTTAACATTTTAGTTTGCAGCAATCTTTCCCTTCATAGTGACACCAAATAATAGTGCATCGCTTAAACTGAATGAATGCAATTGATTCATTATACAATGAAATGTAGATATGTGACATATACATACATACACCGTGTATACCATCGTAACTAAGAGACCACTCTAGATAAGCTATGGAAAGTATAAAAATCATTTTACTTTAATATAAAATCACATAAAGAAAGGCATGTTGGCTAAATCAAATATTCACTAAATATCAGTGAAGTCACCACTGGAATCTCAATAGCACATTTTCCTGCTTTCTTTTCTCCCTTCTGCTAACCATTGAAAACCAGGGTCATCCGTGGGAGCAGATGAGTAGGACATGTGTCTGCATGCTGGAGGCCCTGGGGGTTGATGTGGGAGCAGGAAGTGGACCCCCCCACCCTGCACATCCCTTCTGTTTTTCTTGATTTCAGCCTCACTGGCCCAGGCCAAATCTTCAAGGGTGTCTAGTTCTGCAGCCAGGGAGAAAATGATGCCAAGAGAACCTCGTCTCCTCCCTCCTCAGTCTGCTTTGAAGGGGAAATAAATACACAGGCCCAGTATGTCTGTGTGGCACAGGGAGGTGGTTTTGCCAGGCATCTTGGAAGGTTGTCTTCTAGACTCAGAGCCATAGCCTTAGTTGTGGCCTTGGATCTAGGTCTGTTTCCCCGATCGAAAAAAGAACCTGGTGTGGAGACAGAGAGGGGTCAGGGTAAGCAGAAGGAACAAAGCAAGGGGTGCAGAAACCCCCATAAAATTTCTAAGTAGCTCTTGCAGCTGTTGACTCAAAAATATGTCCAGGCCAGGCATTGTGGCTCACGCCTGTAATCCTATGATTTTGGGAAGCTGAGGCAAGAGGATGAGGATCGCTTGATCCCAGGAGTCTGAGACATGCCTGGGCAGCATAGTGAGACCCCATCTCTAAAAAAAAAAAAAAAAAAAAATTAACCAGGCGTGGTGGCACACACCTGTAATCCCAGCTACTCAGGAAGCTGAGGCAGGAGAATCGCTTGAACCTGGGAGGCAGAGGTTGCAGTGAGCCGAGATTGCACCACTGCACTCCAGCCTGGGTGACAGAGCAAGACCCTATCTCAAAAAAAAAAAAAAACGAAAAAGCAAAAAAAAAAACACAAAAAACCCGGGTGCGGTGGCTCACGCCTGTAATCCCAGCACTTTGGGAGGCGGAGGCAGGCGGATCATGAGGTTAGGAGATCGAGACCATCCTGGCTCACACGGTGAAACCCCGTCTCTACTAAAAATACAAAAAATTAGCCGAGTGTGGTGGCGGGCGCCTGTAGTCCCAGCTGCCTCGGGAGACTGAGGCATGAGAATGGCGCGAACCCGGAAGGCGGAGCTTGCAGTGAGCCGAGATTGCGCCACTGCACTCCAGCCTGGGCGACAGAGTGAGACTCCGTCCCAAAAACAAAAACAAAAGCAAAAAAAAATTCATTCATTCATTCATTCACTCATTCATTCTAGTAGCTCATTAAGTTTATCTGACCCTGAAAGGGTGGCCCACGCTCATTAGCCACTAGCCACATGTCCTCAGGCTAGCTCATGCACAGAACACACATTTCACTTTTGCTCTATTAGGCTCAAACTCCAATTAGGTGTCCTAAGCTCCCGTAGAAGGACGCTGAAAGAAATGAGTAGCTTATGCCTTCTGGAAGCCTGATTTGCAACAAGATAGCCAATGGAAGTCCTAAATGAACACCTTCACTTCGGACACCTGGGTGGAGGTGCTCTTTCATTATCTTACCTCAGAAGACCCTTGTGGAAGAAACACTTCCATTAGGCTGGGTGCAGTGGCTTACGCCCGTAATCCTAGCACATTGGGAGGCTGAAGCGAGCAGATCGCTTGAGCTCAGGAGTTCCAGACCAGCCTGAGAAATGTGGAGAAACCCCATCTTTACCAAAAATACAAAAATTAGCTGGGCGTGGTGGTGAACACCTATGGTCTCAGCTACTCGGGAGGCTGAGGTGGTAGGATCGCTTGAACCTGGGAGGCGGAGGTTGCAGTGAGCTGAGATCAAGCTACCGGACACCAGCCTGGGTGACAAAGTGAGACCCCATCTCAAAAAAAAAAAAAAAAAAAAAAAAGGGAAAAAGAAACACCCCCATTGGCCTTACTTTGACCCTGTCTCCCAATCCTTCTCCACAAGGCAACCAGAGTGAGCTTTTTGTATGTAAATACAGTCATGTTACTCTCCAGCTTAAAACCATCCAATGTCTCTTCCCAATGTACCTAGAATAAAACCCACAGTCAGCACCGGAATCCACGTGGCCCTGGGTGACCCAGCCCCTCCCACCTCTCCAATCCCGCCTCCATTCTCTTCCCTGTTCCAGTCACCATGGTCTTCTGTTCTGAAAATTTCTTTCTTTTTTTTTTTTTTTTTGAGACAGAGTTTCACTCTGGTTGCCCAGGCTCAAGTGCAATGGCATGATCTCGGCTCACGGCAACCTCCGCCTACCGGGGTTCAAGCAATTCTCCTGCCTCAGCCTCCTGAGTAGCTGGGATTGCAGGCATGCGCCACCATGCCCAGCTAATTTTGTATTTTTAGTAGAGATAGGGTTTCTCCATGTTGGCCAGGCTGGTCTCGAACTCCGGACCTCAGGTGATCTGCCCGCCTTGGCCTCCCAAAGTGCTGGGATTATAGGCAAGAGCCACTGCGCCTGGCCTGTTCTGGGAATTTCTGTAGCCTGAAGCTCTTACACTTACTGTTCTGTCTACCAGGAATGCTCTTTTGTTTTGGTGGGAGACGGGATCTTGCTCTGTCATCCAGGCCGGAGTGTAGTGGTGTGACCATGGCTTACTGTAGCCTGGACCTCTTGGGCTCAAGAGATCCTCCCAAGTAGCTGGAACTACAGGCACGTACCCAGCTATTTTTATTCTTTTTTGTAGAGATGAGGTCTCTACAAAAAAGTTCTCTATGTTGCCCAGGCTAGTCTCAAACTCTTGGGCTCGAGCGATCCTCTGGCCTCGGCCTCCCAAAGTGCTGGGATTACAGGCATGAGCCACTGCGCCTGTCCTGGAATGCTCTTCCTTCCGGTCTTTATTGTACTTCAGTGATCAGTTTGAATGTCACCTCCTCCTGTTCACTCTCTGACTCCCTCTACTAGAATGTGAGCTCCATGAGCCAGAGACTTTAGGGTCTGTTCACTGCTGTATCTTCAGCACCTACAACAGTGCCTGGCACATGGTAGACCCTCAGTAAATATTTGTTGAATGAATGGAGTACAGGAAAGCTGCAGCCTACTGTCCTGACACCTGGCAACTAAGAGGGCACATATCAGTGTGGTCCAAGGGTTCCCCAAATCAGAATTGCCCAAGGAACTTGTGAAAAAAATCCAGATTTCTGAGCTTCATCCAAGAACCACTGACTTGATTTCTTTTTCTTTTTCTTTCTTTTTGTTTTTTTTTGAGACAGAGTCTTGTTCTGTTGCTAGGCTGGAGTGCAGTGGCGCAATCTCGGCTCACTACAGCCTCCGACTCCTGGGTTCAAGCAATTCTCCTGCCTCAGCCTCTTGAGTAGCTGGGACTACAGGCATGGGGTTTCACCATGTTGGCCAGGATGGTCTCAATCTTCTGACCTTGTGATCTGCCCGCCTCAGCCTCCAAAAGTGCTGAGATTATAGGTGTGACCCACCGCGCCTGGCTTTTTTTTTTTTTTGAGACGGAGTCTCGCTCTGTCACCCAGGCTGGAGTGCAGTGGCGCGATCTCGGCTCACTGCAAGCTCTGCCTGCTGGGTTCACGCCATTCTCCTGCCTCAGCCTCCCGAGTAGCTGGGAATACAGGCGCCCACTACCACACCTGGCTCATTTTTTGTATTTTTAGTGGAGATGGGGTTTCACCGTGTTAGCCAGGATGGTCTCCATATCCTGATCTTGTGATCTGCCCGCCTTGGCCTCCCAAAGTGCTGGGATTACAGGCGTGAGCAACTGCGCCCAGCCTACTGACTTGATTTCTGAGAATCTGAATTTTACACAAGCACCTCATTCTTGGTATAAGAGGCAGCATCTGAAGAACTATGGGATCAACTCTGGTGCACAGACATGAGGGAAGTATTCAGAGGAAAGCGCATAGCATGTTCCAATGCTGGGACACGGCTCATTCAACGTGGGACAGGGAGAGGTCCTTGGGCATTTCCCACAGCCAGGCTGAAACTGCCTGTTGCTCCAGTTCTATTCTGGTTATCAAGAGGATATTGACTCCCTTTTTTCTTTTTTTTTTTGAGATGGAGTCTTGCTCTATTGCCCAGGCTGGAGTGCAGGGGTGTGATCTCAGCTCACTGCAACATCCTCCTCCCAGGTTCAAGTGATTATTCTACTTCAGCCTCCCAAGTAGCTGAAATTACAGAGGCCATGGCTAATTTTGTATTTTTATTTATTTATTTAATTTTTATTTTTATCTATTTATTTTTTTCAGACGGAGTCTCGCTCTGTCGCCCAGGCTGGAGTGCAGTGGTGCGATCTTGGCTCACTGCAACCTCTGCTTCCCAGGTTAAAGCGATTCTCCTGCCTCAGCCTCCCAAATAGCTGGGACTATAGGTACATGCCACCACACCCAGCTAATTTTTGTATTTTTAGTAGAGACGGGGTTTCTTTTTTTTTTTTTGAGACAGAGTCTTCCTCTGTTGCCCAGTTTGGAGTACAGTGGTGTGATCTTGGCTCACTGCAACATCCGCCTCCGGGGTTCATGCCATTCTCCTGCCTCAGCCTCCTGAGTAGCTGGGATTACAGGAGCCTGCCACCATGCCCGGCTAATTTTTTTGTATTTTTAGTAGAGACGCGGTTTCACCATGTTAGCCAGGATGGTCTCGATCTCCTGACCTCATGATCCTCCTGCCTCGGCCTCCCAAAGTGCTGGGATTACAGGCCTGAGCCACTGCGCCCGGCAGAGACGGGGTTTCACCATGTTGGCCAGGATGGTCTTGATCTCTTGGCTTGGTGATCCGCCCACCTCGGCCTCCCAAAGTCTTGGGATTACAGGCGTAAGCCACTGTGCCCGGCCTATTTTTATTTTTTTTGAGACAGAGTCTCGTTTTGTCGCCCAGGCTGGAGTGCAGTGGTGCAATCTCAGTTCACTGCAACCTCTGCCTCCTGGGCTCAGGCGATTCTCCTGCCTCAGCCTCCGGAGTAGCTGGGATTACAGGCACCCGCCACCACGCCCGGCTGATTTTTGTATTTTTAGCAGAGACGAGGCTTCACCATGTTGGCTAGGCTGGTCTCGAACCCCTGACCTCAGGTGATCCTCCCACTTCAGCCTCCCGAAGTGCTGGGTTTACAGGCGTGAGCCACTGCTCCCGGCCGAGTTTGACTCTTGATTCCATTTCCTGGGCATCACCATGTGCAGCAGGAAACATTTTGGAAAGGTGTTTTCCCTGCCGTAGATTCCATGTAGCCCAAGATTAAGGGTGAATGCACTTAGGAGGTAAATAGATGCGGCTTCAGGTCTGAGTTCCACCGCCACTGACCCGCTGTGTAACCTTTGCAGGTCATTGATCCACTCTGACTCTCAGTTTGCCCATCTGTAAAACAGATCTCCTGAGTAGATGTTTACTCAGTTCAGTGTCCGGCACATGGCAAATGCTCACTAAGTGGGAGCTACGGTGAATCTTTTTTTTTTTTTTTTTGAGACAGGGTCTCACTCTGTCACTCAGACTGGAGTGCAGTGGCGCCATCTCGGCTCACCTCAACCTCCGCCTCCCAAGCTCAAGTGATTCTCCTGCTTCAGCCTCCTGAGTAGCTGGGATTAAGGCGAACGCCACTACTACCCAGCTAATTTTTGTATTTTTTAGTAGAGCCAGGGTTTCACCATGTTGGCCAGGCTGGTCTCGAACTCATGACCTCAAATGATCCACCCACCTCGGCCTCCCGAAGTGCTGGGATTACAGGTGTAAGCCACTGTGCCTGGCTTAGCTATGGTGAATCTTAAGGTATGGGGAATTATCTTTTCCTTTCCCCAGTCCTACTTCATCTCATCAAATTAAACCCAACAGCCTCTGAGTAATATTGGGAAGAAAACTGCTATTTCCCTGCCCACCATACTTAGCTCACATGAACCACTGCCCCCAGAGGAAGAACCATGACTTTGCTTTCTGGAAGCTACATGCCTGACTGCCTCTTCCTTTGGTTCTTTCCTGAGCTGCTGCTGCTGCTGCTGGGCCAGAGGCGTTCTCCCCTGTGCTCCTGCCCCTTGCCCTCTGCCCCTGCTCCCTTCCAAGCTCCTCAAGGTCCTGTCTCTGAGAAAGAAGGCCTGGGTTATTCCTTTTTTTTTTTTTTGAGTCTCGCTCTGTTGCCCAGGCTAGAGTGCAGTGGCGTGATAATAGTGATAATAGCTTACTGCAGCCTCAAACTCCTAGGCATAATCTCGGCTCACTGCAACCTCCACCTCCCGGGCTCAAGCGATTCTCCTGCCTCAGCCTCCCGAATAGCTGGGATTACAGGCATCTGCCATCACGCCTGGCTAATTTTTGGATTTTTAGTAGAGACGAGGTTTTGCCATGTTGGCCAGGCTGGTCTTGAACTCCTGACCTCAGGTGATCTGCCCGCCTCAGCCTCCCAAAGTGCTGGGATTACAGGAGTGAGCCACTGTGCCCGGTCATCGTTATTATCATTTTTGTTTTCTTTCTTTCTTTCTTTCTTTCTCTCTTTCTCTCTCTCTCTTTTTTTTTTTTTTTTTTTTTTTGAGATAGGGTCACGCTCTGCTACCCAGGCTGGAGTGCAGTGGCGTGATAATAGTGATAATAGCTTACTGCAGCCTCAAACTCCTGGGCTTAAGTAATCCTCCAGTCTCATCCTCCTGAGTAGCTGGGACCACAGGTGCAGGCCACCATGCCCAGCTAATTTCACTGGATCTCAGCCAAAAGACCGACAAATGATAGCAGCTAACTAAAAAAAAAAAATTGACCAGGCACAGTGGCTCATGCCTGTAATCTCAGCAATTTGGGAGGCTGAGGCAGGTTGGTCACGAGGAGTTAAAGACCAGCCTGACCAACATGGTGAAACCCCATCTCCACTAAAAATACAAAAATTAGCCAGACATGGTGGCGCATGCCTGTAATCCCAGCTACTCGGTAGACTGAGGCAGGAGAACTGCTTGAACCTGGGAGGCAGAGGTTGCAGTGATCCGAGATTGCACCACTGCACTCCAGCCTAGGCGACAGAGTGAGGCTTTGTCTCAAAATAAAAAACAAACAAACAAAAATGATGCTTTTTCGTTGACATGGGGTCTCACTTTGTTGCCCAGGCTAGTCTCAAACTCCTGGCTTCAAACGATCCTCTTGCCTCAGCCTCCTGTAATCTCTGTTGAGATTACAGGTGTGAGCCATTGCATCCAGCCTGGTCAAACATCACAGGGAGGCAGTGGAGTGTAGAAGCCAGACTTCCTTGGGTTCCTGACTTCACTATTTACCCTCTGTGCGACCTTGGGCAAATTACCTTACCTCTCAGTAGCTATTTCTCCATGTGTAAAATAGTATCTACCTTGTAGGGTCACTGTGACGATTCGATGAATTAATATATGCCAAGTGCCTAGGCTACTGCCTGGCAGATATCATTATAATACACTGGCATGGAGTTTTCCCACGAGCTACAGCACCACAACCAGAAGAGTAGAGGGCCTCCCTGCCATGGGCAGCTGGCCAGCCTCTGCTTGCCCCCGACTACTTCCTTGAGTTATTATTTGGTGGGACCGGGGGGCAGCAAGGTGACACTTACAGCTTTTTTATGATTGTCTTCTCCTCCTTGTTCCTGCCAGCATTGTTGGCCCTAGTAACCACAGCATCTTTTTCTCTTCTTCCTCCTGGGCCTTCTCTTGGTGGAATCAGGCCACTGGGAAATGGGGCAAAAAATAAATGGATTATTTTATTACAGACCTTTTTTTTTTTTTTTTGAGTTGGAGTCTTTCTCTGTTGCCCAGGCTACAGTGCAGCGGTGCCACCTCAGCTCACTGCAACCTCTGCCTCCCGGGTTCAAGCAATTCTCCTGCCTCAGCCTCCTGGATAGCTAGGACTACAGGCGCCTGCCACCATGCTTGGCTAATTTTTGTATTTTTAGTAGAGATGGGCTTCACCATGTTGCCCAGGCTGGTCTCAAACTCTTGACCTCAAGTGATCCATCTGCCTCAGACTTCCAAAGTGCTGGGATTACAGGCATGAACCACTGAGCCTGGCTTTTATTACAGACCTCTTATCTGTGCAGCTCTGAAAATAAAGGGTCTTAATGATGATGATGATGATGATTATGGTAATATTACGGTTGAAAGCACTAGAGTCAGAGAAATTCTGTTTAAAATTAGAATCTTCCCTCTACCTTTCCAATGTGATGCCTCTTGTTTCTTTTTTTTTTTTTGAGACGGATTCTCGCTCTCTTGCCCAGGCTGGAGTGCAGTGGCACGATCTCGGCTCACTGCAAGCTCCGCCTCCCAGGTTCCCACCATTCTCCTGCCTCAGCCTCCCAAGTAGCTAGGACTACAGGTGCCCGCCACCATGCCCAGCTAATTTTTTGTATTTTTAGTAGAGACGGGGTTTCACTGTGTTAGCCAGGATGGTCTCAATCTCCTGACCCCGTGATCTGCCCACCTCAGCCTCCCAAAGTGCTGGGATTACAGGCGTGAGCCACCGTGCCCGGCCCTCTTGTTTCTTTCTCTTACCTAATTGCATTGGCTACTGCTTCAAGCTTCTCAGTTTTCTAGGAATATGATTGTGTATAAATTCTCTAACTTAAGGCTTGGTTTCCTAACCTATAAAATGAGTCTAATAATGGTACCTACCTCAAAGGATTGAGTGATTATCTAAGATGATACATAGTGCTTAACATTCAACAAATATTTATTAAGCTACCTACTGTGGTTAATAAATATTTTGTCTCTGAACTGTTTTGTCTCTGAACAAAACAGACAAAATATATTCTCTCACATAATTTATATTCCAGTGGGAGAAGGAAACAGTCAATAAAGAAATAAGTAAAATAAAAGTATAAATTGTAAGTCAGATGTTGATAAGAGTTAGTTTTTTTTTTTTTTTTTTTGAGACAGAGTCTTGCTCTGTCGCCCAGACTGGAGTGCAGTGGCACGATCTCGGCTCACCGTAACCTCTGCCTCCCGGGTTCCAATGATTCTCCTGCCTCAGCCTCCCAAGTAGCTGGGATTACAGGTGTGCACCACCATGCCTGGCTAATTTTGTATTTTTAGTAGAGACGGGGTTTATCCATGTTGGTCAGGCTGGTCTCGAACTCCCAATCTCAGGTGATCCACCCACCTTGGCCTCCCAAAGTTTTGGGATTACAGGCATGAGCCACCACACCAGCCCCTTCCCAATTATGTTACCAAAAAATTTCCTTTTGTGTTTAAGCTAGTTTAAATTGGACTTCTGTCACTTGCAACCATAAGAAGACTGACCAAAATGAAACATTTCAATTATGGCACAGTACAACTCATTACATCCACTTAAGCATTTTGTTGCAGTGCCCACTAGTAAATTTACCCCCATGGTGTTGTCCCCTTGCTGTGGACTGAATTGTGTGTTTTAATTTTTTTATTTTTATTTATTTTTTAAAATTTTCATTTATTTATTTTTTTCAGACAGAGTCTAGCTCTGTCACCCAGGCTGGAGTGGTGGCGCTATCTTGGCTCACTGCAAGCTCCGCCTCCCAGGTTCACACCATTCTCCTGCCTCAGCCTCTCGAGTAGCTGGGACTACAGGCGTCCGCCACCACGCCCGGCTAATTTTTTGTATTTTTAGTAGAGACAGGATTTCACTGTGTTAGCCAGGATGGTGTCGATCTCCCAACCTCGTGATCCGCCTGCCTCTGCCTCCCAAAGTGCTGTACAGGCATGAGCCACCGCGCCCGGCCTTATTTTTATTTTTTTTGAGATGGAGTTTTGCTATTGTTGCCCAGGCTGGAGTGCAGTGGCGCAATCTCGACTCGCTGCAACCTCCGTCTCCCAGGTTCAAGCGATTCTCCTGCCTCAGCCTCCCGAGTAGCTGGGATTACAGGTGCAAGCCACCATGCCTGGCTAAGTTTTTTGTATATTTAGTAGAGATGAGATTTCACCATGTTGGCCAGACTGGTCTCGAACTCCTGACCTCAGGCAATCCGCCTGCCTCGGCCTCCCAAAGTGCTGGGATTACAGGCGTGAGCCACTGTGCTCAGCCATTACTTAATATTGTTATCAATAATTAAAAAAAATTTTTTTGAGACAAGGTCTTGATCCATTGCCCAGGATCATCATCTTGAACTCCTGGGCTCAAGTGTCCCTCCTGTCCCAAACTCCCAAAGTGTTGGGATTACAGGCATGAGCCACCACACCCGGCCTAAATTTTTGTAATTATAAAATATTGTATTATTTATATTCTAATTTTATTTTATTTTTGAGACAGAGTCTCACTCTATCGCTCAGGCTGGAGTGCAGTGGCAAAATCTCTGCTCATGGCAACCTCCGCCTCCCGGGTTCAAGTGATTCTTGTGCCTCAGCCTTTTGAGTAGCTGGGATTACAGGTGTGTACCACCACACCCGGCTAATTTTTGTATTTTTAGTATTGACGGAGTTTTGCCATGTTGGCCAGGCTGGCGTTGATTGAACTCCTTGACCTCAGGTGATCCACCCTCTTTGGCCTCCCAAAGTGTTGGGATTACAGGTGTGAGCCACCTGCCCAGCTGATATTTTATTATAGATACTTATTATAATAATGATTTAACAAGAAGCATCATCTAAAATTTCCATTTTTCCATGATCTATTATTATATAAATTAAACTTGGTGACTAAAAACAATGGTGACATAATCTCCAATGATGACTCTTTCTTTTTTTTTTTTTTGAGACGGAGTCTCGCTGTCGCCCAGGCTGGAGTGCAGTGGCGCGATCTCGGCTCACTGCAGGCTCCGCCCCGCAGGTTCACGCCATTCTCCTGCCTCAGCCTCCCGAATAGCTGGGACTACAGGTGCCCGCCTCCTCGCCCGGCTAAATTTTTTTGTATTTTTAGTAGAGACGGGGTTTCACTGTGTTAGCCGGGATGGTCTCGATCTTCTGACCTCATGATCTGCCCACCTCGGCCTCCCGAAGTGCTGGGATTACAGGCGTGAGCCACCGCGCCCGGCCAACTCTTTGTTATAATTGGCTTTTTTTTTTTTTTTTTTTTAAGATCAGGTGTCACTGTGTTGCCCAGGCTGGAGTGCAGTTGCTATTCACGGGTGCAATCACTGCCCACTGAAGCCTCAAATTCCTGGTCTCATGGGATCCTCCTGCCTCAGCCTCCCAAGTAGCTGAGACTACAGGCACTGAGACTACAGGTGCACACTGCTGTGCCTGGCTTCTTATGGTTGGCTCTGTGGTCCACCTGCTAGCCTGAGCTTCTCACTTGGCTGTGTTCAGTGGGGCACTGGCCGAGGGCTGTGCACAGCTGGGGCTGTCAGCAGGTGCGCCCTGGTTCTCCTTCACATGACCTCTCCATGGGGCTCCACCTTGAGCTTCCTCACAGAATGGTGGTCTCAAGGCAGCATTCTAAGAGCACAGAAACAGAAGCAAGGCCTCTTCCCACCTTAACCCCGGAGGCCTAACAGCGTCACTTCCACCCTGTTCTCGCAGTCAAAGCAAGTCACAGAGCCAGCCTACATGCAAAGAGAGGGAAAGCAGAATCCACGTCGATGAAAGGAGTGGCAAAGTCTCATTGCAAAAGGTATGCAGGGTGGGAAATACTGCTGTGGCTCTCTTTGGAAGCAACCTACCATATTTCCCTGGAATTCTGATTTTTTTTCTTTTTGAGATAGAGTCTCGCTGTGTCGCCCAGGCTGGAGTGCAGTGACACATCTCGGCTCACTGCAACCTGTACCCCCTGGGTACAAGCAAGTCTCCTGCCTCAGCCTCCCAAACAGCTGGGACTACAGGCATGCGTCACCACACCTGGCTAATAATTTTTATATTTTTAATAGAGACGGAGTTTCACCATGTTGCCCAAGCTGATCTCAAACTCCTGACCTCAGGCAATCTGCCTGCCTCGCCCTCCCAAAGTGCTGGGATTACAGGTGTGAGCCACCACACCCGGCTGTAATCAATTTATTACCAGTAAATTATCTGTGTGAGTTTGGACCTTCAAATGGATGCAGTTGCTATGAGAACATCTCAGCTTCCCCACAATATATAACACTAGAGACGAAGCAGAATCCTGCCTCTCTTGGCCTGAGCCAGATGGAAAGTGTGCGTCTCTTGTTCTCTGAGAATTCAAAACTAGAAAGAAAGTGTGTGGTTTTGCCCACTAACAAGCTGCTCACGACACCAGCAGCCTGGCAGTTTCTCTTTTTAACTACCTGTGCCTGAACTACTTATTATTTTTTTTTTTTTTTGAGACAGAGTCTCGCTCTTCCGCCTAGGCTGGAGTGCAGTGGTACGATCTCGGCTCACTGAAAGCTCCACCTCCCGGGTTCACGCCATTCTTCTGCCTCAGCCTCCCAAGTAGCTGGGACTACAGGCGCCCGCCACCACGCCCGGCTAATTTTTTGTATTTTTAGTAGAGATGGGGTTTCACCATGTTAGCTAGGCTGGTCTCGATCTCCTGACCTCGTGATCCACCCGCCTCGGCCTCCCAAAGTGCTGGGATTACAGGTGTGAGCCACCGCGCCCGGCCCTGAATTACTTATTAAATGAGACAGAGGTCTTTCCATGAGCACGGTTCCAGCCTCAGCAAAAGGGAGACAATAAATGTGGCTTCTTACAACGCTTCTGCTGTATTGCTGCTCTCTTAAAGATGCTACGTTTAAGGAATTTAAAGAATCATATCACTTGGGCTTTGTTTCATTTTCGATCAGGGTATGTCCTTAATTCCAAGCTTTCATGATCTAAATGCGGCGTGCTAATTAAAAGCACAGGCTCTGATGTCACATTGTCTGAGGTCACATCACCACTGTTGCCACCACCTCTTAAGCAGGTGCCCACCTCTCTGGTCCTCAGCTCACCATAGTGATAACATTACCTCTACTCACAGTCTTGCTGTGAGCACTAATTGAAATGATGCTTGGGATACATTTAGCAGAGTGCCTGGCACATGGTGAGTATCAATAAATACTAGCCAACACGACATTTTTATTCCCCTGGTTTTTCCTTCCTCTACCTATAAGAAAACATACTTCGTTTAACTCAGTGTTTCCCAGAATTACTTGACTACAGAGCTCCCTTTTCAAAAAATACCTAAGTAAAGGAAAACATTTTGGGAAATAGCACAAATGGAAATAGCTACGAGTCTCAACGTGATTATGGCAACGGCTTTTTTATAGCCTCTCTTGCTTGTCCTACAATCTATTCTGTATATGGTACCACTGCAGTCTTTTTTAACTTTCCTTATTTTTTTTAAATTTCTTTTTAGAGACAGGGTCTTGCTATGTTGCCCAGGCTGGCCTCGAATCCCTGGGCTCAAGTGATCCTCCCGCTTCAGGCTCCCTAAGTGCTGGGATGTAACACTGCACCAGGCCTTTTTGTTTTTGTTTTTGTTTTGTTTTGTTTTTGAGAAAGAGTTTTGCTCTTTCGCCCAGGCTGGAGTGCAGTGGCACGATCTTGGCTCACTGCAACCTCCGCCTTCTGGTTTCAAGTGATTCTCCTGCCTCAGCCTCCGAAGTAGGTGGGATTACAGGCACCTGCCACCACACCTGGCTAATTTTTGTATTTTTTAGTAGAGATGGGGTTCTACCATGTTGGCCAGGCTGGTCTCGAACTCCTGACCTCGTGATCTGCCCGCCTCGGCCTCCCAAAGTGCTGGGATTACAGGCGTGCCACCATGCCCAGCTGTTTTTGTTTTGTTTTGTTTTGTTTTGTTTGAGACAGAGTCTTGCTCTGTCGCCTAGGCTGGAGTGCAGAGGCGCAATCTCGGCTCATTGCAACTTCTGCCTCCCAGGTTCAAGTGATTCTCCTGCCTCAGCCTCCTGAGTAGCTGGGACTATAGGCGTGAGCCATCATGCCCAGCTAAGTTTTGTATTTTTAATGGAGACTGGCCTCTTGTCATTCTCTTGATCAAAACTTTCCAATGGCCAGGTGCGGTGGCTCACACCTGTAATCCCAGCACTTTGGGGAGGCTGAGGCAGGTGGATTACTTCAGCCCAAGAGTTTGACACTAGCCTGGGCAACATGGCGAGACCCTGTCTCTACAAAAAATAAGAAAACTAGCTGGGCATGGTGGCATGCACCTGTGATCTCAGCTACTTGGGTGGCTGAGGTGGGAGAATCGCTTGAACCCAGGAGACGGAGGTTGCAGTGAGCCGAGATCGCACCACTGCACTCCAGCCTGGGTGACAGAGTGAGACCCTCAAAAAAAAAAAAAAAAAAAGAAAAGAAAAGCAAAGCCAGGCACGGTGGCTCACACCTGTAATCCCAGCACTTTGGGAGGCCGAGGTGGGCAGATCACGAGGTCAGGAGATCGAGACCATCCTGGCTAACATGGTGAAATCCCATCTCTACTAAAACTACAAAAAATTACCCAGGCACGGTGGCGGGTGCCTGTAGTCCCAGCTACTGGGGAGGCTGAGGCAAGAGAATGGCGTGAACCCGGGAGGCGGAGGTTGCAGTGAGACAAGATCGCGCCACTGCACTCCAGCCTGGGCAACAGAGTGAGACTCTGTCTCAAAAAAACAAAAACAAAACAAAACAAAAACAAATACGTAACCTAGCAAGAAATTCTGGGCCAGGTCTGGGTGCAGGACCCTCCAGGCAGTAGAGCCCACCTCTTGTAGCACTGCAGCTCTTCCTGCACCACCAGGAGCTGTGACTTGAGTTTGTTGCGTTCCTGCAGCACATCCCTTAGCTCCTGCAGAGTGAAGCGGGGTCGGTTGGGATCTGTCAGGTCAACCACCATTTTGTTTGGGCCCAGGTTCACCTGGAAGAAAAGACGCAACCTTTGCAAGCAACTCTATATAATTAAATTATTATTGTTATTATTATTATTATTATTATTATTATTATTATTATATATTTTTAGAAGGAGTCTCTGTTGCCCAGGCTGGAGTGCCTTGGCACAATCTTGGCTCCCTGCAACTTCGGCCTCCCAGGTTCAAGCGATTCTCCTGCCTGAGTCGCTGGGATTACAGGTGCCCGCCATCACGCCCGGCTAATTTTTGTATTTTTATTAGAGATGGGGTTTTGCCTTGTTGACTAAGCTGTTCTCAAACTCCCGACCTCAGGTGATCTGCCTGCCTCGGCCTCCCAAAGTGCTGGGATTACAGGCATGAGCCACCGCGCTCTGCAGCGTGGCCATTCTTTTAAAAATTAAAAATAGAATTACCATTTGATCCAGCAATTCCAATTCTGTGTATTTCTGGAGCACTGAAGGCAGGACCTGAAGAGATATTTGCATACCCATGTTCATAGCAGCATTATTTATTTATTTTATTATTATTTTTTTGAGATGGAGTCTTGCTCTGTCACTCAGGCTGGAGTGCAGTGGCATGATCTTGTCTCACTGCAACCTCCGCCTCCTGGGTTCAAACGATTCTCCTGCCTCAGCCTCCTGAGTAGCTGGAATTACAAGTGTGTGCCACCACGCCTAGCTAATTTTTTTTTTTTTTTTTTTGAGACGGAGTCTCACCCTATTGCCTAGGCTGGAGTGCAGTGGCACAATCTCGGCTCACCGTAAGCTCTGCCTTCCGGGTTCACACCATTCTCCCGCCTCAGCCTCCCGAGTAGCTGGGACTACAGGTGCCCCGCTACCACGCCTGGCTAATGTTTTGTATTTTTAGTAGAGACAGGGTTTCACCATGTTAGCCAGGATGGTCTCGATCTCCTGACCTCGTGATCTGCCCACCTTGGCCTCCCAAAGTGCTGGGATTACAGGCGTGAGCCACTGCACCCAGCCTACGCCTGGCTAATTTTGTATTTTCCATAGAGATGCAGTTTCGCCATGTTGTCCAGGCTGGTCTTAAACTCCTGGCTTCATGTGATCCACCCGCCTCAGCCTCTCACCACAGCAGCCAAGGGATAGTAGCAGCGACCCAAGTGTCCATGAACAAATGAATAGATAAACAAAGTATGGTATATGCCTCCAACAGAATATTATTTGGCCTTCAAAGGCAAGGAAATTCTGACACGTGCCACAACATGAATCAATCTTGAGGATATCATGCTGAGTGAAATAAGCCAGGCACTTAAGACAAATATATGATTTCACTGATATGAACAACCTACAATAGGTAGATTCAGAGGGACAGAAAGTAGAAGAGTAGTTACTGGGGGGCCAGGGGAGGGGAAGGAGAAGTTGTTACTTAACAGGTCAGAGTTTCAGTTCTGCAAGATGAAGAGAGTTCTGGAGACAGATGGTGGTGATGGCTGCACAACAGTGTGAATGGACATGCAGCTGAACTGTACACTTAAAAATAGTTAAGATGGGCCGGGCGCGGTGGCTCACGCCTGTAATCCCAGCACTTTGGGAGGCTGAGGCGGGCGGATCACCAGGTCAGGAGATAGAGACCATCCTAGCTAACACAGTGAAACCCCGTCTCTACTAAAAAAATACAAAAAAGTTAGCCAGGCGTGGTGGCGGGTGCCTGTAGTCCCAGCTACTTGGGAGGCTGAGGCAGGAGAACAGTGTGAACCTGGGAGGCGGAGCTTGCAGTGAGCTGAGGTCCCGCCACTGCACTCCAGCCTGGGCGACAGAGCGAAACTCCATCTCAAAAAAAAAATATATTTAAGATGGTAAATTTTATGTTACTGTATTTTACTACAATTTATTTTATTTTATTTTTTTTCTTTTGGGACAGAGTCTTGCTCTGTTGCCCAGGCTGGAGTGCAGTGGCATGATCTCAGCTCACTGCAACCTCTGTCTCCCAGGTTTAAGCAATTCTTCTGCCTCAGCCTCCCTAGTAGCTGGGATTACAGGTGCCTGCCACCAAGCCCAGCTAATTTTTTGTATTTTTAGTAGAAACAGGGTTTCACCATGTTGGCCAGGCTGGTGTCGAACTCTGACCTCAGGTGACCTGCGCCCATCTCGGCCTCCCAAAGCGCTGGGATTACAGGCATGAGCCATCGCGCCCAGCTTTACTACAATTTAAAAAACCAAAAAGAGGTCAGGAATAGTGGCTCACGCCTGTAATCCCAGAACTCTGGGAGGCTAGGGCGGGTGGATCATTTGAGCCCAGGAGTTAGAGACCAGCCTGGATAACATGGGAAACCTCATCTCTAGAAAAAACACAAAAATTAGGTGGCCATAGTAGCACACGCTTATAGTCTCAGCTACTAGGGAGGCTGAGGTGGGAGGATCACCTGAGCCCAGGGAGGTTGAAGCTGCAGTGAGCAGTGTTCAAACCACTGCACGCCAGCCTGGGTGACAAAGTGAGACCCTGTCTCAAAACATACAAAGAAAAAAAACAAGGCATATTTTTGTGAACTGTCTAGTGGCACTAAACATTCATTTTCTTAATTCATGCATTTTCCCTATCCCTGTTCTTAAGGCTGCGGTTTGGGAAGAAAATATGCCATCTCATCTGCCGCCTGATGAAACTTGTCCACTTTGCCCCATATGGGAAACTACCCAGCCCCTGTGCACACCACGCTGTTCTCAGCTCATAATGGGGACTTCCTCCATATCCTTGTGCCCAGACAGGGAGGCAAAAATAACACAGAATGTGGCTGAGCAACCCTGCACAAGTCATTTAACTTTCCTTGACTCTCAAAAGCCAGGCTACAAGTCATCACACTTAACCATGTCACTTGACAGATACTAAAGTAGAATATTATCTAGAAATACAATTGTCACTATCACTTAGGAATAGGTGAAATAAATTACCAGGGGTCAGAGAAGGTATGAGGCAAATAATAATAATAATTAAGAAGAAGAAGAAGAAGAAGAAAAAAAAAAAAGTTACCAGGGAAGCTACAGGGAAACTTCACACTTCCCTGTGAATTTCGGTGACTCTGTTCCTGTTCTTTCCTGGCTTACTTCTTGGTTTGTATACTTTTTTTTTTTTTTTTTTTTTTTGAGACGAAGTTGTCTCGCTCTGTTTCCAGGCTGGAATGCAGCAACGTGATCTCAGCTCAATGCAACCTCCGCCTCCCGGGTTCAAGCGATTCTCTTGCCTCAGCCTCCCGAGTAGCTGGGACTACAGGCATGTGCCACCATGCCCAGCTAATTTTTGTATTTTTAGTAGACACAGGGTATGTTGGCCAGGACAGTCTCAGTCTCTTAACCTACTGATCCGCCTGCCTTGGCCTCCCAAAGTGTTGGGATTACAGGCGTGAGCCACTGCGCCCAGCCTTGGTTTGTATACTTGGTTTTTGTTTGTTTGTTTGTTTTTGAGACAGTCTTGCTCTATTGCCCCAGCTGGAGTGCAGTGGCACGATCTTGGCTCACTGCAACCTCCGCCTCCCGGGTTCAAGCGATTCTTGTGCCTCAGCCTCCGAGTAGCTGGATTACAAGCATGTGCCAGCAGGTCCAACTAATTTTGTATTTTTAGTAGAGACAGGGCTTCACCAGGTTGCCCAGGCTGGTCCCGAACTCCTGGCCTCAAGCGATCTGCCTGCCTCGGTCTCCCAAAGTGTTGGGATTACAGGCCTGGCCTGGTTTGTATACTTGTATTCTGGTTCTAGGACTGTGTGTGTGACCTCTCCCACTAGATGTGAGCTTCTTGAGGGCAGGGACCTTGTCTACTTTATCTCCATAGCCCCAGAGCCTAGCATCAGTCACTGCAGTCACTCATCAAATGTTAGTACAACAAGTAAGGTCAAATGTCTGTATTTTAGGATGGAGTATTTAGGACTAGCATCTCTGAATTAAGATCCGGACTTCACCTCTTAACTTGCCGTTAAGTCCTTAGGTAAATTACTTAACTGTTCTGTGCCTCAGTTTTGTAAAACAATAATAGTGTGAGGATTAAAAAAGACATCGTCCACTTACAGCAGCTTTTTTTTTTTCTTTTTTAACTGTGGCTGGAGACCTGCTAGTAGGTCATAAAATTAATGAGTTTCAACAAGAATTTTAAAAAACTAGGCCGTGCACGTTGGCTCACGCCTGTAATCCCAGCACTTTGGGAGGCTGAGGTGGGCGTATCACTTAAGCCCAGGAGTTCGAGACCAGCCTGGGCAACATGGTGAGACCCCATCTCTGCAAAAAATACAAAAATTAGCCAGGCGGTTGGTGTGTGCCTGTAGTCCTAGCTACTTGAGAGGCTGAGGTGGGAGGATTGCTTGAGCCCAGGAGTTTGAGGCCTCAGTGAGCTGTGATCACACCATGGTATTCCAGCCTGGATGACAGAGAAAGCTGTCCCCGCAAAAAAGAATTTTTTTTTTTTTGAGACAAAATCTCGCTCTGTCACCCAAGCTGGAGTGCAGTGGCGCGATCTCAGCTCACTGCAACCTCTGCCTTCTGGTTTCAAGCAATTCTCGTGCCTCAGCCTCCTGAGTAGCTGGGATTACAGGCAACTGCCACCACACCCGGCTAATTTTTTTTTGTAGTTTTAGTAGAGATGGAGTTTCACCATGTTGGCCAGGCTGGTCTCGAATTCCTGACCTCGTGATCTGCCGCCTTGGCCTCCCAAAGTGCTGGGATTTCAGGCGTGAGTCATGGCACCCAGCCAGATGATTTTTAACGTATGTGTAGATCCCTATATCCATACCCTGATTAAGATATGGGACACTTCTAGCTCTCTATCAATTTCCCTTCTGTCCCCCCCCACACCAGTTTGCCTTCTATAACTATAAATTATTTTGCCTGTTCATGAATTTTATTTAAATGTACAGTAGGGCCGGGTGCTGTGGCTCATGCCTGTAATCCCAGCACTTTGAAAGGCTGAGGTGGGTGGGTCACTTGAGGCCAAGAGTTTGAGACCAGCCTGGCCAACATGGCGAAACCCCATCTCTACTAAAAAAGAAAAAAAAAAAAAAAAATTAGCCAGGCGTGGTGGCACATGCCTGCAAACCCAGCTGCTCAGGAGGCTGAGGCAGGAGAATCGCTTGAACCCAAAAGGTGGAGGTTGCAGTGAGTCGAGGTCACGTCACTGCACTGTACAGTCTGAGCGACAGAGCAAGATTCTGACTCAAAAAAAAAAAAAATCTACAGTAGTTTCTCTTTTGTGCCTGGCTTCTTTCTCTCAATGTTACATCTGTGAGATTCATTCACACTGTTGTGTGTATCAGCACCCTGTTCTTTTTCTCTGTTGCATAGTATTCCATATATCACAATTTCAAAACTCAATTGGGTTGCATTTAGATTGTTTCCAGTTTGGCAGTAGAGACTAAAGCTGCCCTGAATCTTCTTGTCTATGTCTTTTTGTGGTCATATGCACTAATTTCTCTTTAGGTAAAATGTGTTTCTTGTCCAAGTGTGGTGGCTCACATCCACAATCCCAGCACTTTGGGAGGCCAAGGTGGGAGGATTCCTTGAGCTCAGGAGTTTGAGACCAGCCTGGGTAACGGTGAGACCCCCATCTCTACAAAACTTCAAAAAAGTTAGCCAGGCATGGTGGCACATGCCTGTACTCCCAGCTACTTGGAAAGCTGAGGCAGGAGAATTGCTTGAGCCTAGGAGGCCAAGGCTGTAGTGAGCCGTGTTTGCACCACTGCACTCTAGCCTGGGCGACAGAGCAAGACCCTGTGTCAAAAAAAAAAAAAAAGTGTTTCTTGCCCTAGGTCAAAGGTTCTCAAACTGTGGACCCTGGGCCAATAGCATCAGCATTAACTGGGAACTCGTTAGAAATACAGATTCTGGCCAGGCAGGGTGGCTCACACCTGTAAACCCAGCACTCTAGGAGGCTGAGGCTGGGGGATCACTTGAAGCCAGGAGTTTGAGATCAGCCTGGGCAACACAGCGAGATCCCATCTCTTAAAAAAAGAAAAAAGAAAAAAGAAAAGAGAAAAGAAAAGAAAAGGAAGGCGTCTCCCCACCAGCAGGCGCCCTCCTACGCCCCGCAGGCGCCGTGGGCCCAGCACCGTCGCTCCCACACTCACCTCCCCGCTGGCCGAAGGGCTCTGTCTCCGCAGCCCCTCCACCTTCTTCCTGAGGTTGTCCCTCTCCATCTTCAGCTCCTCCAGCGCCAGGTTGCCCTCATTCACCAGCGCCTCCAGCATCTCCAGGACGCGGACGACTTTGAACTGCAGCTGCGTCACCCGGGGGTCGCTGCCCAGGGCCATAAGCTCGCGGCCCAACAGGTAGGAGATGTCATACACGTCCTCGGCGGTCAGCTGGAAGGGGCTCTTGCCCAGCGCCCCCTCGGGCCCAGCCTCGTCCCTCTCCTCGTCCTCCTCTCCCTCCTCCTCTTCCCGCACAGGGGGCTCCTCCATGGCCACCCAGACCCCCGCCGACCCCGGAGCTGCTGTCTTTGAGTCTCCCAAAGGTTGGACTTCCTCCCGGCACCCAAAACTTTCCGCTGGGCAGAGTCCCTACCTGCCCAATCAGCGCGGCCCGGGGGTGGGCCCGGGGGGATGGTGCAAGGGGCCACGCACGCGACTCTTGGGCCTGCGCCCTGGCGCACCGTTCCCGCTGCCGGCAGCGCTGGAGAGTGCGCTCTAGGATGTGGTTTGGGGTGCGAAGGGACAACGGAAAAGGACGGCGGCCGAGAAGAGGAACAGGGAAGTTCAGGGGTGACGGCAATCGCCCCAGCCTGCGAACAGTTGCAGCCCGGGGGAGGAGCCGCCCTGAGCCCCGCCCCTGGCGACCACTGCCTGGGGGCGCGTTTCCGTGGAGACGGAGTTTCCACCGTGCAATCCAGAGCGGGGTAAAAAGAACGCAACTGTTTCCTTTCTACCCTCGTGCTTTCCAGCCGTAGAATTTGCATCGTAAGTGATGGAAGATCCGGGTGTCTCTTTGAGGGTGTTTTCTGGAGCCTGCGGCCAAACAGAAAGCAGCTGTTGGGGGCAGCGCGACAGAGTCCCCGAGGCTTGAGGATCTGGAAAACTCCCAGGCAAATTGTCACTAGGGCCTGGGGCATCCGACTTCGCTGTGACTCTCAATAAAATGGAGAATTCCTGCCCTGCTGACTTCGCTGTGTCCTCGGCTCCTCCACGTAACCCGCGCTGTCACCTTGGCAAGTTACTTAACGTCTCCGAGCCTCAGTCCCCTCCTCTGTAAAATGGGGGCAATAGCGGGACCCAGCTGGCAGGGTTGCTGCGAGGAACATGAGCTTATGAGATCATGTGTGTGACACCTCAAGCACTTAGGAAGCACTCACATACGTGACTGCGATCCTTCATTCTTTCTTTTTTTTTTGAGACAGAGTCTCGCTGTGTCGCCCAGGCTGGAGCGCAGTGGCGCGATCTCCGCTCACTGCAAGCTCCGCCTCCCGGGTTCACGCCGTTCTCCTGCCTCAGCCTCCCGAGTAGCTAGGACCACAGGCGCCCACCACCACGCCCGGCTAATTTTTTTGTATTTTTAGTAGAGACGGGATTTCACCATCTTAGCCAGGATGGTCTCGATCTCCTGACCTCGTGATCCGCCCGCCTCGGCCTCCCAAAGTGCTGGGATTACAGGCGTGAGCCACCATGCTTGGCCTTTCTTCTTCTTCTTCTTCTTCTTCTTTTTTTTTTTTTTTGAGACGGAGTTTTGCTCTTGTTGCCCAGGCTGGAGTGCAGTGGCATGATCTCTGCTCATTGCAACCTCTGCCTTCTGGGTTCAAGCAATTCTCCTGCCTCAGCCTTGCAAGTAGCTGGGATTATAGGTGCCCACCACCGCACCCAGCTAAGTTTTGTATTTTTAGTAGAGACAGGGTTTCACCATGTTGGCCAGGATGGTCTCGAACTCCTGACCTCAGGTGATCTGCCTGCCTCACCCTCCCAAAGTGCTGGGATTACAGGCATAAGCCCAGCCTATTTTTTCTTAAGAGATGAGGCTTTGCTCTGTCACCCCGGCTGGAGTGCAGTGGCATGATCACAGCTCACTGCAGCCTCGAACTCCTGGGCTTAGGTGATCCTCCCACCTCAGCCTCCAGAGTAGCTGGGCCTACAGGTGCTTGCCACCATACCTGGCTAATTTTTTTTTTTTTTTTTTTTTTTGAGACAGAGTCTTGCTCTGTCGCCCAGGCTGGAGTGCAGTGGCGCGATCTCGGCTCACTGCAAGCTCCGCCTCCCGGGTTCATGCCATTCTCCTGCCTCAGCCTCCGAAGTAGCTGGGACTACAGGCGCCCGCCACCGCGCCCGGATAATTTTTTGTATGTTTTAGTAGAGACGGGGTTTCACCGTGTTAGCCAGGACGGTCTCTATCTCCTGACCCCGTGATCCGCCCGCCCTGGCCTCCCAAAGTGCTGGGATTACAGGTGTGAGCCACCGCACCCGGCCTTTCTGTCTTTCTTTCTTTCTTTCTTTTTTTTTTTTTTTTTAAAGAAACAAGGCCTCATTCTGTTGCCCTGGCTGGTCTCAAAATCCTGGCCTCAAGCAATCCTCCCACTTTCGCCTCCCAAAGTGCTAGGATTACAGGAATGAGCCACTGTGCCCCTCCAGGAATGTTGTAATAATCAAAACGAAGCTCCTGGGCAAGGGCCTAGAAGTCCACAAATCACAGAGTGACAACATCCAGTGGTTAAATACTGAGATGAAATATTAGGCCTGCCATACATAAAAGAGGGTATGTCCATCCAATAGAATAGTATTCAGCCGTAGCAAAGAATGAAAAATAAAATAGCTCATAAATAAATTGTTGTATATATTGGCAAATGATTTTCAATAAGGGAGCCAAGACCATTCAATGGGGCAAGGACAGTCTTTTCAACCAATGGAGTTCACCATATACAAAAATTAACTCAAAGTGCATCTAAGGGCCTTCGCAGTGGCCAGGAGTTGGAGAACAGTCTGGGCAATACAGTGAGAACAATCTCTACAAAAAGTAAAAACGGAGCCAGGTGCGGTGGCTCACGCCTGTAATCCCAACACTTTGGGAGATGGAAGTGGGCAGATCAGTTGAGGTCAGGAGTTCGAGACCAGCCTGGCCAACATGGTGACGGAGAATGAAGAATTGTCGTTTAATGGGGATAGAGTTTCAGTTTTGCAAGATCAGAAAGTTCTGGAGATTGGCTGCACGTGAGCCACTGTGCCCAGTCAAGAGATGTTAATTTTGAGGGGCCTGGTGGCTCATGCCTGTAATCCCACAGCACATTGGGAGGCTTACGCCTGATGATTATTTGAGGCCAGGAGTTCCAGACCAGCCTAGGCAACAAAGTGAGATCCCATCTCTACAAAAAAAAAAAAAAAAAAAAAAAATTAACTTGGTGTGATGGTGCGTACCTGTGGTCCCAGCTACTTGGGAAGCTGGGGCGGGAGAATCACTTGAGCCCAAGAGTTCCAGGCTGCAGTGAGCTGTGATCATGCCACTGCACTGTAGCCTGAGCAACACAGCAAGACTCAGATTCAAGAAAAAAAATTTTAAATAAATAAGTAAAATAAAGCTGGATGTAGTGGCTCATGCCCGTAATCCCAGCACTTTGGGAGGCCGAGGTGGGTGGATTGCTTGAGGCCAGGAGTTTGAGACCAGCCTGCCCAACATGGTGAAATTCTGTCTTTACCAAAAATACAAAAATTAGTGGAGCGTTGTGCTAGGCACCTGTAATCCCAGTTACTTGGGAAGCTGAGGTGCAAGAATCACTTGAACCTGGAAGGGGGAGGTTGCAGTGAGCCAAGATCATGCCACTGCACTCTAGCCTGGGTGACAGAGCAAGACTCAGTCTCGAAAAAAAAATAAATTAAATAAATACATAAATACATAAAATAAAGAGGTGTGAATTTGATTAAACAGTTTATCTTGAATAACCTAGACATGAGTCCACAGATGGCTTCTATGGTTTCATAGCTGTCTCTCATAGCTTCGGTGAGTTTGTCTTCTGACTTTCAGTCATGTGCTTCTAAACTCAACATGAAACTCTCTCTTCCCAGCTGCGCTTCTGACTACCCTAACTTTTCAGACAAATCAAAGACCCAACCAGTGCTATAGTCTGCATTGGTAAGCCTGCTCGAGGAACTCCGTGTATTCGCCCAGGATTTAGTCCACGAACGCTCAAGCAATTTGCAATCCAAAGAAGATTTGAAATATGAGACTTCCGAGGCATCATATGCTCACCAGTTTATGATAAAGGATGTTTCAGAGGATACAGGTGAAAGCGAAGAATAGGGGGAGGGGGCAGAGCTCCCACGCCCTCCCTGGGGCACTGCCCTCCAGGAACCTCCACGTGTTCAGCTGTACGGAAGCTCGAAAAATGTACTATATCTTGCTCTTGGTGGAGGTCACGTGAGTATACACGAAGGTAAAAAGTTGAGGTTGGGCAGGGTAGCTCCCGCCTGTAATCCCAGCATTTTGGGAAGTTGAGGTGGGAGGATCGTTTCAGCCCAGGAGTTCAAGACCAGCTTGGGCAACATAGTGAGGTCTTGTCTGTATAAATAATAATTAGGCGGGTGTGTTGGTGTGCACCGTTGGTTCCATCCATTTGAGGCCGAGGTGGGAGAATTGCTTGAGCCCGGGAGGCCGAGGGTGCAGTGACCTGTGATGGAGCCACCGCACTCCAGCCTGGGTGACAAAGCGAGACTATCTCTAAACAAATAGCAGGGCGCAGTGGCTCACGCCTGCAATCCCAGCACTTTGGGAGGCCGAGGCGGGCGGATCACAAGGTCAGGAGATTGAGACCATCCTGACTAACACAGTGAAACCCCGTCTCTGCTAAAAACACAAAAAATTAGCCGGGCGTGGTGGCGGGTGCCTGTAGTCCCAGCTCCTGGGGAGCCTGAGGCAGGAGAATGGCGTGAACCCGGGAGGCGGAGCTTGCAGTGAGCCGAGATCACGCCACTGCACTCCAGCCTGGGCGACAGAGTGAGACTCCATCTCAAAAATAAATAAATAAATAAATAAATAAATAAATAACAAAAAGCTGTGGAAGTATTCACTTATTTGTGCATTTCCTTTAGGTAAATTATGTCTCAATAAAGTGCTGGGGAGAAAGCAATGAAGCACTGACATACGCTACACCGAGGATGAACCTCGAAAACATCATGCTGAGTGAAAGAAGCCAGACACAAAAGGCTGCACAGTGTATGATTCTATTTACATGTAATGTCCAGAATAGGTAAATTCATAGAGACAGAGTAGATTCGTACCCAGTCTAGCGTCATTCTAGGGCTGGGAAAAATGGGAAGTGACTACTTCTGTGTATGGGGTTTCTTTTGGGGGGGATGACAATGTACTAAAATTAGATTGTGGTGATGGTTGCACAACTCTGAATATACTAAAAACCACTGAACTGTATATTGTAAACAGGTTGATTTTATACGTACATAATGCTCAATTCTGTTGAGTGGAATTAGCCTTCCTAGAACAATGCCATCAGGAAGAATTAAAAGTGAGTTTCAGCTGGGCACAGTGGCCCATGCCTGTAATTCTAGCACGTTGGGAGGCCGAGGCGGGTGGATCATGAGGTCAGGAGTTTGAGACCAGCCGGGCCAACATGGTGAAACCCCATCTCTACTAAAGACACACAAAATTAGCTGGGTGTGGTGGCCAGCGTGCTTATAATCTCAGCTACTCAGGAGGCTGGGGCAGGAGAATCGCTTGATCTTGGGAGGTGGAGGTTACAGTGAGCTGAGATCGCACCATTGCACTCCAGCCTGGGCGACATGGCTAGACTCTGTCTCAAAAAAAAAAAGTTTCTTTTAACTTTCTTTCTTTTTTTTTTTTTTTTTTGAGACGGAGTCTCGCTCTGTTGCCCAGGCTGGAGTGCAGTGGCGTGAGATCTCAGCTCACTGCAAGCTCCGCCTCCCGGGTTTACACCCTTCTCCTGCCTCAGCCTCCCGAGGAGCTGGGACTACAGGTGTCTGCCACCACGCCCGGCTAATTTTTTTGTATTTTTAGTAGAGACGGGGTTTCACTGTGTTAGCCAGGATGGTCTCGATCTCCTGACCTCGTGATCCGCCCATCTCGGCCTCCCAAAGTGCTGGGATTACAGGCGTGAGC
The DNA here is from genome assembly GCF_028885655.2 of Pongo abelii. Lineage (NCBI taxonomy): Eukaryota > Metazoa > Chordata > Mammalia > Primates > Hominidae > Pongo > Pongo abelii. The sequence goes on from NC_071995.2 coordinate 122,307,464, forward strand.
CACCGTGCCTGGCCTCTTTTAACTTTCACCACCCCCACTTATCACTGCTGGAATTGTCCATGTCAAAAGTTCCTTTTGGGCCCAGCGCGGTGGCTCATGCCTGTAATCCCAACATTTTGGGAGGCTGAGGCAGGCGGATCATGAGCTCAGGAGTTCGAGACCAGCCTGACCAACATGGTGAAACCTCATCTCTACTAAAAATACAAAAAGTAGCAGGGCGTGGTGGCACACGCCTCTAATCCCAGCTACTCAGGAGGCTGAGGCAGGAGAATTGCTTGAACCCAGGAGGTGGAGGTTGCAGTGAGCCGAGATCGCGCCATTGCATTCCAGCCTGGGTGACAGAGCAAGACACTGTCTCAAAAAAAAAAAAAAAAAATCCTTCTGGACCAGAGACAGTAGCTCACGTCTGTAATCCTAGTGCTGCAGGAGGCCAAGGCAGGAGGATCACTTGAGTCCAGGAGTTTGAGACCAGCTTAGGCAACATGGGAAAATCCCATCTCTACAAAAAAACAAAAAAAACTGAAAATTAGCCAGGCGTGGTGACACACACCTGTAGACCTAGCTACTTGGGAGACTGAAGCCAGAGGATCTCTTGAGGCAGGGAGGTCGAGGCTGCAGTGAGCCTTGATTGCACCACTGCACTACAGCCTAGGCAACAGATTAAGACCCTGTCTCAAAACAAAACAAACAAACAAAAAAAATCTGTTCATTCATTAATGATTAATATACTGAGCATCTACTATGTTCAAAGGCTGAAATGTCCTACAAGGCTGTAGAGTTAAGCAGTCTTTGCTTTGAACCTCCCAATTGCTACATACTTGCTGATTCACAAGCTTGATCAAATTTCCTAATCTCTCCAAACCTAGTTTCCTCACTGTACACTGGGAAAAAGAAAAATATCTGTTTCCCAAGACTGATATAAGGATTGTATAATATAATGCATAAAAGTGTCTAGGATACTATAAGCATCAATGGATGTTGGCTACTATTACAAAGTGTTAAGAAACTTAACTCTTAGATCCCTCATAGAATTGGACAATCTGTTGATAGGTAACGATGGCCCTTCTCTCTCCACTGGCAAATTATGAAAACAATTACAAATTATAGCAGAGGTTCTTTTTTTATTTCCCCCAGAGACAGGATCTTGCTCGGCCACTCAGGCTGGAGTGCAGTGACATGAACGTAGCTCACTGCAGCCTTGAGCTCAGGGTTCAGGAGCTCCTCCTGCCTCAGACTCCTGAGGAGCTAGGACTACAAGTGCCTGCCACCACGCCTGGCTAATATTTCAAAAATTTTTTGTAGGCCGGGCACGGTGGCTCACGCCTGTAATCCCAGCACTTTGGGAGGCCGAGGCGGGTGGATCACCTGAGGTCAGGAGTTCGAAACCAGTCTGGTCAACATGGTGAAACCCTGTCTCTACTAAAAATACAAAATCAGCTGGGCGTGGTGGTGCATGCCTGTATTCCCAGCTACTTGGAAGGCTGAGGCAGGAGAATTGCTTGAACCTGGGAAGCAGAGGTTGCAGTGAGCCAAGATCACGCCATCGCACTCCATCCTGGGCAACAAGAGCCTTTGAAACAGTGTCTCCCTATGTTGCCCAGGCTGGTCTCCCACTCCTGGCCCCAAGTGATGCTCCTACCTCAGCCTCCCAATGTGCTAGGGTTACAGATGTGAACCGCTGTGCCCGGCCTAGAGCAGAACTTTTAAAGTGTGGTCCCAGGGCCAGTCCCACAAGCATCACTTGGAAGCTTTTTAGAAATGCAAATTCTCGAGCCACTGATTCAGAAACTTTGAGGGAGGGCTCCAGCATCTGTGTTTTAAAAAGCCCTGTAGGTGATTCTAATGCATGCTCAAGTTTGAAACCCAGTGAGTGATAGCAGAGTGTTCAAGAGGCTGACCATGCCTGGCTAATTTTTTTGTATATTTAGTAGAGATGAGATTTCACCATGTTGGCCAGACTGGTCTCGAACTCCTGACCTCAGGTGATCTGCTCGCCTCGGCCTCCCAAAGTGCTGGGATTACAGACGTGAGCCACCGTGCCCAGCACCAAGCAGAATCAGTCTTAAGGTCTTTTGCATATCGTGGTGCCCTTTCTTGATTTCCCAAGCGGTACACTCAGGATGGCTTTCTTCCTGTTCGCTATGTTATTTTCAGGTCTTGTTATTCTTAAATCATAAGTGGAAACAACAAGGATTTTGGACATTTCCCAGCCTAGTTTAAATGCCTGCGATGCTAGGTCAATGATTTTATCTCAAGCAGTTTAGGGGAAGGAATCTAGCTGCAGGAAGGGTGGTGCCCCGGGCACTGTTTTGAGTCTGTGTTTGCATAAGACAACAGTAAAAAAAAAAAAAAAACTTTGATTTGTTTATGCAGAGTAATGGGTGGGAGGGCATTATAACTAAAGTTCTCCACTCTCCCCTCCAAGTCAGCCCTTGCTCCACCACTGAAATGCAACAACCCCCTCCTTATAGAGCAGTTAAGGGAATGAAATGAGCTTGGCCCAGGGCCTGGCAGTGAATGCTAAATGTTCCTTTGAGATTCGATTACTGTGAAACTTCTGTAGAAATATCTGCCTTCCCTAGTGCCCTCCAGATCTCTTGCTTGGTTTGTAAAATGTTTTATAATAAATTTTTAGCTATAGAAACTTAGCAGTCCTGGAGATGCACCTATCTGAATACCTTTCAAGAGGCTAACGGGCCCAGCACGGTGGCTTATGCCTGTAATCCCAGCACTTTGGTAGGCCAAGGCAGGAGGATTGCTTGAGTCCAGGAGTTCAAGACCATCCTGGCCAACATGGTGAAACCTTGTTTCTACTAAAGATACAAAAAATTAGCCAGGTGTGGTTGCACACACCTGTAGTCCCAGCTACTTGGGAGGCTGAGGCAGGAGAATCACTTAAACCCAGGAAGCGAAGGTTGCAGCGAGCCGAGATCGAGCCATTGCACTTCAGCCCGGGTGACAGAGTGACACTCTGTCTCAAAAAAAAAAAAAAAAAGCCAGGCGCGGTGGCTCATGCCTGTAATCCCAGCACTTTGGGAGGCCAAGGCGGGCGGATCACAAGGTCAGGAGATCGAGACCATCCTGGCTAACATGGTGAAACCCCATCTCTACTAAAAATAGAAAAAAACTAGCCGGGCGTGGTGGCAGGTGACTGTAGTCCCAGCTACTTGGGAGGCTGAGGTGGGAGAATGGCGTGAACCTGGGAGGCAGGGCTTGCAGTGAGCCAAGATGACGCCACTGCACTCCAGCCTGGGTGACAGAGCGAGACTCCATCTCAAAAAAAAAAAAAAAAAAAAAAAAAAAAAAAATCACCTCACATCCCTTAGGGTGGCTATTATGATTATTATTATTTTTTTTTTTGAGACGGAATTTTGCTCTTATTGCCCAGGCTGGAGTGCAGTGGCGCGATCTCAGCTCACCAAAACCTCTGCCTTCTGAATTCAAGCAATTCTCCTGCTTCAGTCTCCCAAGTTAGCTGGGATTACAGGCATGCACTACCAGGCCCAGCTAATTTCGTATTTTTGGTAGAGACGGGGTTACTCCATGATGGCCAGGCTGTTCTCGAACTCCTGACCTCAAATGATCTGCCTGCCTCGGCCTCCCAAAGCGCTGGGATTACAGGCGTGAGCCACCGTGCCCAGCCTAGGATGGCTATTATTTAAAAAAAGAAAAAAAAAAAAAAGAAAACTTTGGTGAGGATGTAAGGAAATGAACCGCTGGTGCACTGCTGGTGGGAATGTAAAATGGTGAGGCTTCTATGAAAAACACTATGGAGGGTCCTCAAATAATTAAAAGTAGCCAGGCGTGGTGGCTCACATCTGTAATCCCAGCACTTTGGGAGGCTGAGGCAGGTGGGTCACCTGAGGTCAGGAGTTTGACAACAAGCCTAGCCAACATGGTGAAACCCCATCTCTTCTAAAAATATAAAACTTAACTGGGCGTAGTGGTGTGTGCCTGTAATCCCAGCTACTCGGGAGGCTGAGGCAGGAGAATTGCTTGAACCCAGGAGGCAGAGGTTGCAGTGAGCCGAGATGGCACCATTGCACTTCAACCCAGATGACAGAGCAAGACTCCATCTCTAAATAAATAAATAAGTAAATAAATAATAAGTAAATGTAGAATTCCATGTGATCCAGCAATTCCCCTTCTGGGTATGTACCCAGAAGAATTGAAAACAGGATCTTAAAGAGATATTTGGGCACCCATGTTCATAACAGCACTATTCACAATAGCCAAGAGGTGGAAGCAACCCAAGTGTTTATCAATGGATGAATGGAGAATGTGGTCTGTCTATACAATGGATATAATTCAGCTTAAAAAGGAAGGGAATGGGCCGGGTGCAGTGGCTCACGCCTGTAATCCCAGCACTTTGGGAGGCCGAGGTGGGCGGATCAGAAGGTCAGGAGATCGAGATCATCCTGGCTAACACAGTGAAACCCCGTCTCTAGTAAAAATACAAAAAATTAGCCGGGCGTGGTGGTGGGTGCCTGTAGTCCCAGCTACTCAGGAGGCTGAGGCAGGAGAATGGCATGAACCTGGGAGGCGGAGCTTGCAGTGAGCTGAGATGGCACCACTGCACTCCAGCCTGGGTGATAGAGCGAGACTCTGTCTCAAAAAAAAATAAAAAAAAAAAAAAGAAGGAAATGCTGACACACGCTGCAACATGGATAAACCTTGAAGACATTATTTTGAGTGAAAGAAGCCAGTCACAAAAAGACAAATACTACGTGATTCTGCATATAGGAAGTTATACACGTATAGGAAGTCATACGCGGAATCATGTCGTATTTGTCATAGGGACAGAAGGTAGAGTGTTGGGTGCCAGGGGCTAGGGTGGAGCAAAAAGGAGTTTAACAGGGAGAGAGTTTCACTTTTGCAAGATGAAAGAGTTCTGGAGATTGGTTGCACAATAATGTAAATATACTTAACACTACTGAACTGTACACTGAGAAATGGTTAAGATTATAAATTTCATGTTATGTGTTTTTCTTACCATAGTTAAAAATAAAAAAAATATGGCTGGGCATGGTAGCTCACACCTGTAATACAAGCACTTTGGTAGGCCAAGGCAGGGGGATCACCTGAGGTCAGGAGTTCGAGACCAGCCTGGGAAACATGGCGAAACCCCGTCTCTACTAAAAATACAAAATAATTAGCTAGGCGTGGTGGCGGACACCTGTAGTCCCAGCTACTCCGGAGGCTGAAGCAGGAGAATCGCTTGAACCTGGGAGGCGGAGGTTGCAGTAAGCTGAGATCACGCCACTGCACTCCAGCCTGGGTGACAGAACGAGACTCCAAATCGAAAAATAAAATAATAAATAAATAAATAAATAAATATTTTTTTAAAATTTAAAAAAGAGCTTGTGGGTGAGTGCAAGGAGTGCAGTTGCCTCCTCCAGCTGCAGTGCCTTCCATCCTGCTGGGGACACCATTTTCACAGGCAGCCCTCTGTCCATGACTAAGCCCAGCAGGGATACCAGGAGCAGGCCATTTCTGCCCAGCAAGGGACAACTCTATTGGCAGTCTTTACTCTGGAGTAACCCCTTGGGTTGGTCAAGCCTGTGCTGTAGTCTGAGGCCCTTGTTTCCTGACTGCTTTCTCCCGTTTCCATTCTCAGATGTCAGCCAGCATCAGAGTCCAGGGCTTTCCCTGCCCAATCCTGCTTCGCCACCCTTTGTGACTCACAGGTCATAAGCCTCCACTAACCCTAGCCCTATGTAGCCCTGACCCTTGCATCACTAACTGGGCCTGACTCTCTGCTTACTGGAGGACCCAACTAAAACAAGAAACAGATTGGGGTCCCTGCCTCACGCCTGTAATCCCAGCACTTTAGGAGGCCTAAAGGAGGTGGGAGGATCACTTGAGTCCAGGGGTTTGAGTCCAGCCTGGGCAATATAGTGAGACACTGTCTCTACAAAAAATGTAAATTTTAGTCAGATGTGGTGGCACGTGTCTATCGTCCCAGCTGCTCGGGAGGCTGAAGTGGGAGGGTCACTTGAACCTAGGAGGTTGAGGCTATAATGAGCCATGATGGCACCACTGCATTCCAGCTTGGGTGACAGAGGGAGACTTTGTTTCAAGAGAAAAAAAAAAAAGAAAGAAAAGAAAAAACACGAATATGTGCTTATTGTAAAAAGTGTGAGATGTTACTAAGTAGTATAATTAGAAGTGAGAGGTCTTCCTCCACAACACCACCATGATCCCCAAGCAACTACTGTTAACAGTTTGATGTAACCTTCTAGACCTATTACAGTAGCCACCAGCATGTCACTGCCAAGCACTTGAAATGTGGTGAGTCCTAACTGAGATGAGCTGTAAGTATAAAAATACATCTTGAATTTCATCTGGGTGTGGTGGCTCATGCCTTCAATCCGAGCACTTTGGGAGGCCAAGGTGGGGTATCACGAGGTCAGGAGTTCGAGACCAGCCTGGCCAAGACAGTGAAACCCTGTCTCTACTAAAAATACAAAAATTAGCTGGGCGCAGTGGCGGGCACCTATAATCCCAGCTACTCAGGGGCTGAGGCAGGGGAATTGCTTCAACCCGGGAGGCGAAGGTTGCAGTGAGGCGCGATCGTGCCACTGCACTCTGGCCTGGGTGACAGAGCAAGACTCCGTCTCAAAAAAAAAAAAAAAAAAACCAAAAACTTGACTTTCGTCTGGGCATGGTGGCTCACGCCTGTAATCCCAGCACTTCGGGAAGCCAAGGCGGGCAGATTACCTGTGGTCAGGAGTTCGAGACCAGCCCAGCCAACATGGCAAAACCTGTGTCTACTAAAAATACAAAAATTAGCCGGGTGTGGTGATGTGTGCCTGTAATCCCAGCTAGTCAGGAGGCTGAGGCCAGAGAATCGCTTGAACCCGGGAGGCGGAGGATGCAGTGAGCTGAGATCGCGCCACCGCACTCCAGTCTGGATGACAGAATGACACTCTGTCTCAAAAAAAAAAAATCTTTTATTTCTTTTTTGTTGTTGTTTTGAGACACCAAGGCTGGGATGTAGTGATACAATCTCAGCTCACTGCAATCTCGATCTCCCGGGCTCAGGTGATTGTCTTGTGTCACTTTCCCGAGTAGCTGGGACTACTGGCACATGCAACCACACCTGGCTAATTTTTTTGTATTTTTTATAGAGATGGAGTTTCACCATGTTGCCCAGGCTGGTCTTGAACTCCTGGACTCAAGTGATCATCCCACCTCGGCTTCCCAAAGTGCACTGCTGGATTTCTAAGACAGCACCAAAAAGAGAAAATAAACTATCTCACTAATAATGTCTCTACTGATTGCCATGTTGAAACAATGCTTTGGATATGTTGGGATAAATAAAATACTTGTTGAAATTAGCTTCTTGTGTTTCTTTCTACCTTTTCAATGTGGCTACTAGAAAATACAATGCCACATGTGGCTCACCCTTGATTTCTTTTCTTTTTCTTTTTTTTTTTTGAGACGGAGTTTCGCTCTTGTTGCCTAGGCTGGAGTGCAATGGCACAATCTCCACTCACCACAACCTCTTCCTCCTGGGTTCAAGCGATTCTCCTGCCTCGGCCTCCTGAGTAGCTGGGATTACAGGCATGTGCCACCACGCACGGCTAATTTTGTATTTTTAGTAGAGACAGGGTTTCTCCATGTTGGCCGGGCTGGTCTCGAACTCCGGACCTCAGGTGGTCCGCCTGCCTCGGCTTCCCAAAATGTTGGGATTACAGGCGTGAGCCACCGTGCTTGGCCAAGCTCACACTTGATTTCCGTGGAACAGCACTGTCCTACACCATGCTATCTGACAGGACTTACTACAATGATGAAATGTTCTGTACCTGCACTGTCCAGTACAAGGGCCTGCAGTGGCTGAGGCCTGTGATTATTATAATACATCATTTTGCAATGCCGTGAAGAGAGAATTGCTTGAGGCCAGGAGTTCAAGACCAGCTTAGGCAACATAGTGAGATGCAATCTCTACAAAAATGACAAATATTAGGCCGGGCGCGGTGGCTCATGCCTGTAATCCCAGCACTTTGGGAGGCCGAGGCAGGTGGATCATGAGGTCAGGAGATCGAGACCATCCTGGCTAACACGGGGAAACCCTGTCTCTACTAAAAATACAAAAAATTAGCTGGGCGTGGTGGTGGGCACCTGTAATCCCAGCTACTCAGGAGGCTGAGGCAGGAGAATGGCATGAACCTGGGAGGCGGAGCTTGTAGTGAGCCGAGATTGCACCACTGTACTCCAGCCTGGGCGACAGAATGAGACTCCGTCTTGAAAAAAAAAAAATAATACAAATATTAGCTAGGTATGGTGGCACATGCCTATAGTTGAGTTAGAGGTCACAGTGAGCTAAGATCCGGCCACTATGCTGCCGTACTCCAGCTTGGGTGACTGAGCAAGACCATGTCTCAAAAAAAAAAAAAAAAAAAAAAAAAAGGCGGCTTATGCCTGTAATCCAGCACTTTGGGAACCTAGGTAGGAGGATGGCTTGAGCTCAAGAGTTGGAGGACCAGCTGGGCAACATAGTGATACCTTCTCTCTACTAAAAAAAAAATTGGGTGTGGTGGCATGAGCCTATAGTCCCAGCTACTCCGAAGACTGAAGCAAGAGGGTCACTTGAGTCTGGGAGGTTGATGCTGCAGTGAGCCATGATTGTGCCACTGCACCCCAGCCTGGATAACAGAGCAAGACCTTGTCTCAAAAAAAAAAAAAAAAAAAAAGGATAGCTGGGCACAGTGGCTCCTCATGCCTGTAATTCCAGCACTTTGGGAGGCTGAGGTGGGTGGATCACCTGAGGTCAGGAGTTTGAGACCAGCCTAGCCAACATGGTGAAACCCGGTCTCTGCTAAAAATACAAAAATTAGCTGGGTGTGAGAGGCTGAGGCAGGAGAATTGCTTGAACATGGGAGGCGGAGGCTGTAGTGAGCCAAGATCGCATCACTGTACTCCAGCCTGGGTGAGAGAGTGAGACTCTGTCTCCAAAAAATATATATATGTGTATATATATATATTTATATGGTAGCCACTAGCCACATGAGGCTATTAAGTGCTGGAAATGAGGCTGGTACAACTGAGAAACTAAGCTTGTATTTATTTATTTAAAACTTTAAGTTTTTTGTAGACACGGGATTTTGCTAAGTTTCCCAGGCTGGTCTCGAATGCCTGCACTCAAGTGATCCTCCTGCTTTGGCGTGAGCCACCGTGCTTGGTCTAATTCTTTTTTGTTTGTTTGTTTGTTTGTAGAAATGAGTTCTCACTATGTTGCTTAGGCATGCTCTACTTTCTGGGGAGAGGAGTTATCTCCATAAGTTATTTGCAATTCTGCGTGGGAGATTTGCCTCTTCTCTCCACTTTATTTATTCAATCACTTATTTATATCAGTAGGGACTGGTGGATATTTATTTATTTATTTTGAGACGGAGTTTTGCTCGTTACCCAGGCTGGAGTGCAATGGCGCGATCTCGGCTCACTGCAACCTCCACCTTCCGGGTTCAAGTGATTCTCCTGCCTCAGCCTCCTGAGTAGCTGGGATTACAGGCACCTGCCACCACGCCCTGCTAATTTTATATTTTTAGTAGAGACGGGGTTTCTCCATGCTGGTCTTGAACTCCCGACCTCAGGTGATCCGCCTGCCTTGGCCTCCCAATGTGCTGGGATTACAGGCATGAGCCACTGCGCCTGGCCCTTTTTTTTTTTTTTTTTTTTTTCCTGAAACAGAGTTTCGCTTTTGTTGCTCAGGCTGGAGTGCAGTGGCGTGATCTCGGCTCACTGCAACCCCCTACTCCCAGGTTCAGGCGATTCTCCTGCTTCAGCCTCCCGAGTAGCTGAGATTACAGGCACCCTCCACCACCCGGCTAATTTTTTGTATTTTTAGTAGAGACAGGGTTTCATCATGTTGGCCAGTCTAGTCTTGAACTCCTGACCTCACATGATCCACCATCCTTGGCCTCCCAAAGTACAGGGATTACAGGTGGGAGCCACTGCACCTGGCCTAATAGTTATTTTATTATTATTATTTTTTGAGACACAGTCTCACTCTGTTGCCCAGGCTGGAGTGCAGTGGCACAATCTCTGCTCACTGCAACCTCTGTCTCCCAGGTTCAAGCGATTCTCCTGCCTCAGCCCTGTGAGTAGCTGGAATTACAGGCGACTGCCACCATGCCCGGCTAAGTTTTGTGTTTTTAGTAGAGACGGGGTTTCACCATGTTGGCCAGGCTGGTCTCAAAACTCCTTGAGATCAGGGTGGTCTGCCTGCTTCGGCCTCCCAAAGTGCTGGGATTACAGACGTGAGCCACTGTGCCTGGCAGATATTTATTTTATGTTTTGGGTTATAATCCAGTACCACTTAATTTACAGTATTTTGTTGCTCATATTGTTTCCACTCTGGCCATTAGGAGTCCTTTCAGTTGGTTCGCCAGTCCCTGTGACATCATCATCGTTGGTGGAGTGTTTCATTTTTAGCACTACCTTACTTTCTGGTACTACAAGTTGCTTCAGGCTCATCTTGTGTATTTCTATTTATTTATTTATTTATTTACTGAGACAGAGTCTCACTCTGTTGCCCAGATGGAGTGCAGTGGTGCGATCTCAGCTCACTGCAACCTCTGCCTCACAGGTTCAAGTGATTCTCCTGCCTCAGCCTCCCGATTAGCTGGGATTACAGGTGCCTGCCACCACGCCTGGCTAATTTTTGTATTTTTAGTAGAGACGGGGTTTTGCCATGTTGGCCAGGCTGGTCTCAAACTCCTGACCTCAGGTGATCTGCCCACCTTAGCCTCCCAAAATGTGGGATTACAGGTGTGAGCCACCGCACCCGGCCTATTCATTTATGTTATGAGACACAGTCTTGCTCTGTCGTCCAGGCTGGAGTGCAGTGGGGCAATCTCTGCTCACCACAACCTCAGCCTCCTGGGTTCTAGTGATCCTTGCACCTCAGGGTCCCAAGTAGCTGGGACCACAGGCGTGTGCCATCACACCTGGCTAATTTTTGTATTTTTATTAGATACCCGGTTTTGCCATATTGCCTAGGCTTGTCTTGGACTCCTAGCCTCAAGCGATCTGCCTGCCTCGGCCTCCCAAAGTGCTGGGATTACAGGCGTGAGCCACCATGACTGGGCGAATTTTTTATTTTTTATTTTTTTGAGACAGGGTCTCGCTCCAACTGGAGTGCGATAGCACCATCTCAGTTCACTGCAGCATCAAGCTCCTGGGCTCAAGCGATCCTCCCACCTCAGCCTCCTGAGGTGCTGGGAGTACAGGCGTGCACCATCAGGCCTGGCTAATTTTATACTTTTTGTAGAGACAGGGTTTCACCATGTTGCCCAGACTGGTCTTGAACTCCTGAGTTCAAGTGATCCACCCGCCTCAGCCTCCCAAAGTGCTGGAATTACAGGCGTGAGCCACTGCACCCAGCCTTCTTGTGTATTTTTTTTGTCCCAGTTCTAGAGTCAGCTATTTCTCCAAGGAGCACTGGTTACTTTCACTGGAGAATGATATCAGAAACCAAGATCCGGGTGCTAGGTTATGCTCATTGCTACCAGGGTGCACAGACATTTTAATGTATATGTAACATAAAATTTATCTTTTTCACTGTATTTTCATTTATTCATTTATTTATTTATTTTTGAGATGGAGTTTGATCTGTCGCCCAGGCTGGAGTGCAGTGGTGCGATCTTGGCTCACTGCAACCTCCGCCTCCTGGGTTCAAGTGATTCTTCTGCCTCAGCCTCCTGAGTAGCTGGGATTACAGGCACGCGCTACGACACCTGGCTAATTTTTGTATTTTTAGTAGAGACGGGGTTTCACCATGTTGGCGTGGCTGGTCTTGAACTCCTAGCCTCAAGTAATCTGCCTTCCTTGGTCTCCCAAAGTGCTGAGATTATAGGCGTAAGACAATGCACCTGGTTCTTTTTTTTTTTTTTTTTTTTTTTGAGATAGAGTCTCGCTGTGTCACCTAGGCTGGAGTATAGTGGTACAATCTCGGCTCACTGCAACCTCTGACTCCCAGGTTCAAGCTATTCTCCTGCCTCAGCCTCCCAAGTAGCTGGGATTATAGGCGCCCGCCAGCACACCCACCTAATTTTTGTATTTTTAGTACAGACGTGGTTTCACTATGTTGGCCAGGCTGGTCTTGATCTCCTGACCTCGTGATCCTCCCAACTTGGCCTCCCAGTGTGCTGGGATTACAGGCCTTAGCCGCCTCGCCCGGCCGGTCTGTTTTAACTATTAAATAACATTAGGTAGATTCACATTGTTGTGAAACCATCTGTACTATCTATTTCCAGAACTTCTTCATCATCTCAAATTGAACCTCTGTATCTGTTAAACAATACCTCGCCATCCTCCTAACACTCACGGCAGCCCCTGATAACCACTACTGTACTTTCCAACCATGAATTTGACTATCCTAGGTCCCTCATATAAGTGGAACCATACAGTATTTGTCCTTATGCTTCTTTCACTTAGCATGGTTCATCCATGAACTAGGTGCATTCCTGATGTTGTAGCAATTAGAATTTCATTTCTTTTTAAGGAGAAATAGTATTCCATTGCATGTACTGTACATACCACTCGTGTGTGTGTGTGTGTGTGTGTGTGTGTGTGTGTGTGTGTGTGTGTGTGTGTGTGTGTGTGTGTGTTTAAAAGCACAGGAGTCGGCCGGGCATGGTGGTTCATGCCTGTAATCTCAGCATTTTGGGAGGCCAAGGCGGGCGGATCACTTGAGGTCGGGAGTTCAAGACCAGCTTGACCAACATGGAGAAACCCCATCTCTACTAAAAATACAAAATTAGCTGGGCATGGTGGCACATGCCTGTAATCCCAGCTACTCGGGAGGCTGTTAGGAGAATTGCTTGAACCTGGGAGGCGGAGATTGCGGTCAGCCGAGATCATGCCATTGCACTCCAGTTTGGGCAACAAGAGTGAAACTCTGTCTCAAAAAACAAACAAACAACAACAACAACATAGGGGTCTTGCTCTGTTGCCCAGGCTGACAGGCTGAACTTGAACTCCTGGCCTCAAGCCTCACGACTCAGCCTCCCTAGTAGCTGAAACTGCAGATGGCCTCCACTGACAGTGGCTAGCATATATTTTCAAACATAAAATTTTAAGCTATAGATTTTTTTTTTTTTTTTGAGACGGACTTTCGCTCTTGTTGTCCAGGCTGGAGTGCAATGGCACCATCTCAGTTCATCAAAACCTCTGCCTCCCGGGTTCAAGTGATTCTCCTGCCTCAGCCTCCCGGGTTCAAGTGATTCTCCTGCCTCAGCCTCCCGAGTGGCTGGGATTACAAGCACATGACACCATGTCCCGCTAATTTTGTATTTTTAGTACAGAAGGGGTTTCTCCATGTTGGTCAGGCTGGTCTTGAACTCCGGACCTCAGGTGATCCGCCCGCCTCGGCCTCCCGAAGTGTTGGGATTACAGGCGTGAGCCATGGCACCCGGCCATTTTTTTTTTTTTTTTAAAGAAATTGTGGCCGGGCGCGATGGCTCACTCCTGTAATCCCAGCACTCTGGGAGGCCGAGGCAGGCGGATCACTTGAGGTCAGAAGTTCGAGACCAGCCTGGCCAACATGGCGAAACCCTGTCTCCACTAAAAATACAAAAAATAGCCGGGCGTGGTGGCGGGCGCCAGTAATCCCAGCTACTCGGGAGGCTGAGGCAGGAAAATCGCTTGAACTCGGGAGGCGGAGGTTGCAGTGAGCCGAGTTTGCACCACTGCACTCCAGTCTGGGCGACAGAGGGAGTCTCCGTCTCAAGAAAAAATAATAAATAAGAATAAATAAATAATAAAGTAAAATGCCCCAGGTAACTGTATATTCGATAGTCTTTCTTTCAACTTAGTTGTTGAATTAGCAATTTTTCTCTTAAAAAATTTTTTCTTTTAGCTTATTGTCTTCGGAGATGATAACACCCTCGTTGCGCGGCAGTAAACTTTTAAAGGTAAAACAAACAGGAAATGAGCGTCGGTGGCGAATCTGCTGCTACCAATGTAAAGGTCAGGCCGAGGCCGGCGCGGAGAATCTGCCGTCGCCTGCATCTGCTCGCCTATCTCCGTCGGAAGGGAGCCCAAGCTTTGCTGAGGTGAGTGGAAGCGGCTCGGAGGGAGCGGGCCCCACGCCGGAGAGAAGGAAGAGGGAGTGCGGCCCAGACGCTGTGCCCGCGCTTGTGTGGGGCGCCATGTTGAAACCTGGCAAAGGGGACGACATTCTGGGTTGCGTTGCGGGGAGTGGGGACGAGAGCTGGGTTGGAAGGATGGCCCCTTACTCCCTGCGGTCCCCAGAGAAGGAGAGGGGCTGGGGAGCGGCCTCGAGGGCCAGCGGCCAAGCTGCAGGCTGGGTGGATAGGCTTTTCCACAGAAACGTACGTGTTTGCCTCTGAGGCCCAGTGCGCATGCCCTGGAGGGCTCTGTGGGTCCCGCCTTCAGTTTTGCTTTTCACAGGAGGGGCAAAGTCTTTTTTTTTTTTTTTCTTTTTGAGACAGTCTTGCTCTGTCGCCCAGGCTGGAGTGCAGTGGTGCGATTTCGGCTCACTGCAGCCTCCGCCTCCTAGGTTCAAGCGATTCCACAGCCTCAGCTTCCCGAGTAGCTGAGACTACAGGCGCCCGCCACCACGCCCTGCTAATTTTTGTATTTTAGTAGAGACGGGGTTTCACCATGTTAGCCAGGATGGTCTCGATTTCCTGTCCTCGTGATCCACCCGCCTTGGCCTCCCAAAGTGCTGGGATTACAGGCGTGAGCCACCGCGCCCGGCCAGGAGGGGCAGAGTCTTACCCGGAAGACCCAGGAAGGAGAGGCTTCATTTATTTTTTGTTTTTCCCCAGAGACAGGGAGTCGCCCAGGCTGGAGAGCGGTGGCGCGATCTCGGCTCACTGCAGCGTCGACATCTCGGGTCAAGCGGTCCTCCCGCCTCAGCCTCTCAAGTATCTGGGACCACAGGCGCGACCCCACGCCCGGAGAATTGATTGATTGATTGATTGATTGATTGATTGATTGAAACGGGGTCTCACTTTGTTGCCCAGGCTGGTCTCGAATTTCTGGGCTCAAGCGATCCTCCAGCCTCGGCCTCTCAAAGTGCTGGTATTACAGGCGTGAGCCACTGCGTACCTGGCCAAAATTTTTCTAAATTTGTATAATAATTTATAATTGTAAAGCATTTTTGTAGACACCATATGATCTAATCTTCACAAAAACCTAGTGAAGTGACATTTAGCTACATTTCACAATAAGAATCGTGAAGCTCAAAATTTACTGACCTCAAATGATCCACCCGCCTCGGCTTCCTAAAGTGCTGGGATTACAGGCATGAGCCACCGCGCCTGGCCCCCACCATTCATTTCAGATCTCATCCCCTGTTGATGAATAAAACGAGAATGAGGCTGGGCGCGGTGGTTCACGCCTGTAATCCCAGCACTTTGGGAGGCTGAGGCAGGCGGGTCATCTGACATCAGGAGTTTGAGACCAGCTTGGCCAACATGGTGAAATCCTGTCTCTACTAAAAATGCAAAAATTAGCCGGGCGTGGTGGTGTGTGCCTGTAATCCCAGCTACTCGGGAGGCTGAGGCAGGAGAATCACTTGAACCTGGGAGGCAGAGGTTGCAGTGAGCTGAGATTGGCCATTGCACTCCAGCCTGGGTGACAGAGCGAGACTTTGTCTCAAGTAAAAAAAGAGAATGTAAAAATCGAAAGAGATTGTAGGAAATCTCAACCTAATGCTGCAGGGGAGGAAGTGCACCTAGAAAGATTAATGAGAAACAATGAAACCAGCTGTTAGTATCTATAGAAGCATGCAGATGAGAGAGAGAACAAAATCCATGCTTATCCGTTTGTAATTCTCTTCCGTTTTAATTTGAAGAAGTCTTAAAGTTTTGAACAGGAGCTCTGTGTACAATAATACCAGTTTTATTGGGTAGATCCTTGTGACTCCTGACTTCAAATGATCCGCCGGTCTTGGCCTCCTCAAGTGCTAGGATTGCTGGCATGAGCCACTGTACCGGGCCCCTTGTGACTTTTAATGTTGAATGGGGAGGGGTTCTTTTCCTTCAGGAGAGGAGGGGTGGGTCTCAGCCTCAGACACCCAGAATACTGGTTTGTGTGTTTTCTTTTTCCTATCTTTATCTCCAAAACCTTATATTTTATGAAAAGCATCAGAGGAAACGATTAAGAGCTTTAGCTCTTAATCCACACTGCCCCTGAGAGGAGTCCACACTGCCCCTGGTTCTAACTCCTCCACTGGGCTACTTCTTAGCTTTAGGATTTGGGGCAAAGGCTGCCTTTTTGTGTCTGACCTTTTGCATCTGAAAAGGCAATAATAATATAGTACCTAAGTCCTGGTATTGAGAAGTGAGAGGAGTTAAGAGGTTAGTACAGGCTGGGTTCGGTGGCTCACATCTGTAATCCCAGCACTTTGGGAGGCTGAGGCAGAAGGATAGCTTGTGCCCAGGAGTTCAAGATCAGCCTATGCAATATAGTGAGACCCCATCTCTACAAAAAAAAAAAAAAAAAAAAAAAATGCTGGGTATGGTGGCGCATAGTGAGTAATTCCAGGTACTCACGAGGCCAGGGTGGGAAGATTGCTTGAGCCCAGGAGGTTGAGGCTGCAGTGAGCCATGACTGTGCCACTGTACTCCAGTCTGGGCAACAGAGCAAGACCCTGTCTCAAAAAAAATTCAAGCGATTCTCCTGCCTCAGCCTTCCGAGTAGCTGGGATTACAGGCATGCACCATCATGCCTGGCTAATTTTGTATTTTTAATAGAGACGGGGTTACTCCATGTTGGTCAGGCTAGTCTCGAACTCCCGACCTCAGACAATCTGCCCACCTCTGCCTCCCAAAGTGCTGGGATTACAGGTGTTGAGCCACCGCGCCTGGCCTTTTTTTTTTTTTTTTTTTTTTAAATAGAGACAGGGTCTCACCATGTTTCCCATGTTGCCCAGGCTAGTCTCGAACTCCTGGGCTCAAGGGATCCTCCCGTTTTGGCCTCCCAAAGTGCTGGGATTACAGGCGTGAGCCACCACTGCCAGCCTCTTCTTTCTTTTTTTTCTTTTGAGACGGAGTCTCGCTCTGTCGCCCAGGCTGGAGTGCAATGGCGCGATCTCGGCTCACTGCAAGCTCCGCCTCCCGGGTTCACGCTATTCTCCTGCCTCAGCCTCCCGAGTAGCTGGGACTACAGGCACCCACCACTACGCCTGGCTAATTTTTTTTTTTTTTTGTATTTTTTGTAGAGACGGGGTTTCACTGTGTTAGCCAGGATGGTCTCAATCTCCTGACCTTGTGATCTGCCCGCCTTGGCCTCCCAAAGTGCTGGGATTACAGGCATGAGCCACCGCGCCCGGCTGCCTCTTCTTTTTTTCACGTGGAGAAATTCCAGCCACGAGAGAAGACATAAATTGAGTTAGAGCCAGAGCCCAGACCAGGACTGAAATTGTCTCCCTCTCATCCTGTGCTCCTTCTGTCACTCCATCTGTTTTTCATTATTTTACTGACAGCAGAGAGGCAGCCTCTGCAAAGTTGCTTGTTGATGATGACAGACATATTGCCCTCCTTTTACCATGTGGTGGTAAACAGTGTCATGTCCTGCTGCTTGTTTCTCAATAATCAGGTTTGCCTGATTTGGACTAAAAAAAGTTCTATGATTTTTTTTTTTTTTTTTTTTTTTTTTTTGAGACAGAGTATTGCTGTGTTGATGAGGCTGGAGTGCAGCGGCGCAATTTCAGCTCACTGCAACCTCTGACTCCTGGTTTCAAGCGATTCTCCTGCTGCAGCCTCCCAAGTAGCTGGGATTACAGGCGCCCACCACCACGCCCAGCTAATTTTTGTATGTTTAGTAGAGATGGGGTTTCGCTATGTTGCCGAGGCTGGTCTTGAGCTGCTGACCTCGTGATCCGCCCGCCTTGGCCTCCCAAGGTGCTGGGATTACAGGCGTGAGCCACTGCGCTGGGCCAATTTTGTGATTTTTGATCAGAGTTGGTTCAGTTCCTCAGCATTTATCAGAAAGCGTCCTAGGTTCTGGAACCACCAGACTGAAGAGTGTTTACTGTGTATTGGGCAAAACATGATCAGGACTTTAGAAGTTTCAGTGAGCTGTGAGAAAGACACAGTTGCTTCATGGTGGAGGGAGCTAAATCTGGACTTGACAGGCCCAGTAGAATTTCCACAAGTGGATATGAGGGAGATAGGCAGGGAGAGGATATTCCGAGGAGAAGAAATCATCCTGAGATGTTTGCACAAATGGTTTAGGCCAAAAAGAAAGAAAAATAGTACTGGGAAAGACATGGGGCTGAGGAATTAGGGTACATTCAAGGAAGGAGGAGCAAGCCTGGGTAGTTTACAAACAGACTTTGTTCCTGTTGAAAGGATCAGGAAAAAAATAGAATAGGTTTTATGATGGGACAGGGTGAGAGGCTAAGTGAGGGTCAGAGGTCTTTTTTTTTTTTCTTCTGAGATGGAGTCTCGCTCTGTTGCCCAGGCTGGGGGGCAGTGGCATGATCTCGGCTCACTGCAACCTTCGCCTCCTGGGTTCAGCCTCCTGAGTAGCTGGGACTACAGGGTGTGCACCACCTTGTGCAGCTAATTTTTTGTATTTTTAGTAGATATGAGGTTTCACCATGTTGGCCAGGCTGGTCTTGAACTCCTGACCTCAAGTGATCCTCCCGTCTTGGCCTCCTAAAGTGCTGGGATTACAGGCATGAGATCGTGCCCGGCCTAGTGTCAGAGGTCTTGAGTGCAGTGTCATTGATTTTGGATTTTATTCTGTAGGTGTTTGGCTTTTTTACTGAGGAAAGAAAAATTCACAGTGCACCTCTAAGTAATCACTCCCCCTATATAACCCATCAACTGAGGGAGAAATAAAGCAGAAAGATCCTTGAGGAAAATTTGAGTAAGAGGAAAAAAGTTATAGATATTTTAATAAATATTATGGAAAGATGCTGTTAGGAATGAGAACTACTGTATATATTTCACAGAAACCTGGTTTTTTGTTTTTTTTTGTGTTTTGAGACAGGGTCTCACTCTTACCCACACTGCAGTACAGTGGCATGATCAAGGCTCACTGCAGTCTCAAGTTCCAAGGCTCAAGCCATCCTCCTGTCTCAGCCCCCCTAGTGGCTGGGACTACAGGCGTGCACCACCACGCCTGCCTAATATTTTTGAATTTTAGTAGAGATGAGGTCTTGATATGTTGCCCAGGCTGGTCTCCAACTCCTGAGCTCAAGTGATCATCCCACCTTGGCCTTCTAAAGTACTGGGATTACAGGTGTGAGCCACTGCAACAGGTCAAGTTTTTTTTTTCTTCTTCTTTTTTTTTTTTTTTGAGACAGACTCTCGGTCTGTCACCCAGGCTGGAGTGCGGTGATGCGACCTTGGCTCACTGCAACCTCCGCCTCCTGGGTTCAAGCGATTCTCCTGCCTCAGCCTCCCAAGTAGCTGTGACTACAGGCGCATGCAACTGCGCCCAGCTAATTTTTGTATTTTTAGTAGAGACGGGGTTTTACCATGTTGGCCAGACTGGTCTCAAACTCCTGACCTCGTGATCTGCCTGCCTTGGTCTCCCAAAGTGCTGGGATTACAGGTATGAGCTACCGCGCTCGCCAGTTGTTTTTTTTTCTTAACTTTTGGGACTTCTTCCAGGAAAGACCTGTTTTTTTTTTGTTTTTTTTTTTTTCTTTTTGAGACCCTCTCTTTGTTGCCCAGGCTGGAGTGCAGTGGTGCAATCTCGGCTCACTGCAACCTCCACCTTCTGGGTTCAAGCCATTCTCCTGCCTCAACCTCCTGAGTAGCTGGGATTACAGGTGCCCACCTACCTCGCCTGGCTAATTTTTTTTTTTTTTTGAGAGAGAATTTTGCTCTTGTTGCTCAGGCTGGAGTGCAATGGCGTGATCTCGGCTCACTGCAACCTCCACCAACCCGGTTCAAGCGATTCTCCTGCCTCAGCCTCTCGAGTACCTGGGATTACAGGCACCTACAACCATGCCTGGCTAATTTTGTATTTTTAGTTGAGATGGGGTTTCTCTATGTTGGTCAGGCTGGTCTCGGAAATCCTGACCTCAGGTGATCCACCTGCCTCAGCCTCCTAAAGTGCTGGGATTATAGGTGTGAGCCACTGCACCCGGCCAGCCAAGGTTTTTTTTTTTTTTTTTTGAGACAGAGTCTCGCTCTGTCTTCCAGGCTGGAGTGCAGTGGCGCGAACTCTGCTCACTGCAAGCTCCGCCTCCCGGGTTCACGCCATTCTCCTGCCTCAGCCTCCCGACTAGCTGGGACTACAGGCGCCCGCCACCACGCTCGGCTAATTTTTTTTGTATTTTTTAGTAAAGACGGAGTTTCACCGTGTTAGCCAGGATGGTCTCAATTTCCTGACCTCATGATCCGCCCGCCTCGGCCTCCTAAAGTGCTGGGATTACAGGCGTGAGCCACTGCGCCTGGCCTCAGCCAAGGTTTTTAAGTAACATATTTCAGCATTGGCTCTACAGCTTTGCAGGTTGGTCACAGAAGCATTAGCTGGGTCTGAAATGTTAGTAAGCATTTTATTATTCCAGCAAAGATTCACATGAATTAACTATGTATCAGAAGGCATGACAACTGCAGTGTGCTTGCTGAGCAAAAAATTACCATTGCAGTAAATTCTCATGCTCCCAGGCTAAACGGATTATCAGCTAGGGATCTGAGAAGAAATCCCCTGTTCCTTTTGAGCCAAATAACCTGCTGCTGGGTCACTGTAGCCTTAGCTTTGTTGTCTGTTTACTGCAGAATGGTGCATCCAAATCCCTATTTTCTCTTGTAGTTTTAAAAAAGTCTATATCTTTTAATGATGCATAGTAAAAAATTTCCACACGAATGATGTGATATCTAGAATTTGTTTCAGGATTATCTGGGGGCAGATTATTCTGGCCACATGTGCATGGCAGTTCTAGCTGAGCCAGGTGAGAAGTTTGTGGAGGGCTATCGTATGATTCTCTGTGTTGGTATTTGAAATTCTTGGTAGTAGAGTTTTAAAATTGCCCTTTTCCACCAGCAGTTCCTGGGCTAGTTTTCCTGTGATCATTTTAAAGGTTCTGAAAGGGAAGTCTGGTTTTGATCCACGTTGCCACATTGTAATGTGTTCATAGTTGGTAAGTGCCCTTCCGTGGCTGAGCCAGATGCTGCATATATGGGTGAAACCTGAGCACGCCGCCCTCTGCTTCCTGAGAGGGCATTTGTAGGAGTGGGTAAGGCCTTCTCTGGAGCACAACTGCCTGGCTTTGGTGCTGTCTCCCCCACTTACTAGCAGGGAGGACTTAGCCTCTGTGGGTGTTCCCTTCCTTTCCTGTCTTTAAGAAGGGGTGAATGATAGTATCCTTTTCATGGGATTGTTGTAAGGGTTGAATGAGTGGCTCAGAGTAGAGGCTCCATCCATACTTGCTCTTATCATTCTTAGAACATGAACGATTGGATGCCCATTGCCAAGGAGTATGATCCACTCAAAGCGGGCAGCATTGATGGCACCGATGAAGACCCACACGACCGTGCAGTCTGGAGGGCAATGCTGGCACGATATGTCCCCAACAAAGGTGTCATAGGAGATCCCCTCCTCACCCTGTTTGTGGCCAGACTAAACTTGCAGACCAAGGAGGACAAATTAAAGGAAGTCTTTTCCCGCTATGGTGACATCCGGCGGCTTCGGCTGGTAAGGGACTTGGTGACAGGCTTTTCAAAGGGCTACGCCTTCATCGAATACAAGGAGGAGCGTGCCGTGATCAAAGCTTACCGAGATGCTGATGGCCTGGTTATTGACCAGCATGAGATATTCGTGGACTATGAGCTGGAAAGGACTCTCAAAGGGTGGATCCCTCGGCGACTTGGAGGCGGTCTTGGGGGAAAAAAGGAGTCTGGGCAGCTGAGATTTGGGGGACGGGACCGGCCTTTTCGAAAACCTATTAACTTGCCAGTCGTTAAAAACGACCTCTATAGAGAGGGAAAACGGGAAAGGCGGGAGCGATCTCGATCCCGAGAAAGACACTGGGACTCGAGGACAAGGGATCGAGACCATGACAGGGGCCGGGAGAAGAGATGGCAAGAAAGAGAGCCGACCAGGGTGTGGCCCGACAATGACTGGGAGAGAGAGAGGGACTTCAGAGATGACAGGATCAAGGGGAGGGAGAAGAAGGAAAGAGGCAAGTAGAGGCCCAACAGCAGACCCCAAAGTGAAGTTACAGTGGAAATGAGTGGAGGGGTATTGTCTTTCAACACAGCGTGAGTCTAATGGTTGAATAAAACTTACTGATGATTATGGGGTTTGGACTAGTTTTCTTTCCAATCTGGAACTTCGGTTCAAGCTGATACGAATTTATCATCTTCCTCACATAGTTCTAAGGACATGTTTTAACAGGATCAAGAAGCAATTTTGTAGTTACTGGCATCTGTACAGAAGGGCATTTTCTTTTCTTTCTTTTTTTTTTTTTTTGAGACAGAGTCTCACTCTGTTGCCAGGGCTGGAGTTCAGTGGCGCGATCTTGGCTTACTGTAACCTCTGCCTCCTGGGTTAAAGTGATTCTCCTGCCTCAGCCTCCCTAGTAGTTGGGATTCCAGGCATGTGTCACCATGCCCGACTAATTTTTGTATTTTTAGTAGAGACAGGGTTTCACCATGTTGGTCAGGCTGATCTCCAACTTTTTTTTTTTTTTTTTTTAATTTGAGACGGAGTTTCACTCTAGTTCCCCAGGCTGGAGTGCAGTGGCATGATCTTGGCTCGCTTCAATGTCTGCCTTCCAGTTCAAGTGATTCTTCTGCCTCAGCCTCCCAAGTAGCTGGGATTACAGGCACGTGCTGCCACGCCCAGCTAATTTTTGTATTTTTAGTAGAGCTGGGGTTTCACCATGTTAGTCAGGCTCTTCTTGAACTCCTGACCTCAGATGATCCACCTGCCTTGGCCTCCCAAAGTGCTGGGATTACAGATGTGAGCCACTGCTCCTGGCCTAGTCTCCAACTCCTGACCTCAAATGATCCACCTGCCTTAGCCTCCCAAAGTGCTAGGATTACAGGCATGAGCCACTGCGCCCATCCAGAAGGGCATTTGTAAGGAGCTAGTATTCAAATTTAATTTGGCAGTAGGAATTTGATTTTCTCTCATCTGTTTTAAATGATTATCTTGAGTACGTGGCAAAAAGAGATTATGACCTAATCACACTCCTCTGAGTCCTTAGAGGAAGAACACTAATCTGGTCAGAATAAATTGTATCTTTCCTATCTTTATATCCATAGCCCAAGAGTTTGCTGAATTGAAGTAAAAATGGGATAGAAAACTGAATTCAAGTAGAATGTCCAGAGCCCTAATACCAGAAGGCAGTCTGCACAGCCAGGGCAGCATTCTTGAACAAATGCACCTCCACTCTCACTCAGAATGCCGACTGCCTTTCTTCTTTTTCTGGCTGACATTTAAAATTAAAAACCAAAGTTGCTGGGCTGTGATCTATGGCAGCCTTCCAGCCCTTTGAAAAGATAAAGTTCAACAGAAGTGGTGAAATGAAAATGAAGAATAAGGAGTGGTCAGGATCTATGAAAGAATTACAGCTAGTTCTGATGGACTGATTTTTCCTTTCTTTCTTGATTATCCAGTCTCTGGTGTGCTCGAGAGCTAGATCTGCTGACCTTAACTTCTGAGGACTTTGAGCAAGTACCATACTGTTCGGATGATTTTCAAAAAAGTGACATTTAGCATTTTGATAAATGGCTGTCTTTGAAAGTTCATATTCTGAAAATTCAAGATGTTTCATGCAAAATAAATGATTTAGTACCATTGCTAGGTTTTTGCATAGGAGTATGAATCTCTCATGATATTACACAGGGAACTGGACCAACCTGCTGTGGCTTAAAATTGCTGTCAGCTGTTAGAACAGTTTTAGAAAAATAGGCCCTTTCCTTTGTGAATTTCCAGTACAGAATTTTATTATTTCCCAAGTCTCAGAAAACAACCTTGCAGGAAACCTTTTTGATTTCACTCACATTTAATTTACAAAGTGTTCCCTTATTATGGCACTAGAAGGGTGTTGTGGCTAGGGTAGATTGTCTAGAAAACAAGACTGCCTGCATTAGGGAAGCCTTGTGAGATACCTTCAGGACAAAAAGCAAAGCCAGTTGCAGTGTTTGTGTAGTTGTCAACTCTGAGCATCAGAACAGGGAGAGATTGAAAACATGCACACTTGGCTGGGTGCGGTGGCTCATGACTGTAATCCCAGCACTTTGGGAGGCCGAGGCGGGCGGATCACCTGAGGCCAGGAGTTTGAGACCATCTTGGCCAACATGGTAAAACCCCGTCCCTACTAAAAATACAAAAATTAGCTGGGTGTGGTGGCAGGTGCCTGGAATCCCAGCTACTCAGGAGGTTGAGGCAGGAGAATGGCTTGAACCCAGGAGGCGGAGGTTGCAATGAGCCAAGACCACTGCACTCCAGCCTGGGCAACAGAGCGAGACTCTGTCTCAAAAAAAAAAAAAAAAAAAAGAAAAGAAAACATGCACACTGAGGCTGGGCGTGATGGCTCACGGCTGTAATCTCAGCACTTTGGGAGGCCATGGCAGGTGGATGGCTTGGAGCTCAGCAGTTCGAGACCAGTCTGGGCAACGTGGGGAAAACCTGTCCTTACGAAAAACACAAAAATTAGCCGGGTGTTGGTTTTGCGTGCCTGTAGTCCCACCTACTTGGGAGGCTGAGGCTGGAGAATTGCTCGAGCCCAGGAAGCGGAGGTTGCAGTGAGCTGAGATTGTGCCACTGCACTCCAACCTGGGTGACAGAGTAAGACCCTGTCTCAAAACAAAAAACAAAAAACATGCACACTCAGACTCCAACCCTGTACATTTCGGCTTAGTGTTCTATGGGCTGTGGTGACTTTGAAAGAAAAACAATGGTACAGTCTCCATGGTAGGGACTTTGGCAGTCTCCATGAACATGACAGAAGCAAATACTCTTTGATCTAGCAACTCTGCTTCTAGTTTATTCTGTAGACCTTTGTGTGTGTGACAGTGTGCAACACTTTTTGAGAGTAAACGATTGGAAGGAAGCTACCTATCAGTGGGGCCTAGATCAACATTAATAAATATCACCTCCATATGGTAGGCCAGGGCATTGTAGGATGTTCATTAGCACCTTCCTTGGTGTTTACCCATAGATGACAGTATCCTCTCTCCCCCTCCAGTTGTGACAACCAAAAATGTCTCCAGACTGCCAAATGTCCCCTGGGGGCCTCAGTCATCCGTGGTTGGAGTCTCACTCTGTCGCCCAGGCTGGAGTGCAGTGGCACGATCTCAGCTCACTGCAAACTCTGCCTCCCGGGTTCAAGCGATTCTCCTGCCTCAGCCTCCTGAGTAGCTGGGACAACAGGCGCCTGCCCCCATGCCCAGCTAATTTTTGTATTTTTAGTGGAGGCAGGATTTCTCTATGTTGGCCAGGCTGGTCTCAAACTCCTGACCTCATGATCCGCCTGCCTCAGCCTCCCAAAGTGCTGGGATTACAGGTATGAACCACTGCTCCTGGCCATGAGAGCCACTGTCTTATGTACTCATATGGAGTTATTGCTAGACATTTTTTTTTCTTTTTTTGAGGCAGGGTCTCACTCTGTCTCCCAGGCTGGAGTGCAGTGGTGTGATCACAGCTCACTGCAGCCTTGAACTGGGCTCAAGGGATCCTCCTGCCTTAGCCTCCCAAGTAGCTGAGATCATAGGTGTACACCACCACACCCACCTATTTTTTTATTTTAATTAATTTTTTGTAGAGATGGATTATTGCTATGTTGCCTAGGTTGGTCTTAAACTCCTGGGCTCAAGTGATCCTCCCTACTTGACCTCCCAAAATATGGGGATTATAGGTGTGACCCACTGCACCTGGCCCTCTCTAGGATATTTCAAGGGGAAAAAAGAAAAGCACAGAACAGCATGTATATATTATGCTGCCATTTAAATAAAAAAACAAAGGAGGGCCAGGTATGGTGGCTCATGTCTGTAGTCCCATCTACTCGGGAGGCTGAGGCAGGAGGATTGCTTGAGGCCAGGAGTTTGCGACAAGCCTTGGTGACATAGTAAGACCTTGTCCCTTAAGAAAAAAGGAAAGAAGGAATATATACACACATATACATATATATGTGCTTTTTTTTGTTCTTGATTTTTTTTTCACATAATTGCGTGTATAAACTTTCTGATGGATTGATTTTTCCTTTCTGTCTCGATTATCTAGCCTCTGATGTGCTCAAGAGCTGGATCTGCTGACTTATCAAAAAAGTGACATTTGGCCGGGCGCGGTGGCTCACACCTGAATTCCCAGCACTTTGGGAGGCTGGGGTGTAAGGATCATTTGAGCCCAGGAGTTTGAGACCAGCTTAGGCAACAAAGTAAGACCTGGTCTCTACAAAAATAATTAGCTGGGCATGGTGGTGCACATCAGGAGTACCAGCTACTTGGGAGGCTGAGGTGGGAGGACTGCTTGAGCCCAGGAGTTCATAGCTGCAATGAGCTATGTTAGCGCCACTGTACTCCAGCCTGGGTGACAGAGTGAGACCCTGTGTCCAAAAAAAAAAAAAAGGCCAGCCACAGTGGCTCACACCTGTAATCCCAGCACTTTGAGAGGCCAAGGCAGGTGAATCACTTGAGGTCAGGAGGTCGAGACCTTGAGACCAGCCTGGCCAACATGGTGAAACCCCGTCTTTACTAAAAATACAAAAATTAGTCAGGTATAGTGGCACACACATGTAGTCCCAGCTACTTGGGAGGCTCAGGCATGAGAATTGCTTGAACTCAAGAGGCGGAAGTTGCAGTGAGCAGAGATGGTGCCACTGTAACTTTGGCTTGGGCAACAGAGCAAGACTATCTCAAAAAAAAAAAAAAAAAAAAAAAGAGACATTTAGTGTTTAGGAAAGATAACCAAGAAACTGGCAATTTTGGTTACCTGTTGGAAAGGCAACAAAGGTGGCCAGGGGTGGGAGAGAAATTCATCAGTATACCTGCTTCTATATACTCTTTGAGAATAAATTCTAATAATTCTAATGGGCACTCAGGTTTGAGAAACACTGCTCTAATGCAGCAATAATTACCCTGTCTGATCATTTCTTTTTTTCAGCAATCTGGAAGCAGAGTCCATCCTAGATTCTGCAAATTCACCTGATGGTTTCTTTCTTTTTTTTTTTTTTTTTAGATGAAGTCTCACTCTGTCGCCCAGGCTGGAGTGCAATGGCACGATCTAGGCTCACTGCAACCTCTGCCTCCTTGGTTCAAGGGATTCTCCTGTCTCGGCCTCCTGAGCAGCTGGGATTATAGGCGTGCGCCACCTCGCCTGGCTAATTTTTTTGTATTTTTGTAGAGATGGGGTTTCACCATGTTGGCCAGGCTGGTCTTGAACTCCGGACCTCAAGTGACCCACCTGCCTCGGCCTCCCAAAGTGCTGGGATTGCAGGCGTGAGCCACTGTGCCCGGCCTCACCTGATGGTTTCTTAGCAAACTTCAGTAGAATGTTTACAACGCGGCCCTGATAAACTTGAGTGCTGGTAGGAGGTGCTACCTCGCTCAATCTGTGAGCAACCAGCCCCGTGCCCTGGATGCTTGGCGGGTGGAGAGAAAGACAGTGTTACGTGGGCAAGCCTCCAACTCACCAGTTGCAGGCAGAGTATCTGGTCTCCGTCTGCTGCTGTAGCCCTGTGAGTCAGCCAGACGTGTGGTCCCCAAGCCAGCTTCCCACCTAGCACCCTTGTTCTGCTACAGCTCCCCCACCTGCCCTCCTGCATTGCCTAGGATCCCACGCCCCGCTTTCAATCTGCTCTGGGACATTTGTCTTCTTCTTTGCAGGGGACTAAGTATATGACTTAATGAATCCTAAAAGGAAAAAAAGATGTCAGGAAAAAAAAGTGCACACAAGAAATGTTGCAACATCTCATCCTTAGCAACTTTGTTTGGTTAGTACTGCATAACTCACAGCAGATTCCAAGGCACCTGCCTTGAACATTGCTACATGCTCTAGGCATTATCAGGAATGCAGCCAGGGCGCCTGCAAAGTTGTCTCCAGTTTCTGGGTAGGAGGACCATCATCCGTATTGTCTGTGGCTTTGTGTCTGAGTTGGGCTACTGAGCCTGTGACTTCAGACCCCTTGTCTGCCTGATGGATACATTCGGTATAATACGTTACCATCACAATTTCATGAATGTAACTAATGAAGATCTAGCCCTTCCATGCCTCCTGCTGAACTATGTCACCTGTGATAATAAAACCTCTACACATAGCATTTTATACAAAGCAAGTCAAACAGCAATGATAGTGGCAAGTGATGTATTTGGCTTAAAGAAGCTTGTGTTACTGAAGTTAACGCAGAAGTCTGGCCTCCGTTCGTGGGATTATTAAATATATATCCTACGGGATCAGAGTCATCTATTAGAAACAGTGATAGCCCTGGGTATAAATAAACATTTCTTTAGAGTTTGGCGTCAGTTTTTCAATGTCCATCCTCAAATCAGACAGTCTGTTTGAGGGGTCAGTTTTCAGGGTGTGTCTGCACCGAGAGGCTTGAGGCAGCAACAACCCCTGGGCTGCAGTTCGGTTGCAGACGCTGGTGGCGGGCAGTCCAGGTTGGAGGGTGGAGGTGGGCCAAGGTCACAGGTGCTGCAGGGCTTCCTGTCCTTGCTCTGTGTAACCGTCATCGCGGTGGGTGTTTGCCCACTGTCCAAAGGACTCCTGGATGTGCACGTTTCTCTGCGTGTTGGCCACGCGCTTCTTATCTCGGGAGAAGAAGCTAAACCTTTGGAAGGGAAAGCAAACACAGAAATGAGAGCTGACCCTTTGCTGTGCACGTCACATTTTTTGCAGTGCCGGAGACATACAGCAGCAAACTCAGAAGGGAGCAAATCAATTCAAGGTGTGAAAGACAAAGTTGGGGGTGCAGGTCAAAGTTATTCCAAGAAAGCAGCGGGGTATTCTGCGTGTCATTTGGACACGGTACCTTGGAGGTCACGCGGTATGGGCAAGGCATTCATGTTGATGTGATGTGTGAGGTGTCTTCCACGTTAGCCTCTATGGAGGATTTATCCCGTTACCAGTGGGAATCAAAACAAATCATGGGTTTCTTTAATTACCCTAATGATGCAGAGGTTTCTTTAATTACCCTAATGAAAACCGTGTGGAATATAAGAGGATTCTGTTGTAAACAGATGAATATTTCTAATTTAAATAGTTCTGTATTTGTTTAATGTCAGTCAGGAAACTGTGGCCCAGATTTCATGGACGTTACTGCTTAGGATGAGGCTAAAGGAAGTACTTAAGAAAAATGAACAATAAAAAATATATTATGGGCTGGGTGTGGTGGTTCACGCCTGTAATAACCCCAGCACTTTGGGAGGTCGAGGCAGGCAGATCACTTGAGGTCAGGAGTTTGAGACCAGCCTGGCCGAGATCACGCTACTGCACTCCAGCCTGGGCAAGAGAACGAGACTCTGTCTAAAAAAATAAAATAAAATAAAATAAAATATATAAGTAAAACATGATACTCATGGTTCTCTGATATAAAATTTGGGAAACATCAATTTGCACTTTCAAAAATAGATTTAATGGTGAAAGCCTTTAGACTGTATCACTGTAACCAGCTACAGAGCCACAGTTAGTCTGGCCTCAGAGTTTAACTGAGGTAGACAGAGGTCTTTTTAAAACAGCTGTGACTGCTGCATATCGATCAGAGAGAGTCATCAGGAATTTTCAGATGCCTGAAAGATAAAGGCAGAAGTCACAAGCATACTTGAGTTTGTTACCATAGAAAAAAGAAAGAAAAAAAAAACAAAAGAAAAAGTCACAAGCAAAAAGCCTGCAAGGTAGTCCATTTATTTTTATTTATTTATTTTTTGAGATGGGGTTTCGCTCTTGTTGCCCAGGCTGGAGTGCAATGGTGCGATCTCGGCTCACTGCAACCTCTGCCTCCCTGGTTCAAGCGATTCTCCTGCCTCAGCATCCTGAGTAGCTGGGATTACAGGCACCCGCCACCACACCCGGCTAAGTTTTTGTATTTTTAGTAGAGATGGGGTTTCACCATGCTGGCCAAGGTGGTCTCAAACTCCTGACCTCAGGTGATCCACCTGCCTTGGCCTCCCAAAGTGCTGGGATTACAGGTGTGAGCCACTGTGCCCAGCTAACGTAGTCCTTTTAAAACAAGGTCTGCTTTGAGGTCATGTAAACAAACTAGGACCCTGGTCAGTGAACCTGAAATTGGCCTACCTTGAGGAATTCCCAAAAGCTCTTCCTAAAACTGTCCTTTGATACTACCAGGCTCTATTAAGATTCCTTCTGTTGTCACCAAGTTCTACTCTTTTTTTTTTTTTTTTTTTTTTTTGAGACAGAGTCTCGCTCTGTCGTCCAGGCTGCAGTGCAGTGGCTTGATCTCAGTTCACTGCAACGATTGCCTCCCAGGTTCAAGGGATTCTCCTGCCACAGCCTCCCAAGCAGCTGGGATTACAGGTGCATGCCACCGTGCCCAGCTAATTTTTTTGTATTTTTAGTAGAAACGGGGTTTCACCATGTTGGTCAGGCTGGTGTCAACCTCCTGACCTCAAATGATCCACCTGATATCATATAATATCATATAATAGCTATGTTATGTTTCCTGGGAGGCAAGAATAGGAACAAAGCCACTGCGAAATCAAAGCTTCGGATAAACTATTTTTGGTTCCCTCTGTTTGCTGGTTGCTAGTGTTGCAGCCTCTAGAGTTTAGTTTTAATCACATCTGGGTGAAAATGATTTCACTATTCTGTGGTTACTGGATCCTACAATCACTTCCTACCAGGAATAAACTGATCTTTCATTGCAAAGCCACGGCAAGCCAAGTTTATCTGATGAAACTCTCCCTAGCAACTAAGATGCCTTTTCTCTGTGACAGGTAAGTGTGCTGGTGAATGAAGGCACAATTCTCACAGCGGGTTATTTGTGAGCTCTTTCTATAGGGTAATCCAGGCAATTAGCTGGCGAAAAATACAGCAGCAACACACCACAGTTACGCTTCACCTCTCTCTGACTCAGGTAAACAGGAAGGCCACTTAGCACTTCCGACACAGACAGAATCAAAACACTGGTCCCCTCCTCTGCCTTTCTTTTTAAACAAGATCAAATGGCTGACTTGAAGATGGCTTGGAAAACAAAGCAGTTTAGAAAGCTACAGGGTGAACATCAAAAACATAGGGTTAGTGTCACTCGGGGACCGCAGTGGGCGTTGATTACTGACCCGTCACTTAAAGGACCTTCTTTACTGGATCATGGGCAAGGTGGTTTTAAGACAGAAACAGAAGAGACAAAAAGAATTATCGGTGACAGAGCCGAGAATTCTGAGGCTTCGCTCGAGTAGACCGAGCGCAGCCAGTGGCACAGCTGAAATCACACTCAACATACACTTCAAATGGAGCACACAGGTGGCGGCCATGCAGCTTAAGTGGCCGGGGGAGACAGGTCAGCCCCAGCAGTAGCCGAAGCAGACATTCCAAGGGCACAGCTCAAACAAAACCCAAAACACACACAGTGCCTACAAGGGAAACAAGTCGTCGGACAGGCTGCAGTGTGGGGTCATCTATTATCAGTCCCGCTGCTACCATGGGCATTATGGCTGTAAAGATCCTGGTTAGAGAAGTACAGATAGACACAGAGAAGATAAAAACAGGGGAGGCATGAAAAAGAAACAAACTCCACAGACACCAGTGGAAGGATTTGATTAGGGTCTAAGTTAGGGGTTGAATTGTGTCACCTGCCTCTAAATTCACTTAAATTTTTTTTTTTTGAGACGGAGTCTCACTGTCTCGTCCAGGCTGGACTGCAGTGGCGCAATCTCGGCTCACTGCAACCTCCTCCTCCCGGGTTCAAGCGATTCTCCTGCCTTAGCCTCCCAAGTGGCTAGGGATTATAGGCGTTTGCCACCACGCCCGGCTAATTTTTGTATTTTTAGTAGAGACAGGGTTTCACCATGTTGGCCAGGCTGGTCTTGAACTCCTGACCTCAGGTCATCTGCCCGTCTCAGCCTCCCAAAGTGCTGGGATGTCAGGTGTGAGCCACTGCACCTGGCTATTTGTAAAAAAAATTTTTGAGGCCAGGTGCGGTGGCTCATGCCAGTAATCCCAGCACTTTGGGAGGCCGAGCGGGGTGGATCACCTGAGGTCGGGAGTGCAAGACCAGCCAGACCAACATGGAGAAACCCCGTCTCTACTAAAAATACAAAATTAGCCGGGCATGGTGGCACATGCCTGTAATCCCTGCTACTCGGGAGGATGAGGCAGAAGAATCGCTTGAACCTGGGAGGTGGAGGTTGTGGTGAGCTGAGATCGTGCCATTGCACTCCAGCCTGGGCAACAAGAGCAAAACTCCATCTCAAAAAAAAAGAAAAAAAGAAATAGGGTCCTTACAAATGTAACTAGTTAAGATGAGGTTATGCTGGAGTAGGGTGGGTTCTAATCCAATATGACTGGTATCCTTATAAAAGGGGGACATCTGGACAGAGACAGCACGTGAGGAAGGTGGAAGTGGATATTGAGGTGAGGCTTCTGCAGGCCGAGGACAGCCAAAGACTGCCAGCAGCCACCAGAAATGGAGAGGTGTGGGACAGATTCTCCCTTACAGTCCGAAGAAGGAGCTGACCCTGCTGACACCTTTATTGCGGCCTTCTGGCCTCCGGAAGTGGGAGACAATACCTGACTGTTGTTGAAGCCCCTGAGTCTGCAGTATTTTGTTACAGCAGTTCTAGAAACTGATGCAGTATATGACAGCCAGCGATGACAGAGTCGCTCCCCAGGGCTAAAATGCAGGGCTGTGTGTAGGGAACAAGGAAGGCAAAATACGCTTTGGGAGGTGGTGGTGATGCTCTGGCAAGGGGGCCTTTCACTGTCCTCCCCAACGGCGATGAGCTGCAGGTGCCATGACCCTAAGCGCCAGGCGAGAACCAGGAGAGACTGTGAAGCAGAGAGGGGCCAGGCAGGACGAGGGCTGAGGCAGAGCCTGCAGAATCATCAGATATTCTGGTCTAAGCCCACGGTAAATAAATGCTCATCTGTTCCTCAGCTGGGCAGAGGAAATGAAGACGAAACTCCAACCATGCCATTAGAGCTTATTTTGAAAAGCTATAATTTTTTAAAAAAGTTGGTTGGATAAAGATAAAATAATTGTCTCAAATGAGGTTTGGAGATGTTCCAGGTGTTTAGATTACCTTTGATGTGCTTC
Organism: Pongo abelii; assembly: GCF_028885655.2. Classification (NCBI taxonomy): domain Eukaryota; kingdom Metazoa; phylum Chordata; class Mammalia; order Primates; family Hominidae; genus Pongo; species Pongo abelii. Next base: position 122,340,618 of record NC_071995.2, read on the forward strand.
ACAGAGTAGCTAGGAGTTGGTATCTTTTTCTTTCTTTCTTTTTTTTTTGAGACAGTCTCGCTTTGTCACCCAGGCTGGAGTGTAATGGCACAATCTCTGCTCACTGCAACCTCCACCTCCTGGGTTCAAGTGATTCTCCTGCCTCAGCCTCCCAAGTAGCTGGGACTACAGGCGTGCAACACCCTGCTGGGCTAATTTTTGTATTTTTAGTAGAGACGGGGTTTCCCTGTGTTGGCCAGGTTGGTCTTGAACTCCTGGCATCAAGTGATCCACCCGCCTTGGCCTCCCAAAGTGCTGGAGTGAACCACCACGCCTGGCCAGGAGTTGGTGTCTTTGCAGAACCTCCTGGATGGTTTCTCAGGATGACATGGAGAAGATGAGATGCCTTCTGCTAAGTGAATGGGCCCCAGAGGCCAGGCTACCGGGCACAGTTAGCTTTCCAGGGGCTCCAAGCAACACCATTTTGTACCCACCTTTGCCAGGACACCCAAAGAGGGTGCCCACAAAGATACAGTCATTGTGTGGGAAGTGGCCTCAAACACAGGGGGGACATTTTGCCTCAAGAGATGTTTACCACTGGGAATGCTGGACATCATTTAGGGCCTTTTCAGGGGGTGACCGATGCTCGGGGGCCTGGGACACCTGGAGTGTTCTGACTGAGTTACTCCATCTGTGTGTCTTTTTCTTTTCTTTTTTTCAGAGACAGGTCTCGCTTTGCTGCTCAGCTGGAGTGCAGTGGCACAGTCTGGGCCCACTGCAGCCTCGACCTCCTGGGCTCAAGTGATCTTCCTGCCTCAGCTTCCCTAGTAGCTGGGACTACAAGCATGTGCCACCATGCCCAGCCAATTAAAAACAATTTTTTTTTTCGTAGAGATAGGGTCTTGCTATGTTGCCCAGGCTCATCTCAAACTCCTGGCCTCAAGCAATCCCCCCACCTCGGCCTCCCAAAGTGTTGGGATTACAGGCATGAGCCACCGCGCCTGGCCCTGTCTGTGTCTTGCTGTGCTCACTGAGTGGGTGGCCTCTTCCCTTACTATTCCAGGGGCTGCCCTGCAGAAGCCACCTCCTCTAGAGGTACAGCCATTTCCATAAAAAGATTGACTTGTTTTGGCCCGAAGTTTGTCTTGAATACCCTGTAGCTGGTTTTAACTCCCCGCTCCCCGCCAAAGATTTCTGGAAGACTCAAACCAAATGAAGTTCTACCAGTGGCATTTCAGGCAGTGTAATGGGCGGCTGTGAAGAAGCTATTCCTGGGCTGGAGCGAGGGGGGTGGTGGGTGGGAGGACAGGGATAGAATGCACTGTCATTGCTACCCCTGGACACCTGGGTGGCCACCCACTCCAAAGCCAACCTTTCCAGTCCTCGAGGCCAGTTCTCATCCCTTGCTTCTCCGGTCCCCCCTCTACACCCACCTGTCTTCTTATCTCCTGATCAGCCCCTAGCCCCCGCCCTGCAAAAGGCAGCTGTGTGTGCGTCCATGGGACCATGACTGAGAGACAGGGACCACGCAAAAGGGGGCACTGGTGCCTGGTGTTCACTGGGGATGAGGCTGAAATCACTTCAGCACTCCCTCGTGACCTCCTGGGCAGTGCCAGCCTGGCCTCTCCGGACAGCAGCTGCTCAATCACAAACTATTCTTGGAACATCTTCCGGGCACACTGTTTTGACTGGCAGCAGGAGTTTCTGGTTCCCTTGTCTGGTTCAGTCTAGAAATGTGAATTCTGACGCCTGTGACTCATGGTGCACTGTGCAGACAAGGGGCCACCACCAGGGACTCAGGGAGGGGAGCAGGAAAACAGTGGGGGGCGGGTGGGAGCAGAAAAGGCATGGGTTCAAATGTGAAGACAGCCTTCCCAGCAGTTTGATCTAAATGTCAGTGGGCTTCTCTAGGCCTCAGTTCCCTCATCTGAGAAACGGGGATAATTATCCCAGCTCTGGGTCCCTGACAGGATGGAAGACACCTTAGTTCAAGTGCTCTAAGCTGCCGAAGCCCCTGAACCCTCCTTGGCGGCTGTGAATTGCTGCAGGAGGAGGGGTGGGAGAAACCAGTTAACAGTGTGAAGCAGAGCTGAACTGCCACCCTGAGCAGACCGCATGGCTAATACTCCCCGGAGGAAGGGCGGAAGAGACCCGGCAGACCAGGTGGGTGCAGGAGGAATGAAGGATGGAAAGATGCTCAGAACCGCCTCAGAAACTGTCATTCCCTGCGCCAGCCCAGGGAAGATCTGTCCCTGCCCAGGCCTCTCCCACCCTCCGGGCCACACTGGTACAGCTTCCAACCAGTAGTAGAGGTGGACAAAGGCGACCAGTGTCCGGCCTGCACTGGTCAAAAGCCCTTTGTGCCAGTTTGCTCTCCCAGTTATCCCCCAGCAAGTGGGGCTGCCACGGGACTGGTCACCCGCACCCTGTGGCTGAGAGGTTCTGGTCTTGCTCTCTCGTCTTTCTCTGAGTCTGTCCCTGCCAGGCTCAGAGCCCCACATTTTCCTGAGCAACCAGAAGCCAACCTAAGTGGGGAAGAGCTCCGAAAACATGGCCCCAGGGTCCTTTCTGGAACAGTCTGGAAAAGAAGGACAGACACCACAGCCTATTCAGGTGTGGGCAGAAGAACTAGTGGAAAGATTCGTTGGCTAATTCTGATAACTTTCCTCTGGATTTCACCCAATACGAGATTTGCAAAGCCAACATAATTGTCTGTTTAGAGAAAGGGGCCCAGAGTAGAAAATTACAGTTAGAAAAACTCGGCTCTGGAACGAATTTTTAGAATTACATATGACCGTGGGTGCTGGAGGCTCTGAATGCAGTACATTGGAAGTGAAAGTGAAGGTACTAGAAAGGCTGATTCTTTTTTTTTTTTTTTTTTTAAATGGGGTATCGCTCTGTTGTCCAGGCTCGAATGCAGTGGTGTGATCTCGGCTCACTGCAACCTCCACCTCTGGAGCTCAAGCAATTTTCCTGCCTCAGTCTCCTGAGTAGCTGGGATTACAGGTGCCCGCCACCACACCTGGCTAATTTTTTTGTATTTTTAGTAGAGATGGGGGTTTCACCATGTTGGCCACACTGGTCTGGAACTCCTGACCTTGTGACCCACCCGCCTCAGCCTCCCAAAGTGCTGGGATTACAGGCTGAGCCACCGTGCCCGGCCTGAAAGGCTAATTCTTAACAACCTGGGAAAAAATGGCTGAAGGATGCAGAATACAAGTCTCTTGGTGTCCCCCTCCCTCAGCCCATGCAGAGACTATCTGGGCTCATGAAGCTTCTTGCAGTTTCTCCAGGCCTGAAACTCAAAGCTGTAGCTATCAAAGCATACAAGATAGATTCTGCTCATTCTCACATAGGAGTGGGGCTGGCGAGTGAGTCGGAGTTTAAGCAAAGCCAGTCCCATTTCCTACCAAGCACTGGATGAGAAACTTTTCCTGGGCACTAAGTACTGCAGAGAATCAAGACTGAAGGGCTTCCTCCTCCCAACGTGAGGCTACCGTGGGCACCCCGTATTTCTGTCTATCTAGCACTCTGATCTTGCTTGGGGACCGTCCCTTCCCCTACTTTCAGGCCACATGAACTGGATGGAGGTAAAAGTGCTCTGAGCGTCAAGGGTGAGAGTCACAGACCTGGACAATCAATGTGCTGTCCTGTGATTGGGTTAGGGACAGTCATGTGACCCAGCTGGAGCCAATGGGACTCATTTCTGTGACTGATGGAACTCTTGGGAACAAAGAATCTGCACTGGAGTTTCAGACAGAAGAAAATGAAACCTGGCCGGGTGCGGTGGCTCGTGCCTGTAATCCCAGCACTTTGGGAGGCCGAGGCGGGTGGACCACCTGAGGTCAGGAGTTAGAGACTAGCCTGGCCAACATGGTGAAACTCCGTCTCTACTAAAATTACAAAAATTAGCCGGGCGTAGAGGCAGATGCCTCTAATCCCAGCTACTCAGGAGGCTGAGACAGGAGAAAACTGCTTGAACCCAGGAGGTGGAGGCTGCAGTGAGCTGAGATTGTGCCACTGCACTCCAGCCTCGGCAATGGAGTGAGACTCCGTCTCAAAAAAAAAAGAAAATGAAACCTGAGCCAAGGGCTGCCATGCTGCCATCCTCAGGCTGGAGTGGACACCCAAGAATGGAGGCCACAGAGGAAAACCAATTCAGGGGTGGAGGAAACAAGGCCTGGATCCAGCTGAGCCCCACGCTGTGGCAAGTTGGAACTTTTAGTTCCTTAGCCAAATTTGTTTTCTTTTTTCTTTTTTTTTTTTTTTGAGGTGGAGTTTCATTCTTGTTGCCCAAACTGGAGTGCAATGGCACGATCTTGGCTCACTGCAACCTCTGTCTCCCAGGTTCAAGCGATTCTCCTGCCTCAGCCTCCCAAGTAGCTGGGATTACAGGTGCGTGCCACCACGCCCGGCTAATTTTTGTATTTTTAGTGGAGATGGGGTTTCTCCATATTGGTCAGGCTGGTCTGGAACTCCCGCCCTCAGCTGATCCACTCGCCTCGGCCTCCCAAAGTGCTGGGATTACAAGCGTGAGCCACCGAGCCCAGCCCCAAATTTGTTTTGTTTTCTTTTTTCTTTTTTGAGACAGAGTCTCGCTCTGTCGCTCAGAGGCTGGAGTGCAATGGCACAATCTCAGCTCACTGCAACCTCCGCCTCCCGGGTTCAAGCAATTTTCCTGCCTCAGCCTCCTGAGTAGCTGGGACTACCAGGCATGCGACCACCACGCCCAGCTAATTTTTGTAGTTTTAGTAGAAATGGGGTTTCACCATGTTGGCCAGGTTGGTCTTGAACTCCTGACCTCGTGATCCACCCACCTAGACCTCCCAAAGTGCTGGGATTACAGGCGTGAGCCACCGTGCCTGGCCTCCAAATTCGTTTTCTTAGGTTACTTTGAGTTGAGTTTCAACTGCAAATGGAAGGTTACTACTGAATCCATGATCTAAATGGTGTTGAGATCTAGAGGAAGCTTTTCTGGTGCCATGCTTCTTCCCTGGGAAATGTTTATCTCTAACCAGAACCGGGGGGCCACCCTCTCCCCAATGCATCAGGGACCTGGGGCCAAACTCCTAAGCAGCCTGAATGAAGCTGGAAGGGAGTCGTGCACCAGCCTGTACTCTCTAGCAATATCTGGCTAATTTTAAATTTTTTTGTAGAGACAGAGTCTCACTATGTAGCCCAGGTTGGTCTCAAACTCCTGGCCTCAAGTGATCCTCCTGCCTTGGCCTTTCAGAGTGCTGGGATTACAGATGTGAGCTGCCATGCCCAGCCAAGGGCATCATTTTCTTTCTTTCTTTTTTATCCCTCTCTTTTTTTTTTTTTTTTTTTTGAGACAGGGTTTCACTCTGTCACCCTAGCTGGAGTGCAGTGGTACAATCTTGGCTCACTGAAGCCTCAACCTCCTGGGCTCAAACAATCCTCCCACTTCAGCCTCCCGAGTAGCTGGGACCACACCCAGCTAATTTTTGTATTTTTTGTAGAGAGGTGGTTTCACCATGTTGCCCAGGTTGGTCTTGAACTCCTGAGCTCAAGTGATCCTCCCACCTCTGCCTCCCAAAATGCTGAGATTACAGGTGTGAGCCACTGCACCCAGCCCCAAGGGCACCATTTTCTAAGAGGAGAGGGCCCAGCAGTGACAAACCTGCACAGTTCTGCATTGTCTACTCACAGGGCAAGAACTAACCAAGAATTTCCAAACATAACTGGATTTTAAAAGTTGGGGCGTATGGGTAACACTCCACTTCTCTCCCTACACAATCCGTCTGGCTTTCCAACCCACACGCCCTGTTTTCACAAAGTTTCTTGTGGGTTTTGGAGGAAAGAACTGAAACCTCTTCTGTACTAAGCCTTGGATAGAACTGGAAGGCAGGCCCAGAGCCTGGAAGACCGTCTCAGGGGAGAGAATGCAGCTCCAACACTGCAAGCACAAGGCTGTCTTGCAAAGAGCTCACAGTGTGGGCTCTGGGGCCAGGCTACCTGGGTTTGAGCCCTGGTTCTGCCTCTTATTAGCTGAATGACCTAGGCAGGTGCCTCCATTTCCTTAACTATAAAATGAGAATGATGATGCCTCCACCCCGCAACACCATGCTGAGGACTCAATTAGATATTCTGTGGGAACAGGACCCAGCACGTGTTAGCTTCTTAGTAGATACTGTTTAACAAAACCAGAGGTGTTAACCCTTTATCTGAAGAGTCTTAGGGGTCCATGAACCTCCTGAAATTGTTCACAAATTTTACAGATTTCTCTGGGGGAAATTTCAGGAGGTTTTATCAGAACCTCAAAGGAATCTGTTGATGCCAAGAACCACTGAAGTAGCTTAAAATCTAGTTGAGGGCAGGGACTAGGTCACTCTCTTTTGGGGGGTTCTCCTGCAGCAACCAAGGCCTGACTGCATGCATTATGTAGTAACCCCTGCTTAATGGACAGAGGGCTACATGGATGAGTCATCGGAGAACTGCATAGATGGGGTGGACCCAGGGCCACCTGACATCTCAGAGCTGAGGTCTCAAGTTTCAGATGCACAACCCACCCCTACCTCGCTACCCTTATGTCCTGTCCTCAAAGGCCCAGAGATGCACCCCACCCCCCTGAAACACACTCCAGCAAGCTCCTGAGTATCAGCCACTGGCCCAATCCTCTCCCCTCTCGCCTCCCGAACTCCCCAAACCTCTCTGCCCAGAGACCCCCAGGAGGGACTCAGCATTCAGGAAGGGAGATGAACTCAAAGTCGGGGGCCAGGCCAGACGTCTCAGCAGGATGTGGTTAGTCACAAGCCTGGCCCTGGGAGCAGGTGCCAAGGAGGAAAAGTCAAAGGACACGTGAACCGCCAGGTCAGCCGAGCACAGAAGCCAGCAGCGCATCACTTACAGTCGCTTGATGCCCGACTCCGGCTGGGGGGACGTTCTCGGGTGGGCGATGGGTGGGGGTTGGGGTATTCGATTTTCCTCTTCCATTTCTTCACTGGAAGGAGATGAGAGGGGTGAGATAAAACAGTCAAAAGTTCCTTGAGAACTGGAATATTCCAGAAGAGAAGTGTCTGATGGTCTGAGAGGGTGCATGCTTTTTAGGGGACCCGCATCTGTATTTCCAGTTTATTCTGAAGAGTCCAGCCAAATAGAACCACTCCCCGTTTCCTGTCCTTACACAGGCTTCCCTGTCGCTACACCTCTGTGGTTTCTTCTACCCAGAATATACCCGTCACCCCTCAACATCTCCCATATCTAAATACTACCCTATCCTTTCAGGAAGGCCCAATTCAAATGCTGCCTCCTCCAGGAGGCCTTCCGATTTCCACCCCATCTACAAACTCGAAGTAATCTCTCCCACTCTCCCATCTTTTTTTTTTTTTTTTTTTGAGACAGGGTCTCATTCTGTTGCCCAGGCTCGAGTGCAGTGGTACAAGCATAGCTCACTGCAGCCTTGACCTTGGGCTCAAATGATCCTCCTGCTTCAGCCTCCCAAGTGGCTGGGACTACAGGGTGAACCACCATACCTGGCTAATTTTTAAAAATTTTTATGTAGAGATGGGGGTCCCACTATGTTGCCCAGGCTGGTTTCGAGTCCTGGGTTCAAGTGATCCGCCTGCCTCGGCCTCGCAAATTGCTGGGATGACAGGCGTGAGCCACCGCGCCCGGCCTCTCCCATCTTTGAACATCCAGTGTACAGTCAGTAAACCTTTCAATAAAAATGTGTGGTATTATATTTTTTATGCATCTCTTATCTTCCCCACTGGAGCAGGGACCACCTCTGGTGCATGGGTCCTTCCTTCCAGCTTTCTATTCAACAGATATTTGTTGTGCACCTACTGTGTGCCAAGCTCCATTCTAAGTGCTGGGAACTTAGCCATGGACAAGATAAATAAGACTTCTGGTCTCATGTTGCTTGTGGTCTCGTGTGGAAACCAACAATAAAGCAAGCATGAGAGTGAACAGGATAATGTAGGAGGTGAAAAGGGCCACAAAGACCATAACACCGGGGCTGGGTTTCATTCATTCATTCATTTAAAAAAAGAGATGAAGTCTCGCTTTGTTGCCCAGGCTAGTCTCGAATGCCTGGGATCAAGCAATCTTCCCACCTCGGCCTCCCAAAATACTGGAATTAAAGGTGTGAGCCCTGGTGCCCGGCCTGGGCCCAAGAGTTTCAGAAAGGGGTTGTGAGCTTGTATGTAAGTTCTTTAGGTCAGAGAGAGTACCCAAAAAAGACACTGATGAAATGCTTGTCTTCCAGGGGGTAAGAAGGTAACTGTACAGAAACTCTGGCTAACCTCAGTAAGGAGCCAGCTCGGGTCATCCAGCCCCAGGGACACTTGCCTCTTATAGTAAGCCAGCTCCTCCTGCAGCAAGAACACCTTGGACTTGAGCTCGTTCCTCTCGTGCAGCACGTCCCGCAGCTCCTGCAGGGTGAACCGGGGGCGGTTGGGGTCCTTGAGATCCATGGCCACCTTCTCTGCGTCGGAGATGCTCTCCTCTCCAACCGGCTCCGTCTGGAGGAGGCAGAGATGCTGCTAATGAATTCTTGGCAGCCACTGCCGGCACCCACTCTCTATCCTGAAGGAGCCCAAATTCTCCCCCTCCCGGGGTGCCAGCAGCCTGTGGAGGATGCTATTTTCAGCACTCGCGGGAGGCCCCTGCTCACGTTCTGTACAGTTTCCCTCTGGAGGTGGAAGCCAGCGGCCACCTGTTCATTGTTCGCCTTCCCAATAGCCGAACCCACGGACCCCGCACCCCCCCACCTGACTTGGGGTTTCATTACAAACATGACAAGGCATCCAGGGAGGAGGTGTCACACCTCCCCTGCCCCCACCCTCGTACATCAGCTGCTTCCCCCTTTCCAGGCCTCCTTTCATCTCCTTACTAAGACCATTGCTAATTTGGCCAGAGTGGCTGGAATCTCAGCCTACACACAATTCTCCATTCCTTTTTCATTTGACAGTAAGTCATATCCATTTTCCCTGTTGTTACGGGCCTTCTGGTTAAGTCCTCTCCTCCCCAGTGGCTTTGGGTATCTGGAGTTCAGTGGAAGCCTGGCGGGGGTGCACACTCGGCCATTTCTCTGTGATGCGGGTGACAGATCCCAGCATCATGCTAAGTCACCTGCCCCAGGTCACACCCACACCCATCCTCTCACCTTCTTGCACGGCAAGGGAGCCTTTTTAGAAAAATGTGGTAAAATATACATCATATAAAATTTACCATTTGAACCTTTTAAAAATGAACAATTTGGAGGTGATATTTAGTATACTCACATGTCACACAACCACCATCTCTGTCCAGTTCTAGAACATTTTCTTCACACCAAAAGGAAAACCCGTAATTATTATTTTATTTTTTCTGAGATGGAGTTTCACTCACCCAGGCTGGAGTGCAGTGGCATGATCTCAGCTCACTGCAACCTCCACCCCTTGGGTTCAAGCGATTCTTGCGCCTCAGCCTCCCGAGTAGCTGGGATTACAGGTGTGGACCACCACACTCGGCAAATTTTTTTTTTTTTGAGATGGAATCTCACTCTGTCACCCAGGCTGGAGTGCAGTGGCACGATCTCAGCTCACTGCAAACTCTGCCACCCGGGTTCAAGCCATCCTCCTGCCTTAGCCCCCCGAGTAGCTGGGATTACAGGCGCCTGCCATTACGCCTGGCTAATTTTTGTATTTTTAGTAGAGACAGGGTTTCACCGTGTTGGCCAGACTGGTCTTGAACTCCTGACCTCAAGTGATCCACCCGCCTTTGCCTCCCAAAGTGCTGGGATTACAGGTGTGAGCCACCGCACCCGGCTGAAAACCTGTACTTACTAAGCAGTCACTCTCTACTTCCCTATCCTGAGCCCTTGGCAAATGCCAATGTACTTTCTGTCTATGGACTGCCTACTGTGGACATTTCCCAGAAACAGAATCATACATTAAGTGGCCTTTTGTGCCTGGCTCCTTTCACTTAGCATGGTGTTTCCAAGGATCATCCACATTGCAGCACACACCAGCACTTCATTTTTTTTTGAGATGGCGTCTCACCCTGTCACCCAGGCTGGAGTGCAATGGCACGATCTCAGCTCACTCCAACCTCTGCCTCCCGGGTTCAAGCGACTCTTCCGCGTCAGCCTCCCGAGTAGCTAGCTGGGAATACAGGCACGCGCCATCATGCCCGGGCTAATTTTTGTATTTCTGTAGAGACGGGGTTTCACCATGTTGGTCAGGCTGGTCTTGAACTCCCATCCTCAGGCGATCCGCCCGCCTCAGCCTCCCAAAGTGCTGGGATTACAGGGGTAAGCCACCATGCCAGCTCACTTCACTCCTTTTGATGGTTGAACCATATTTCACTGTACAGATGTGCCACAGTGTGTTTATCCATTCTTCAGTTGACGGACATCAGACTGTTTCCACTCTTTGGCTAATGTGAACAGCAATGCTAAGAACTGTATTAGTGTGGACACTTGTTTTCAGTTCTTCTGGTTGTATACCTGGGAGTGGGATTGCTGGGCCATAGGCTAATTCTGTGTTTAACTTGTTGAGGAGTTGTCAAACGGTTTCCCACGGCAGCTGCTCTATTTTACATTCCCACCAGCAATGCGCAAGGGTTCCAATTTCTCTACATTCTTGCCAACAGTTATTTTCCTTTTTTTTTTTTTAATCACAAGGAAGCTTTTGCAAGTCAGCCAGTCAATCTACAGGTGGCCCACACTCTCAAAGTAATGGAGTGTCCCCAACACTCCTGAGCCACCAATGTCCCATGACCAACCAGGAGTAGAAAGAGGTCAGGACAGCAGTGAAAAAGCTCCAGAACAGGGAAAGGGAGAGGGAAACAGACGTCCCTCCCAACCTCAAGAAAAACTCCATAGGCCCAGCACCGTGGCTCACACTCGTAATTATAGCACTTTGGGAGGCTGAGGCAGGAGGATCACTAGAGCTCAGGAGATTCAGACCAGCCTGGGCAACATAGCAAGACCTCATGTCTACAAAAAAGAAAAGAAAATTAACTGGGCATGGTAGCTTGCCCCTGTAGTCCCAGTTACATAAGAGGCTGAGGCATGAGGATCACCTGAGCCCAGGAAGTGGAGGCTGCAGTGAGCCAAGATTGTGCTACTGCACTTAAGGCAGTGTTTCCAACAAAGTGAGACCTTGTCTCAAAAAAAAAAAAAAAAAAAAAAAAGAAGAAGAAGAAGAAAAACCCCATAGCAGCACAGGGAGAAGGGGACTAACTCCAGCCTGGATGTGCCCTGGACAGGAGGCTGAGGGATTCCAGAAGGCAGAGCCGAGATGCTTCACACCCTGGGGGAGGCTGGAACTGGCTGTTCTGGGAAAGGATGTGTGAAAGGAGACACCACTCACTGCTGGGGCACATCAGGTGACAGCAGAGCCACACACAGAGCAGGCCCAGGTTGGGGGAGCAAGCTGACCCTGCCCAGCCTTGGGGTCGGAGTCAGCACAGGGCAGCAGAGGAGGGGCCTCCATGCAGTGGGAAACTGAAATCTGAGCCCGGCTGCCCTCGCAAGCTGTCTGGGCAGCTGAGGGGCTTCTTCCCACCCAAGAACAAGGGGAGGAAATGTTGGAGGATTTAATTTCCAAAGAAAGTATTCTAGGCGTCTGCTGATGCCACAATTTAGGTGGGCTGTGTCCTCAGAGGACATCTTCAACGTCCGACCTCCTCTGCAGCGCCTCCAGGGATGCTCTGGAACCACGCGGCAGCCACACACTCCACGTCTTCACCCAAGACCACATACAACAGGTGACGGATATGCAGCCGGCATTCAACCACGCCAGTTCTCTTTCTCTGGCCCAGCTTTACCAAGGAGCAACCCTGGATGTCTAGTTATCCAACATTTACTGAGCGCTAACTTTGTGCCTTGCCGGCCGCGGAGCTCAGCCCTGGGAACAGAGTCAGACAGATGGGGCTGAAGGGAAGATACACATACATAGAAACTTACGGCCAGTTGTGGTGGCTCACACCTGTAATCCCAGTACTTTGGGAGGCTGAGGCAGGCGGAGCACCTGAAGTCAGGAGTTCGAGACCAGCCTGGACAACATGGTGAAACGCTTTCTCTACTGAAAATACAAAAATTAGCCGGGCGGCCGGGCACGGTGGCTCACACCTGTAATCTCAGCACTTTGGGAGGCTGAGGTGGGCGGATCACGAGGTCAGGAGTTTGAGATCAGCCTGGCCAATATGGTGAAACCCCGTCTCTACTAAAAAAATACAAAAATTAGCCAGGCGTGGTGGTGCGAGCCTGTAGTCCCAGCTACTCGGGAGGCTGAGGCAGGAGAATCACTAAACCTGGGAGGCAGAGGTTGCAGTGAGCCGAGATCACGCCACTGTACTCCAGCCTGGGTGACAGAGACTTCATCTCAAAAAAAAAAAAAATTAGCTGGGCATGGTGGTGGGCATCTGTAATCTCAGCTATTCGGGAGGCTGACGCAGCAGAATTTCTTGAACCTGGGAGGTGGAGGTTGCAGTGAGCCAAGGTCATGCCACTGCACTCTAGCCTGGGTGACGAGCGAAACTCTTGTCTCAAGAAAAAAAAAAAAAAGAAGAAAGAAACTTACAAGGTGGCCTAATAAAAGAGGTGCACCACCGGGTGCGGTGGCTCACGCCTGTAATCCCAGCACTTTGGGAAGCTGAGGTGGGTGGATCACAAAGTCAGGAGATCGAGACCAGCCTGGCCAACATGGTGAAACCCTGTCTCTACTAAAAAACACAAAAATTAGTCAGGCATGGTGGTGGGCACCCGTAATCCCAGCTACTCGGGAGGCTGAGGCAGGAGAATTGCTTGAATCCAGGAGATGGAGGTTGCAGTGAGCTGACACGGTGCCACTGTATTCCAGCCTAGGCGACAGAATGACAGAGTAAGACTCCATCTTAAAAAAAAAAAAAATAGTGCACAGACACCAGATCTAATTGGAGAGAATCAGGGAAGATGTTAATCAGATGTGGTCTCTATGCATGCGGTCTTGACGAATGTGTAGGAGTTCACCAGGAACTCTGGGCATTAGTAGTATAGACCACAGGTTGCAACCTAAGCCCTTAGACCATCCCAGTGCCGCTGGCCCACATTTTGTTTGGCCCTCACTGTGTTCGAAAACTCTGTTGAATTAGCTGCGAACTCTTTAAGATTAGGAGATTTCATATTGAAGTTTGCATTTTGCGCTTCCTGTGGAAAGTGCGCTGGAAGATCAGGCCCCACTGGCAACGCTGGGCTGTTTCCGAGCAGCAGCTGCTCCCTTTTCCATCCCCTTTCTCCTTCTCCTGCCTGGACCCTGCAGGCAGCAGTGGCCCCTGCTATGGACCCGAACCCCAAGTTCCCTCCAGTCCCTTCCTCCTCAGACAGCTCGGGTCCTGCCTTTCATAGCAGGCCAGGGCCTTGCCTCTCCTGTGTCTCTGGGAGGGACCATCTGACAGCCGTCCCCACACCCTGGGGAAAGAGCAAAGCCCTTCAAAGGAATTCCCAAACCCTCACTTCTTGAGAGGCCTCTGGGCAAAGCCACCCGCCCCTCTGTCTGGGCTTTCATCTCCCCATCTAGCCCTTGATAACCCAGAAATATTTCCAGGGGCCGTACCTGGGGATTTCTGTGAACACACACTTTCAAAGCCACAGGAATTTCCTGCTCACCCCTATTGGGTTTTACCTGCCCAAGACATTGAAAGGCTTCCTTAGAACCTGAGTTCTTTTTTTTCTGGAGAAGGGACAGTTCATTTTTGGGGAGGAATGGCCTGATTCCTTTAGAGTTTGGGGAAATCCCAGCAAGGTATGCAAAAGTCCTTACTCTCTTTTATTTTCTTTCATTTATATTTCATTAGAGATGGGGTCTCACTTTGTTGCCCAGGCTGGTTTCAGACTCCCGGGGTTAAACAATCCTCCTGGCTCAGCCTCCCAAAGTGCTGGGATTACAGGCGTGAGCCATTGTGTCTGGGCCCAAAGTCCTGACTTTTTTTTTTGTTTTTTTGAGACGGAGTTTTGCTCTTGTTGCCCAGGCTAGAGTGCAATGGCATGATCTCAGCTCACCGCAACCTCTGCTTCCTGGGTTCAAGTGATTCTCCTGCCTCAGCCTCTCAAGTAGCTGGGATGACAGGCATGTGCCACAGTGCCTGGCTAATTTTGTATTTTTAGTAGAGATGGGCTTTCGCCATGTTGGCCAGGCTGGTCTTGAACTCCTGACCTCAGGTGATCCGCCTGCCTTGGCCTCCCAAAGTGCTGGGATTATAGGCGTGAGCCACCATGCCTGCCCTGACTTCTAATACTATTGCCTGAAAGTACAGGCAGAAGGACAGCCCCGGGCTCCAGCTTCTCGATAGGCCACCAGGCAGTGACCGCAGGGCCGCGGGCGGCCCAGGACTATCTGGTTCAGACCGGGAGGGACCAAGGAGGCTCTTTCCAAGATAGCAATCGAGCTCCATCGGCCGTGGTCCTCCTAGGCTTAATCCATGCGGGACCGGGAGGCGGCTTGGGTTAGCTAAGATAAGCTGGGACCTTCTGTGGGTTGTCTGCTGATCCCTGGGGGCACTCTGGGCACAGCTTCAGAGCAATACCCTGAGGCCTCAGCTGCTTCCCAGGAAGGCCCAAGAGACCAACTAACAAGCCATTGGGCTGCCCAGAGGCCTTAGGGAGGCAGCATCCTGGGTCAGGGCCTCCATCCCGAGGCCTTGGGAATGCTCCTCACTGCCTGGGTGCTTCAAAGCACCCTGCCCTCCCACGGCAGCCCCTTCACAGTACTTCTGAGCAGCCCCTGGCCCAGCAATGGGGAACGACTGTGCTCTGGTCACACTTGGCACCACCAGGCCTAGCATAAATTCAATGCATAAATTCTGCCCGCCTTTCAGCCAGCATATGCCTGTCTGCTTTCCCTATGCAGGCAGCCCGCACTTTACAAAACAAAAACAATACTGTTACGAAATCAAAACGTGTGGCCGGGCGCAGTGGCTCACGCCTGTAATCCCAGTGGGAGGCCGAAGCGGGTGGATCATTTGAGGTCAGGACTTCGAGACCAGCCTGGGCAACATGGTAAAACCCTATCTTTACTAAAAATACACAAAAATGAGCTGGGTGTGGTAGCGTGCACCTGTAATCCCAGCTACTTGGGAGGCTGAGGCACAAGAATTGCTTGAACCCAGGAGGCAGAGGTTGCAGTGAGCCAAGATCATGCCATTGCACTCCAGCCTGGCTGATGGAGTGAGACCCTGTATCTAAATAAATAAATAAATAAATAAATAAAATAAATTAAAATAGAGGCAGGAAGATCATTTGAGGTCAGGAGTTCAAGACCAGCCTGGCCAACATGGGGAAACCCTGTCTCTACTAAAAACACAAAAATTAGCCAGGCATGGTGGCTTGAACCCAGGAGGTGGAGGTTGCAGTGAGCCGAGACTGTGCCACTGCACCCCAGCCTGGGTGATAGGGTGAGATCTTCTCTCAAAAAAAGAGAAAAAAATATATGTATATATATACACATATATATATAGTCTGTGAAAGGCAGGAAACCTGGAGTTGAAATATAAGGACCTGGATTAACGAGAAAACACGCTAAGCGAAAGAAGCCAGGCAGGACCACATGTTGTAGGATCCCACTGATGCCATGTCCCGAACAGGTGAATACACAGAGGGAAACAGCCTGCTGGTGGCCAGGGGCTGGGGAGGGGAGGAGGCAGCTACCGCAGGAGCAGGGATTTCTGATGGGGGTGATAGGAATGTTCTGGACTGTGGTGATGAGCACACGATAGCTGAAGTGCGTGGCATATGAATTACATCTCAATAAGGAAGTTATAAAAATAGAAAGAGCCTTGTCTCCTGGTGATCACACTGCAATGACAGTGACATAGCTTAGAAAGAACTGCGTGGCAATGATGAGACAGATTCCCTTCTAGCTCTGCGACCCTCCATAGCTCTCATGTCCTCCAAATCCTGCCCTGGGACAAACCCCTGACCCCAGCCACATGCTGCACGTTCTCTGGCCTGGCTCACTGTTCCCCCTGCCTGGAATGGCCTGTCCACAGTCCACCCTGGGACACGCTACCCATGCTACCCACGCTACCCATCCACAGGACCTGGCCCGATGCCTTCAAGATCTGTCCTGACCCTGCCTTTTTTTTTTTTTTTTTTTTGAGACGAAGTCTTGCTCTGTCGTCCAGGCTGGAGTGCAGTGGCTTGATCTCAGCTCAATGCAACCTCCACCTCCCGGGTTCAAGCGATTCTCCTGCCTTCACCTCCCGAGTAGCTGGGATTACAGGCACCCACCACCACACCCGGCTTTTTTTGTATATTTAGTAGAGACGGGGGGGGGGGGCGGTTCATCATGTTGCCCAGGCTGGTCTCGAACTCCTGACCTCAGGTGATCCACCCGCCTTGGCCTCCCCAAGTGCTGGGTTTACAGGCGTGAGCCACTGCACCTGGCCCTGTCCCTGCCTCTTGACTTCACCAAGCCCTCCTCTGATCTTATACTCCTCTCTCCCAGCTGCGCGAAACAGTGAACCTACTGAGTCAAGCTCATTCCCCTCACTTGTCAGATGATGAAATTGACCACCAAAGAGATGGACAGGCCCAGGTCACACAGCAGCAAGTGATGAAGCCACCACAACCTGCAGCTCCCCTGTGTGACTGACAAGCATCCTGAACTCACAGAGCTCCAAGGGATAGATGCTAACCCAGCAAAGCTGCCCCGAGCCTGGGAAAGTGCACTGCAAAGCAGCCTGGCGGGTTCACATTACCACAGCCTGATTTTACTCCCTCATTTCTTCCCTGCCCCATTGGCTGCCAGACAGGGAAGCTGAAACTGACAGGCAGTCGGGCCAAGGTGGTGTGAAATGTCCCTTGTTGCTAAAGAGTCCTGGAACAGGGCTGGGAGTCTCCATGTTCTTGAGACCCCAGTGTGGGCCAGGCCCTGCCTAGCCAGGAGACCGGCCTGAGCTCTCATGGGGCCTGAAGGTTGGAAGGGGCACACTAGGAGCAGGGAGCAGGGCAGAGGTGGCGACCGCCCCACCCTCAGCCTGGAGGTTGTCTTTGGCACCAGCTTCCTTCCCACTGTCATAGATTGAGTTCAGCCCTCACCTTCTCACTTGGGTTATTGCAAAGGGCTCCTGACAACCATGTCTGTCATAAGCTCCTTCCCTGTCCTCCAGTGAAACAGCTGAGTGTATTGCTCACCTGCTGAACCCCTGCGAGGGACCCGCACCCCTACTACTCAGAGCTCTGTGTGGTCCCTGGGTGCCGACTCCCCAGCACTGCAGATGACAGCTGTTGTCTCTGCCTGGCCTTTATCCTTCCCTCGGGTCTTTGCGCTAAGTCACTGCCGTTTTCTTCTGGAGAAAGACCTCCCTCCCACTTTTAGTCCATGTGGCTTGGGTCGCAGCCATGTGACTCAGGAATAAACATGCATATTCTAGGTCTCTGGCCACAATAGTTGTTTCAGTGATAGGCCAATGAGGATTTCCTGAGGCTTTTGCTGGGGCGCTAGGGAAAGAGGACATTTCTTTTGACTGGGGTTGGTATGCTGGTCAAATACTAGTGGCAACTGTATAGCAAGAGCCTGGCTGAGAATGACAACAGCACAGAGGAAAGCAGGGCCTGAGAAGGTCGGAGCCACATTCCTGAGAGCAGCTTGTGAGCACCTGGAGCCAGCTGTACCTGAAGCCACCCCTAACTCAGAGCTTTTAGTTACACAGTCAATAAATTCGTTTTTGCCCTCTTAAACATTTTTTTTTTTTTGAGAGAGTCTCACTCTGTTGCCCAGGCTGGAGTACAGTGGCACGATCTCGGCTCACTGCAAGCTCCACCTCCCAGGTTCATGCCATTCTCCTGCCTCAGCCTCCCGAGTAGCTGGGACTACAGGTGTCCGCCACCATGCCCGGATAATTTTTTGTATTTTTAGTAGAGATGGGGTTTCACCGTGTTAGCCAGGATGGTCTCAATCTCCTAACCTTGTGATCCGCCTGCCTTGGCCTCCCAAAGTGCTGGGATTACAGGCGTGAGCCACCACATCTGGTCCCATTTTTTTTTTTTTTTGAGACAGAGTCTCACTCTGTTTCCCAGGCTGGAGTGCAGTGGCACAATCTCAGCTCACTGCAACCTCCACCTCCCAGGTTCAAGCTATCCTCCTGCCTCAGCCCCCCTAGTAGTTGGTATTACAGGCATGCACCACCATGCCCAGCTAATTTTTGTATTTTTAGTAGAGACGGGGTTTCGCCATGTTGGCCAGACTGGTCTCGAACTCCTGACCTCAGGTGATCCACCCGCCTCAGCCTCCCAAAGTGCTGGGAATACAGGAGTGAGCCACCACACCCGGCCATTTTTTTTTTTTTTTCTTGAGACAGAATTTCGCTCTGTTGCCCAGGCTGGTGTGCAGTGGTGTGATCTCAGCTAACGGCAACCTCCGCCTCCTGCGTTCAAGCAATTCTTCTGCCTCAGCCTCCCGAGTAGCTGGGACTACAGGAGCATACCACCATGCCTGGCTAATTTTTTGTATTTTAGCAGAGACGGGGTTTTGCCATGTCAGCCAGGCTGGTCTTGAAGTCCTGAGCTCAAGAAATCGGCCTGCCTTGGCCTCCCAACTCTTAAACCATTTGAACTTAGGCTTATGTCATTTTTAGCCAAAAGCAGCCCTTAACCGCTCCTTTTTTTTTTTTTGAGACAGAGTCTCACCCATGTCGCCTAGGCTGGAGTGCAGTGGCGTGATCTCAGTTCACCACAACCTCCACGTCCTGGGTTCAAGCAATTCTCTTGTCCCGGCCCTGCAAAGTAGTTGGGACTACAGGTGTGCACCACCAAGCCCGGCTAATTTTTGTATTTTTAGTAGAGATGGGGCTTCACCATACTGGCCAGGCTGGTCTCGAACTCCTGACCTCAAGTGATCTGCCTGCCTCGGTCTCCCAAAGTGCTGGGATTACAGGTGTGAGCCACCACGCCCGGCAACTACTCCCTTTTTTTAAAGACTTCTCTCCCTGACTTTCCTCATTTGTATCCCAGATGCCTCTCCTGTCCTACAGCAAACCTGGAAGTAACTACCAAATTCACAGGCTACCTAATGACTGTGCTGGGACTTGAACCCACCTGACTGTGAGCTTGTCTGTCCTACCTCCCCTACCTGTAACTCAGGTTACTAGCGCAGCATCTGCAAACTTTCAACAGCTCATAAATATCTGCTGGGAGAAAACACAAGCCTGAGTGTGTCCCTAAAGTTCACTCTACTTTTCTAAAACAGCATCTCCATTTTCCACATTTCT
The DNA here is from genome assembly GCF_028885655.2 of Pongo abelii. Taxonomy (NCBI): domain Eukaryota; kingdom Metazoa; phylum Chordata; class Mammalia; order Primates; family Hominidae; genus Pongo; species Pongo abelii. Next base: position 122,359,791 of record NC_071995.2, read on the forward strand.
ACCTGTCAAAGTCTCAGCGTTGTTAACACTGACGCCCGGCTTCAGGAACAGCTCTTCCCTGAAACCCCACCTCCCCACCTCTGTCAGGATGAACGATCTCACCCTCTGTGTTCCTGGCACAGTCTGGGGGCACATTTAAGGAACAGACACCCCTAGTGCCCACCTTGCAGCCCTGGGCCTACCCGGATGTTAGCTGCGGCTGTGATGGACAGCTCCGGCCACGTGGACAGTAACATGCACGGTGTTGTGCGACCATCACCGCTCTCTAATTCCGGATCATTTCCATCACCCCCAAAGGGAACTCCATGCCCATGGGCAGTCACTCCCCATTCCCCCCTCCCCAAGCCCCATTCAGACACCAATCTACTTTCTGGCTCTATGGATTTGCCTGTTCTGGGACATTTCGTGCAAATGGAGTCACACACTGGCCTTCTGGGCCTGGCTTCTTTCACTCCGCATGATGTTTTGGCGGCTCATCCGTGCTGCCATGTGGCCAGGGCTGCATTCCTCTGTAGGGCTGAATCATATCCCCCTGTATGGAGAGACCACTGTTCACCCATTCATCTGCTGATGGACATGTGGGTTGTTTCCACCTTTTGGCGACTGTGAATAGTGCTGCTATAGGGTCTCACTCTGTTGCCCAGGCTGGAGAGCAATGGCTCAATCATGGCTCACTGCAGCCTCAAACTCCTGGGCTCAAGTGATCCTCCTGCCTCATCCTCCCAAGTAACTTGGACTACAGGCATGTGCCACCACACCTAAGTTTTTCTTTTTTTCTTTTTTTTTTTGAGATGGGGTCTGACTCACTCTGTTGCCCAGGCTGGAGTGCAGTGGCGCAATCTCAGCTCACTGCAACCTCCGCCTCCAAGGTTCAAGCAATTCTCCTGCCTCAGCCTCCCAAGTAGCTGGAATAACAGACGCCCACCATCACACCCAGCTAATTTTGTATTATTTTTTTAGTAGAGACAGGGTTTCACCATGTTGGCCAGGCTGATCCTGAACTCCTGACCTCAAGTGATCTGCCCACCTCAGCCTCCCAAAGTGCTGAGATTACAGGTGTGAGCCACTACACCCAGCCCAAAAGCAAGTTTTTAATTTTTAAAGAATTTTTTTTAGAGATGGGGTCTCGCTATGTTGCCCAGGCCGGTCTTGAGCTCCCGGCCTCAAGTGATCTTCTTGATCCCCTTGCCTCAACCTCTCAAAGGGCTGGGATTACAAGTGCAGGTGACCACACCTGGCCTTCATGTAAAAGTCTGAACACCTGCTCTCAATTCTTTCGGATATGTGCCTAGGAGTGGAATTGCTGGGTCATATGGTACTGCGTGATTAATGACTAAGGTCTGGACTGACTAATGTCTGCCTCCCATACTAAACTGTAAGCTCCACGTGGACGGGGATCATGTCTGTATTTTGCTCGCTGTTGTATCCTCTGGGCCAGCTACAGAGTCAACCATCATTGGAATGAATGAATGAAGGAATGAATGAAGGAATGAATGAATGAATGAATGAATGAATGAATGAAGGAATGAATGAATGGCAGGTGCCCAATAACCATCACTGAGGTGGAAGAATGCTGGGAGTCTGGGGTTCCACCCCCTCAGCTGTGTGTCCTCAGGCCAGTAGCTTGTTCTCTCTGAGCCTCTGGTTTTCTCTCTCTCTCTTTTTTTTTAGACAGGTCTGGCTCTGTTACCCAGGCTGGAGCACAGTGGTGCAATCATGGCTCACCGCAGCCTTGAACTCCTGGGCTCAAGTGATCCTCCTGCCTAAGCCTCCCAGGCAGCTGGTACTACAGGTGTGCACCACCACGCGTGGCTAATTAAAAAAAAGTTTGTAGAGAACTGGGGTCTTGCTATGTTGCCCAGGCTGGCCATTTTCTTAAGTATAATGGGGAAAACAAGGCAACCCTGCCTGCCTTGAGCCAACCCCCACACTGACCCTCTGCTACCACCTCTGCACCCAGCTTCCTGCTCACCTCAGGCTCCTCCTCCCCATTCTGGCTGTGCTCCCCCTGCAGCCTCTCTCGCAACTTCCCCAGCTCTGCTCGCAGGCTGCCCATCTCCTGCTCCTTGGTCTGCAGGTCTGCCTCCAGCTCCACCTTCTGTTCGATCAGGGCTTTCCCCTGGGCCTCCACCACCGTGACCCGGTGCCGAAGGTCATGGTTGATCTTCATCAGCCGTGTCTGCTGCTGCTGTAACTGTAGAAAAAGGGAGACCATTGTGCAGGGCTGCCACCTGCGGTAGCTTAGGTTGTGCACTGCACAACGGCAAACCATCCATAGGTGTGCCATTTACATTGCAGACATCTTTGTTTGAAAGTTGTTCATGTTCTTATAGCTGATGATGCTAGAGATGGGCAATTTGTGTATTTACTATGATAATTTTATGGCAGATGGAAGGATGTCTTGCTAGAATTAATACATTATGAAAATTTCCCAACGAATGGAAGTACCATGCCTTCAGAAAGGGGCATTTTTTTCTGATTTACACAGAGACACTGTATGAGTTCCTGGAGCACGCTGGACCCTGCTAAGTCTGCTCACAGAGGGGCATGAAGCGGTGGGGCTGGAGGAGGCCTTGGGGTCAGAGCAAAGTTGGCTGAGGCCTTGGGACCTTCCCAGGAGGCGGGAGGAGCCTGCTCACCGGGCAGTGCCACGTTTCCTCCTGCTCTGCCAGTGAAGACTTGCTGTTTCCAGGTTGGGCCCGCCAAGCCATGAGCAGGATCCACACCCCACGGAGCCCCAAGAATGGCAGTGAGGGAGAGAAGGGAGCTGCTGAGTGGAGGGTCTGGTCTCTGGCTGGCCCCTACTGGCTGGGAGGGTGGACACAGGTCAGGGGTGTGTCACTCACAGCCTCAACGTCCTCATTTTTCAGGCCCAGCTCCCTGTCCTTGGCGCGGATCTCATCGCGTTGTTTGTCCACCACCTCCTTCAGCTTCTTCATCACCTGTCGCTCCCGCTCTGACATGCCTGGGTGGGCAAGTGAGACCGGCAGATGAGCCCACCTTACTCCTATGTTGAAATCATCCACCGCTTCTGCTGAGGATGAAACTGAGGTCTTAGTGGCCCCCGGCCTCCTCCCCAGCCTCATCCTCTCCACTCTCCACTCACGCCCTTCGCCCTCCCCAGTGCCTGCTTTCTATTCCTTGATTCCCCCCAAGGTCATTCCCACCTTGAGGCCTCTTCCTTGCCCGTCAGTCCCTTCCTTCTCACCTCCCCGTGGCTGGCGTGCTTCATTTTTCAGGCCTCAGCCCAAAAGTCACCCTTCACAGAGGCCTCCCTTCCTCTGACCACCCAATGACAGCCTCCACCTCCCACCCACCTCATTCGTTCGCTTCTCTCCATCCCTGACCCATCATGTATTACTTTTTTTTTTTTTTTTTTCCTGAGATGGAGTCTCTCTCGCTCTGTCGCCCAGGCTGGAGTGCAGTGGCGCGATCTCGGCTCACTGCAAGCTCCTCCTCTCGGGTTCACACCATTCTCCTGCCTCAGCCTCCTGAGTAGCTGGGACTACAGGCGCCCGCCACCATGCCCGGCTAATTTTTTGTATTTTTAGTAGAGATGGGGTTTCACCATGTTAGCCAGGATGGTCTCCATCTCCTGACCTCGTGATCCACCCACCTCGGCCTCCCAAAGTGCTGAGATTACAGGCGTGAGCCACCACGCCCGGCCTCATGTATTACCTTTATGGCACTTTTTACAGTTCCTATGTGTCTCTTACATTCTTTTTTTTTTGAGACAGATTCTCACTCTGTTGCCCAGGCTGGAGCGTAGTGGTGCAATCTTGGCTTTCTGCAACCTCTGCCTCCTAGGCTCAAGTGATCTTCCCACCTCAGCCTCCCAAGTAGCTTGAGGCAACAGACATGTGCTGCCTCGCCTGGCTAATTTTTGTATTTTTAGTACAGACAGGGTTTTGCCATGTTGACCAGGCTGGTCTCAAACTCCTGACCTCAAGTGATCCGCCCACCTCGGCCTCCCAAAGTGCTGGGATTACAGGCGTGAGCCACTGCACCCAGCCTCTTACATTCTTTTATCTGACGAAAGATGACACTGCACAGTGATTCAGGCTGGGCTCAAGCTCAGACACTGGCTCTCCTGTTTATCAGCAGTTTGGTTTAGAGCTAGCCTCTTTGTGCCTCAGTTTCCACCTCTATAAAGTAGGGTGATGACAGTCCCCACAATTCATAGGGCTGTAGTGAGGATTGATTATGTCAACCTAAATGATGAACAGAGAAAGGTTCTCTAAAATAAGAGATGGGCCGGGCGCGGTGGCTCATGCCTGTAATGCCAGCACTTTGGGAGGCTGAGGTGGGTGGATCACCTGAGGTCAGGAGTTTGAGACCAGCCTGGCCGACATGGTGAAACCCTGTCTCTGCTAAAAATACAAAAAAAAATTAGCCGGGTATGGTGGCGGGCACCTGTAATCCCAGCTACTTGGGAGGCTGAGGCAGGAGAATTGCTTGAACCTGGGAGGTAGAGGTTGCAGTGAGCCGAGATCGTGCCATTGGACTCCAGCCTGGGTGACAACAGCAAGACTCTGTCCCAAAAATAAAAAGTAAATAAAATTTAAAAATAAAATAAAAGATGGCCAAGCATGTTGGCTCACGCCTGTAATCCCGGTGCTTTGGGAGGCTGAGGCAGGAGGATCACTGAGGCCAGGAGTCTGAGAGCAGCCTGGGCAACATAACAAGACCTGTTTCTACAAAAAGATTTTTTTTAACTAGCCAAGTGTGGTGGTGTCCACTTGTAGTCTCAGCTACTTAGGAGGCTGACGAGGGAGGAACACTTGAGCCCAGGAGTTTGAGGCTGCAGTGGGCTCTGATTGTACCACTGTACTCCAGGCCTGGGTGACAGAACAAGACCCTGTCTCAAAACAAACAAACAAACAAACAAACAACCTCAGGCTGGGTGCCGGTAGCTCACGCCTGTAATCCCAGCACTTTGGGAAGCCGAGGTGGGCGGATCATGAGGTCAAGAGATCGAGACCATCCTGGCCAACATTGTGAAACCCTGTCTCTACTAAAAATACAAAAATTAGCTGGCCCTGGTGGTGCGTGCCTGTAGTCCCAGCTACTCGGGAGGCTGAGGCAGGAGAATCGCTTGAATCCGGGAGGCGGAGGTTGCAGTTAGCCGAGATCACACTACTGCACTCCAGCCTGGGCAACAGTTCAAGACTCTGTCTCGAAAAAAAAAAAAAAAAAAAGAAAAAAAACAACCCAAAAAACAAAACAAAAACTGTAATCCCAGCACTCTGGGTGGCCCAGGCAGGCAGATCACCTATGTCGGGAGCTTGAGACCAACCTGACCAACATGGAGAAACCTCGTCTCTGCTAAAAATACAAAATTAGCCAGGCGTGGTGGCGCATGCCTGTAATCCCAACTACTCGGGAGGCTGAGGCAGAAGAATCGCTTGAACCCGGGAGGTGGAGGTTGCGGTGAGCTGAGATCGCACCCCTGCACTCCAGCCTGGGCAACAAGAGTGAAACTCCGTCTCAAAAAAAAAAAAAAAAAAAGGAAAAGCTATTTATTTGGGAGTAGAGCGTTGCAATGGGAATCCGCCTGCGATAGTAAACTATGTGTATTCAGGGAGGTAAAGGAAAACAAAGATTTTTAAAGGAAAAAATAAGGATGGTTACATAATTGTTCTGAAATATTAATAATTATCCTTGGCTACAAACATCAAATAACAAGGGTGACTGCAGTCTGAGGCTGGACCGGCCACTGCCAGGCAGACGTCCTAGCAGAAGTCTTTTTGTGTAAGGTTACAAAGGCTTTTGTGCAAAGCTGTCGTTTTTCCAGAGTCTTTTTTGTTATCGGGCATGCAAGCATGAAAACCCTCTCTTCATGGCCTTCCCCGTCAGAGTTTTGAGAAACATTGGTGACCCCATTTTGATTCAGACAACTTTCACAGTTAATACACACAGAGCCCTGAAGATGGTGCCTGGCACACCGCAGGCGGGCGAGGTCCACACCTCATCCCTACCCCAACTAGACTGTGTGTCACAGGAGGGCAAGGCCCTGTCTGCCCTAGTCACTGTTACATTCCCTGGGCCCCACATGATGCCTGGCACACCGCAGGTGCCCGTTAAGTTATTGTTGAATTAATGACCTGTGAGGACGGGTGCTGTGTCAGTTTCCTGCACCTCCTGTAACAAATGACCAATAATTTTGGTATCTTAACACATCAGAAATTTATTTTCTCATAGCTCTAGAAGCCAGAAGGTCCAAATGAACCTGAAATCAAGGTGTTACCAGGGCCATGCTTCCTCTGGACCTCTAAGGGAGATTTTTTTTTTTTCTTTTTTGAGATAGAGTCTCACTGTGTCACCCAGGCTGGAGTGCAGTGGTGTGATCTCGGCTCACTGCAGCCTACCCCTCCTGGGTTCCAGTGATTCTCCTGCTTCAGCCTCCCAAGTAGTTGGGATTACAGGCACGTGCCATCATGCCTGGCTAATTTTTTTTTTTTTTTTTTTTTTGAGACAGAGTCTCACTCTGTCGCCCAGGCTGGAGTGCAGTGGCGCGCTCTCGGCTCACTGCAAGCTCCGCCTCCTAGGTTCATGCCATTCTCCTGCCTCAGCCTCCCAAGTAGCTGGGACTACAGGCGCCCGCCACCACGCCCAGCTAATTTCTTGTATTTTTAGAAGAGTCAGGGTTTCACCATGTTAGCCAGGATGGACTTGATCTCCTGACCTCGTGATCCACCTGCCTCGGCCTCCCAAAGTGCTGGGATTTACAGGTGTGAGCCACCACGCCCGGCCATTTTTTTTTTTTTTTTTTTTTGAGATGGAGTCTCGCCCTCTCGCCCAGGCTAGAATGCAGTGGTGCAATCTCGGCTCACTGCAATCTCCGCCTCCCGGGTTCAAGCGATTCTCCTGCCCCAGCCTCCCAAGTAGCTGGGATTACAGGCGCGCGCTGCTACACCCAGCTAATTTTTGTATTTTTAGTAGAGACGGGGTTTCACTATGTTGGTCAGGCTTGTCTCGAACTCTTGACCTCGTGATCCGCCCACCTCGGCCTCCCAAAGTGCTGGGATTACAGGCGTGAGCCACTGCGCCCAGCCTTTTTTTTTTTTTTTTTTTTTTTTTTGAGACGGAGTCTCACTCTGTAGCCCAGGCTGGAGTGCAGTGGCGTGATCTCAGCTCACTGCAACCTCTGTCTCCTGGGTTCAAGCGATTCTTCTGCCTCAGCCTCCCAAGTATCTGGGATTACAGGCACCCGCCACAACCCGGCTAATTTTTTTGTATTTTTAGTACAGATGGGGTTTTGCCATGTTGGCCAGGCTGGTCTCAAACTCCTGACGTCAAGCCATCCACCCGCCTCAGCCTCCCAAAGCGATGGGATTACAGGCGTGAGCCACCGTGCCCGGCCCAGGGAGATTTCGTTCCTTCCCTCTTCCAGCTTCTGGTGGCCACCAGCACTCCTCGGCTTGTGGTGACATCTTTCCAGTCTCTGCCTCTGTGGTCCCGTGGCTGCCTCCTCTTCTGTCAGTGCCAAATCTCTCCCTGCCTCCATCTTACAAGGACACCTGTGATTACATTCTGGGCTCACCCAAGTAAGCCAGGATAACATCCCCATCTCAAGATCTGGAATGAAATAACACACCTGCAAAGACATTACCACATCAGGTGACATCCACAGGTTCTAGCAACTAGGACCTGATATTTTGGGGCCATTATTCAGCCTTCCGTAGGTGCTGGGGCTGCCAGTGCACACCTGCTCCCTGAAGCCTGGGCTGGCCTGCAATGGCCAGGCTCAATCCCAGGTGAACGAGGGGGAAACATCCCTCCTTAGCCCCCGGACGCAGGACATGCAGCCAGATCTAATCCCATGAGGAGAAAGCACAGCGGTGACCCCTCAGCTATTTCCTTGGCATGACTTTCCCCCCAGGCTGCGCCATTGCATCAGAGTCCTTGCTGCTGACCTCCTCTCTCTCGTCTCGGTGGTCACCACCATGAACAAGCATCCCTGGTGTGTTTCCAGAACAGCAGGCGACGCTGCCAGGGCCACAAACCCAGGTAAGGCCTGGGTCCTGAGCTTGAGCTTGGGATTTTATATGATCGTCCTGGAGGCATCAGCCTGTCTCATTAGTCTCTGTATTCCAGGGCCCCACACACGGCAGACGCCCGAGGCTGGCCAGTGAACGGGAACTGGTTCTTCTTCCGCACTCCCAAAGTGCAACGTACTCCTCCCAAGCCCAGGACGGATAAACTGCTTTACACCCTGGACCCTATTTCATTCTCATTCCCAACCACTGGAAATGGGTCTTATTATCATTACTGTTGTTTCTAACATCAGTCTCATTTTACATATATGAAAAACTGAGGCCCAGAGATTTTTTTTTTTCTCAAAGTCTTACAGCCAAAAACTCAAGCCCAGGTTTTCTGACTCCAGATCCCATGTCTTCTCCGTGATACCAAGCTGCCTTGCCACCAGGGCACGAGACGCAGAAGGCTCCCTTAAGGTCATCAGAATGTGTCACCATGGGGCAGACTCTAGTCCCTACTTTCTCCCAGACACAGCCACCTTCTGGGGGTACCCTCACATATTTTTGCATATGTGTACCCTCATCAGAATGTTCACTCATCAAGTTTTTTTTTTATTTTTTTATTTTTTTGAGACGGAGTCTCACTTTGCTGCCCAGGCTGGAGTGCAGTGGCACAATCTTGCCTCACTGCAACCTCTACCTCCTCAGTTCAAGGACTTCTGCCTCAGCCTCCTGAGTAGCTGGGACTACAGACATGCGCCACCATGCGTGGCAATTTTTGTATTTTTAGTAGAGACAGGGTTTCACCATGTTGGCCAGGCTGGTCTCGAACTCCTAACCTCAAGTGATCTGCCCTGCTCGGCCTCCCAAAGTGCTGGGATTACAGGCGTGAGCCACTGCACCCAGCCTGTTTGTTTAGAGACAGGGTCTTGCTTTGTTACCTAGGCTAAAGTGCAGTAGCATGATCACAGCTCACTGCAGCCTTGACCTCCCAGGCTCAAGTGATTCTCCCATCTCAGCCTCCCCAGGACCGGGGACCACTGCGTGCACCACCACACTTAGCTAATTAAAAAAATTTTTTTTAAGTCTCACTGTGTTACCCAGGCTGGTCTTGAACTCCTGGCCTCAAGCAATCCTCCTACCTGAGTCCCACCAATTGCTAGGACTACAGGTGTGGGCTACTCTTCCCGGACATCGAGTTTTTGTTTTCTGTTTTTTTTGACCCAGGGTCTCTGTCACCTAGGCTAGAGTGCAGTGGAAGGATCACAGCTCACTGCAACCTCCACCTCCTGGGCTTAAGTGATCCTCCCACCTCAGCCTCTGAGTAGCTGGGACTACAAAGATGCACCACTACAGCTAGCTCGTTTCTGAATCTTTTTTTGTAGAGACAAGGTCTTGCCATGTTGCCCAGGCTGATCTCAAACTCCTGGGCTCAAGTGATCTTCCCACCTCAGCCTCCTGAAGGGCCCTGATGGCAGGCATCAGCCACCACACCTGGCCATCAAGTGTTTATTGAGCACCTGTTGTGTACATGACACCGAACTAGTCATGAGGGTCAGCATGGTGAATAAATGAAACCTGATTCTGCTCTCACTGGTTTACAGATGTCAGAGAGGCATGTGCCATTACAGACAAGTTGAGCACTGTGACGGATGTGACAGGCTGAGAAAAGTGACCAGGGAGACCCCATGCAGACCATGGGCGCAGGGCAGGCCTCTCACAGCAGGGGTCATTTCCACTGAGACCAGAGGCCACAGAGGAAGGGAGGCCTGGTGGCAAGGACAGCGCAGTGCAGGCGGCAGTGAGTGCAAAGGCCCTGGGGGAGGGGCTGCATCAGGGGCTGAGGGCAATGTGGGCTGAGGCACAGAGGCCATGGGGGTGATGCACGCATGAGCTAAAACAAGCCCAGGCCACACAATGCCTTAAGGCTTGGGTCAGGGGTTGGATTATCCCCTGCAGGGACAACAGGAGCCTCAGGGTCTCAACATATAGGGGCTGTGCAGAGCAGGAGGGTCAGGCAGAGGAGACCAGGAAGAGGCAGCCAGAGAGGACAGACTTAAAGACTTCCAGCAGGGGTGGGCGTCCTCTGTATGCACATGACACGGCTGGAGGGAAAGGACGCTGCAGTACAGGGAATTATGGGAAATGTGGACAGGGCCCCAAGGCACTGGGAGGCCCTGGAGAGCGGTACAGAAAGCTCAGCTCCACGACCTGGTGCCATTGAGGCTCATGGCTTAAGACTTCTGAAGTTACGCTCACCTCTCTGAGCCTCTATTCACTCATCTGCGAAATGGGTATGTGAATTATTTTTCCATTCTCCACCTTTCTGATGCTGCTGTTCATGTAAAGCACATACAGTAGAAAGCTACACAAAGCCATGAGATCGGACGGTGTATCCTCCCACCAATGGCCATGGGGGGCATGAGTGCAGCCCTTCAAGCTGAATGACCACTCGGGTTTCTTCTAGCACCTGCTGGGTCCTGCTCAGCTCTGAGGCAGAGAGCTGCACAAAAGTCCTAAGACCTCACAGAGACGTCAGCCATGGCTGGTGTGCAGAGGCAGGGATGAAAAGAAGGGGCAAGAATCCATTTAGCCACCAGAATGGCTGAAATGAGAAGGACTGACACCACCAAGTGCTGGTGAGAAAGTGGGGCAGCTGGAAGACGTGTGCCTTGCTGCTGGAAGTGCCACTATGGAAATTCGTTTGGCCTTACCTGCTAAAGCTTACACATGCACTCTAGCAACTATATCGTGGGGGGCCCTCAACAGGTAGGTGTGCCCAGATGCCTCAGGAGGAGGATGGTGAAATTAACCACTGTACAACCCACACTGTGCGGCTATTTGAAAGACTGAGGCCAGGCACAGTGGTTCATGCCTGTAATCCCAGCACTTTGGGAGGCCAAGACAGGAGGATTGCCTGAGCCCAGGAGTTCGAGACCAGCCAGGGCAACATAGGGAGACCCCGTCCCTACAAAAAATTAAAAAATACTAACTGGGTGTGATGGCACACGCCTGTAGTCCCAGCTACTCAGGAGGCTGAAGCAAGAGGATTGCTTGAGCCCAGGAGTTCGAGGCTGCAATGAGCTATGATCATGCCACTGCACTCCAGCCTGGGTGACAGAATGAGATACTGTCTCAAAAAAAAAGACAGGTAATAGGATGTATGTGTGTATGTATGAGGATTTGGAGAAATTAGAACCCTAATATACTGCTGATGGGAATGTAAAATGGTACAGCTAGGCCATGTGCGGTAGCTCACGCCTGTAATCCCAGCACTTTGCGAGGCCAAGGTGGGCGGATCGCTTGAGGTCAGGAGTTCGAGACTAGCCTGGCCAACGTGGTAAAACTCTGTCTCTACTAAAAATACAAAAATTAGTTGGGCGTGGTGATGTACGCCTGTAATCCCAGCTACTTGGGAGACTGAGGCATGAGAATTGCTTCAGCCTGGGAGACGGAGGTTGTAGTGAGCCAAGATCTCACCACTGCACTCCAGCCTGAGCAACAGAGCAAGACTCTGTCTCAAAAAATAAAATAAAATGGTACAGCTGCTGTGGAAGACGGCGTGGTGGTTAAACACAGAGTTACCATTTAACCCAGTAATTCTACTCTAGGTATAGACCCCAAAAGAACTGAAATCACATGTCCACATAAACACCTGTACACAAACATTCACGGCAGCCTTATTCATAATAGCCAAAAGGGGAAACAACCCAAATGTCCCTCAACAGATGAATGGATCAACAAAAAGTGATACATCTTTTTTTTTTTTTTTTCTTGAGACAGAGTCTCACTCTGTGCCCCAGGCTGGAGTGCAGTGGCATGATCTTGACTCACTGCAACCTCCACCTCCTGGGTTCAAGCGATTCTCCTGCCTCAGCCTCTTGAGTGCTGGGATTACAGGCGTGTGCCACCAGACCCGACTAGTTTTGTGTTTTTTAGTAGAGATGGGGTTTCACCATGTTGGCCAGGCTGGTCTTGAACTCCTGACCTCAAGTGATCCGCCCACCTTGGCCTCCCGAAGTGCTGGGGTTACAGGCATGAGCCACTGCACCCGGCCATGATACATTTTTACAACGGAATATTATTTAGCCATAAAAAGGAATGAAGCACTAATATATGCTACAACATGAATAAAGCTTGAAAACATGATGCTGAATGAAAGAAGCCAGGCACAAAGGACAAATGTTGTACGACTCCATTCACATAAAATGCCCATAATAGATCAGTCCACAGAGGCAGAAGGAAGACCAGTGGCTGGGCGCGGTGGCTCACGCCTGTAATCCCAGCACTTTGGGAGGCCAAGGCGGGCAGATCACCTGATGTTGGGAGTTTGAGACCAACCTGACCAACAAGGAGAAACCCCGTCTCTACTAAAAATACAAAATCAGCCGGGCATGGTGGCGCATGCCTGTAATCCCAGCTACTTGGGAGGCTGAGGCAGGAGAATCACTTGAACCCGGGAGGTGAAGGTTGCGGTGAACTGAGATCACACCACTGCACTCCAGACTGGGCAACAAGAGCAAAACTCCGTCTCGGAAAAAAAAAAAAAAAAAAAAAGAAGACCAGTGGTTTCCTAGGGCTGGGGGGGAATAGGGGGAATGGGGGATTGCTTTTGGGATGACAACAATTTCCAAAAATCTGACAATAGTGATAGTTGGACAACTTTGTGAATATTCTAAAAACCACTGAGTTGGGCCAGGCGCGGTGGTTTATGCCTGTAATCCCAGCACTTTGGGGGGCCAAGGCAGGAGGATCACTGGAACTCAGGAGTTCAAGACCAACCTGCGCAAATAATTGAGACCTCATCTCTACTAAAAATAAAAAAATTAGCCAGGTGTGGTGGCCCACACCTATAGTTCCAGCTACTTGGGACGCTGAGGTAGCGGGATCACCTGAGTTGGGGAGTTTGAGGCTGCAGTGAGCTATGATTGTGTCACTGCTCTTCAGCCTGGGCAAGAGAGAGAGACTGTCTCAAAAAAAAACAAAAAACAAAACAAAAAAACCCCCAAAACCCACCGAGTTATCCACATTTAAAATACGGTGAATCTTAACGATTTCTCAATTTCCAAAAAGCATACCCTGTATGATTCCATGTATATGAAGTTCAAAACAAGGCTGAATTAATCTCTGGAGACAAAGGTCAGAGTCAGGGTGACCTTGTGAAGTTTAGTCTGGGAAGGGACGAGAAGGTGCATTCTGGGGTGTTGAACTATTCTCTATCCTGATCTGAACATACATGCAAAAATTCATAGAGCCGTATACTTAAAATGTGTTCACTTCACTCTAAGTTATATCTCAATTTAAAATGTTAAGGCTGGGCACAGTGGCTCATGCCTGTAATCCCAGCACTTTGGGAGGACAAGGTGGGAGAATCACTTGAGCTCAGGAGTTAGAGGCTGCAGTGAGCTATGATCGCATCATTGCACTCCACCTGGGTAACAAAGTGAGACCTCATCTCAAAAAAAAAAAAAAAAAAGTTGTTAAAAAAAACAATAGCCAAGGCTGGGCGCGGTGACTCACACCTGTAATCCCAGCACTTTGGGAAGGCGAGGAGGGCGGATCACTTGAGGTCAGGAGTTGGAGACCAACCTGGTCAACATGGTGAAACCTTGTCTCTACTAATAATACAAAAATGAGCTGGAAATCTCTTGAACTCAGGAGGCAGAGGTTGCAGTGAGCCGAGATCACGCCACTGCACTCCAGCCTGGGCAGGAGAGTGAGACTCCATCTCAAAACAACAAACAAACAAACAAAAATAGCCAAGAGGTGGAAGCAAGCTAAATGTCCAACAACGGAAGAATGGAATAAAGAAAATGTGGTCTGTCTATACAATGGAATGTTACTCAGCCTTAAAAAAGGAAGGAAATCGGCTGGGCACGGTGGCTCATGCCTGTAATCCCTGCACTTTGGGAGGCTGAGGTGGGTGGATCACCTGAAGTCGAGAGTTCGAGACCAGCCTGACCAACATGGAGAAACCCCATCTCTATTAAAAATACAAAATTAGCCAGGCATGGTGGCACATGCCTGTAATCCCAGCTACTCAGGAGGCTGAGGCTGGAGAATCGCTTGAACCTCAAAGGTGGAGGTTGCAGTGAGCTGAGATCGTGCCATTGCACTCCAGCCTGAGTAACAAGAGCAAAACTCCGTCTCAAAAAAAAAAAAAAAAAGAGAAGGAAATCCTGTCACATGCTGCCACATGGATGAACCCTGAAGACCTTATGCTTAGTGAAAAAGCCAGGCACAAGGGACAAATGCCGTATGATTCCACTTATAGGAGGAGCTCCCTAGAGAAGTCAAACCCACAGATGCGGACATAGTTTTTGTCGGCAAGATGAAAGCGGTCCAGCGCTCTGCTGCCCACTCTCGTGCACGCAGTAAACACCACTGCCCTGTGCACCTACACAGGTTACAGAGGGGCAATTCTGCGACGTGTTTTCCTCCAGAATGTTTAAAAGGAAAAGATAAGAAACACTAGCTGGCCAAGGGCCCTACTGGTACAATTCATCTCCGCCTGCTGATGGGGGAAGATGAGGACAACCGGTCCCTGGAGCCGAGGCCTGGCATGTGTGGGGCAGGGGCTCCTGATGAGGAAGATGGGGGAAGACAGGGGAAGGCCCCCCCGGACCCCTGGGGAGCCCAGCGGCAGGGCAGGGTGTCAGGAGGTGGCCGCAGCAGTTGCTCTGCGTCCACTTTCTCTAAGCACAGAACCGGTGACCAAGCCGGGCCCCCCGCTTGCAGTTGTGAAGTGGGCCCTCTCCCCGTCAGCTCTGCTCTCCTGCCTCCAGCGTGGGTCCTGTGAGGGATTCCCGGGCCATGTGGGGGGCCCGCCTGTGCTCTCTCTCCTCTTTATGCCCCAGGGCCACTGCTGCAGAGCAGTGCTGGGTTTAGCTGGTGGGACCCGGGGACACGGCTAACGCTTCCCAGAAAGGCGACCCTTGGGCATGTGGGGGTGTGTGGTGTGAGGCGTGTGTGTGTGTGTGTGTTCTGTGTATTCTGTGTGTGGTGTGTGAGGTCTATGTGTGTGAATGTGGGGTCTGTGTGTGTGTGGTATATGTGTGTGATGTGTGTGTGTGTAGTGTGTGAGGTCTGTGTGTGTGTGGTGTGTGCGGTGTGTGTGAGGTCTGTATGTGTGTGTGTATTGTGTGAGGTCTGTGTGTGTGGTGTGTGTAAGGTTTCTATGTGGTGTATGAGGTCTGTGTGTGTGAGGTCTGTGTGTGTGGTGTATGCAGGGTGAGTGTGTGTATGTGTGTGTGGTGGCGTCTGTGTGTGTGCGGTGTGTGAGGTCCGTGTGTGTGTGGTGTGTGTGAGGTCTGTGTGTGTGTGGCGTGTGTGTGTGTGGGGGTGTATGTGTGTGTCTGTGTGGGTGACGTATGTGTGTGACATGTGTGTTTGGGGGCTGAGGTCCCATGTAGACAGAAGTCAGTGCCAAAGCCACAAACCCCCCCGACCCCCCGCCTGCCGTTTGAACACTTGTCCCGACATGCCCTGTGCTGGGGTGCCGGGACCTACTCATTTACTCCGTGCTGGGGCTGCCTTGGCTCCCGGAGAGGTGGGCGAGAGGCGAACATGCGAAGAGGGGGCGGCTGGGTCCATGTGGAAGCCCAGCAGCCTCATCACCTTCCTGGGCGGCAGCTGTAGGAGCTGTGAGACCGAGGCAGGAGCCTGGCACCTGACTCCGATCCCGGCTTCGCCTTTTAGTTGCTTTCCCCTCAGGCCTCGGTGCTCTCAAAAGGCCTGTGCATGCTTCATCAATGTGAAGTGCTCACAACAGAGGGGCCCAGGGCCAGAGTGTCTAAGTGTCTCTAAGTGTCGGCTGTCATTTTATCCTGACATGGAAAGACCAGGCCTCCCTGCTTCACAGGTCACCGCTAAGAGAAAGTACAAGAGTGCTTTGGAAAACTAAGAGAAGGCCAAGTATTCTTAACAGACACTGTTAAAAGCTGGGGGGGCTGTGAGCCATCAGAGACACCCAGCAATTCAGGATCTAGGGACCTACATTTTAAGGGACGCTTGGGAAGGGGCACCATGGAGAAGCTCGTCCATGGCCGGCCATGGCAGCCACGTGTGGGAGTGAGAATCTGGCAGTGAGCTAACACCCACCAGCAAGGCACTGTCCAGGCAGTGGGACGCCATGAGACACGATGTGCCGTCGAAAACATTGAGATAGACCGTTAAGCGACAAAGTTCACAGCAGCACTATCTGCAGCAGCCGAAAGATGGAAGCCACCCAAATGTCACCCCGCTGAGAATGGATAAGCACAATGCACTCGGTCCACACAGCGGAGGACGATTCAGCCATAACGAGGAAAGCAGCTCTGACACGCCACAGCACGGATGAACCTCGAAAACGACGTGGGGTCCAAGACCAGACCCCACGGTTGCATACAGTGTGATTCCATCGATAGGAAATGTCCAGAACTGGCAAATCCACAGAGGCAGAAAGCAGATTAGAGGCTGCCAGCGGCTGTACCTGCAGGGAGGGAGGGCAGAGACAAGAGGCTGGGGGGAGACCTGACAGGTGCGGAGTCACCTCAGCAAGGTGGTGAAAATGTTTTGGAACAAAACAGGTGATGGTTGTACAACACTGTCATAATTAAAAACGAAATTTTTTTTTTTTTGAGAGTCTCATTCTGTCACCCAGGCTGGAGTACAGTGGCGCAATCTCAGCTCACTGCAACCTCTGCCTCCTGGGTTCAAGCGATTCTCCTGCCTCAGCCTCCCGAGTAGCTGGGATTACAGGCATGCGCCACCATGCCTGGCTAATATTTGTATTTTAGTAGAGACGGGGTTTCACCATGTTGGCCAGTCTGGTCTCCAACTCCTGACCTCAAGTGATCCGCCTGCCTCAGATTCCCAAACTGCTGGGATTACAGGTGTGAGCCACCACGCCCAGCCCATTATGAGTAAATTAAATGATATACTACATGCTACTGAATTAAATGATATACTACATGCTACTGAATTAAATGATATACATGCTACTGAACTGTGCTCTTTAAAATTGTTATTTGTATATTACGTGAATTCACCTCAATTAAAAAATAGACAACCCAAACAATAAATACATAAATACATTTTTTTTAAGAGACAGGGTCTTGCTCTGTTGCCCAGGCTGGAGTGCAGTGGTGCAATCAAGACTCACTGCAGCCTCGACCTCCTGGGCTCAAAAGATTCTCCCACCTCAGCCTCCTGAGTAGCTGGGACTACAGGTGTGCACCACCATGCCTGGCTAATTTAAAAAAATTTTTGTAGAGACAGGGTCTCACTATGTTGCCCAGACTGGTCTCAAATTCCTGGTCTCAAGCAATCCTCCTGCCTCAGACTCCCAAGGTGTTTAATTTTATAAATTAAAATACAGAACTTTAATTAAAATACATAATTTATAAAAAAGGACAAGTAACAATTCATAGCACAATCTCTTTTATTTTGAAAACAAAATAAACAAATTTGTGTGTAGATGGATAGAAAGGGAAGGTTTTCCCTCTGGCAGTGCAGTGGGGGTAAAGCAAAGGGGAGTGTCATGTTTTGTGCTTAGTTTTATCTAACTCTTACACAGTAAGAGTGAATATATACTATGGTGTTTTTTTTTGTCTGTTTGTTTTTTGAGAGAGTCTCACTCTGTCGCCAGGCTGGAATGCAGTGGCGCGATCTCAACTCACTACAACCTCCATCTCCCGGGTTCAAGAGGTTCTTCTGCCTTAGCCTCCTGAGTAGCTGGGATTACAGGTGCCCACCACCATGCCCAGCTAATTTTTTTGTATTTTTAGTAGAGACGGGGTTTTACCAGGTTGGCCAGGATGGTCTTTATCTCTTCACCTCATGATCCACCCACCTCGGCCTCCCAAATTGTTGGGATTACAGGCATGAGCCACCGAGCCAAACACCAGGCTGGGCGTGGTGGCTCATGCCTGTAATCCCAGCACTTTGGGAGGGTGAGGGGGGCGGATCACCTGAGTTCAGGAGTTCAAGACCAGCCTGACCAACATGGAGAAACCCCGTCTCTACTAAAAATACAAAATTAGCCAGGCGTGGTGGCACAGGCCTGTAATCCCAGCTACTTGGGAGGCTGAGGCAGGAGAATGGCTTGAACCCAGGAGGCGGAGGTTGCAGTGAGCTGAGATTGCAGCACTTCACTCCAGCCTGGGCGACAGAGCGAGACTGTCACAAAAAAAAAAAAGAGAAAATGCCCTGAGATGATTGAGCAACTTGGCCCAAATCTCACTGCTAGTTAGTGCTCATGTAGGAGCTGTAATCTGGGTCTCTTCGTATCAGACCAGTGTGTTTCTCAGCCCATCAGAGGGAGCAAAGCACCTTCAACATGGGAATGATGATGACCACAGCTCACATTTCTCACGAAGTTGGTCTTGGATCACCTGGGCCCGAGTTTACACCACTGCTCTTTGATGTGCCTTTGCTACCTCAGACATCCTGGCTGGCAGGCTCTGCACTAGAAGTCCAGCTCCTCGCCTAAGGGCAGGAAAACCCTGAGGTGTAACTTACATTCCAGACTCCCCAGGGGCTCAGGCTGAGGCCACCCTGCCGGACTCTGCCGAGATCACGAGATCACGGCCCTGCTCCGAGATCACGGCCCTGCTCCGCTTCCTCTTGCTTTCCCTGTCCTGCTTCCTCCACTCCCTCCCCTCTGGGGGAATCCCTGTCTCAGATTCCCTCCTGAAAGAATCTGACCTAAACACTGCTGGGCATGGTGGCTCTAGATCGCTGTAATCCCAGTGACCCAGAACCTCGGAATGCGGCCTTATTTGAAAATAGGGTATTTGCAGATGTAATTAGTTAAGATGAAGTCATGGTGCATGAGGGGGGATGAGGGGTAGGCCCTAAATCCAATACCTGGTGTCCTTATAAGACAAAGGAGGTTGAGCGCTATGCCTCATGCCTGTAATCCCAGCACTTTGGGAGACTGAGGCAGGCAGATCACTTGAGCCCAGGAGCTTGAGACCAGCCTGGGCAACATGGTGAAACCCTATCTCTACAAAAAGTACAAAAATTAGCTGGGCATGGTAGCACATGCCTGTAGTCCCAGCTACTTGGGAGGCTGAGGCAGGAGGATTACCTGAGCAGGAGGTGAGGGAGGCGGAGGTTGCAGTGAGCCGAGATCGCACCACTGCACTCCAGCCCGCGGGGCAACGTGAGACCCTGTCTCAAAACAAAAAACAAACAAAAAAATCCCATTAAATAACAAAAGATAAAGGAGAGGGAGCTGAGACACACAGACACGGAGGAGAACATTTGGCTGCAGAGGCAGAGACAGGCATGGTGTAGCCACAGGTGAGGATGCCGACAGCCCCCAGAGGCAAGGAAGGACTCCTGCTGAGAGGCGCTGGAGGGAGCATGGCCTTGCTGATGCCCGACTATGAATCTCTGGCCTCCAGAACTACAAGAATAAACTGTTTTTGGCCACCCAGTTTGTGGTCATTTATTATGACAGCTCCAAGAAGCCAATATGGCAAACATATGGAGAAAGGCCCAGAGAGAGGGCACAGCAATTTTGTTGTTGTTGTTGTTGTTTTTGCGAGTCTCGCTGTGTTGCCCAGGCTGGAGTGCAGTGGTGGCAATCTCGGCTCACTGCAACCTCCGCTTTCCGGGCTCAAGCAATTTTCGTGCCTCAGCCTCCCGAGTAGCTGGGATTACAGGTGCACGCCACCACACCTGGCTACTTTTTGTATTTTTTGTAGAGATGGGGCTTTGCCATGTTGCCCAGGCTGGTCTCAAACTCCTGGCCCCAAGTGATCCACCCGCCTCAGCCTCCCAAAGTGCTGGGATGACAGGCGTGAGCCACCGTGCTTCTGAGAGCATCGTTGAGCTCAATGTGTCCAATTCGGCAGCCACCAGCAGCCACTGAGCACTTGAGATGGGGCCTATCCAAATGGACATATGCTGCAAGCATAAAATACACATTGCCATTGTCAGCTGATGGATAAACAAATGTAGGGCCTGCACACAATGGAATGTACTCAGCCTTAGAATGGAAGGAGATTCTGACATGGGCTACAACATGGATAAACCTCGAAAACATTGTTAGGTGAAATAAGCCAGACACAAAAGGAAAACTACGATATGACTCCACTTACAGGAGACGCCTAGAGTAGTTAAATCCAGAAAGAGAGTAAGTGGAATGGTGGGTGCCAGGGGCCAATGGAGTGGCGGGTGGGAAATTAGTGTTTAATGGGGACAGTGTTTCAGTTTTGCGAGATGAAAAGAGTTCTGGAGATGGATGGTGGTGGTGGCGCACGAGACTGTGAATGTACTTAATGCCTCTGAACTGTACACTTAAAAATGACTAAGACAGGGCCAGGTGCAGTTGCTCACGCCTGTAATCCCAGCACTTTGGGACTCCAAGGCAGGAGGATTGCTTGAGGCCAGGAGTTTCAGACCAGCCTGGGCAACATAGTGAGACCCCTGTCTCTACCAAAAAAATTTAAAAATTAGCCAGGCGTGGTGGCGCACACCTGTCGTCCCAGCTACTTAGAAGACTGAGGTGGGAGAATCTTTTGAGCCCGGGAGGTTGAGGCTATGGTGAACTATAATTGTACCACTGCACTCCAGCCTTGAAGACAGCCCTTTCTCAAAAAAAAAAAAAAAAAAAAAAAAAGGGAGAGCGGCGGTTAAGATGGTAAATTTTACGTAAAATGTACATTAGATTTTTTTCACAATAGAATATGTATACACATATACACACATACATACATATGTATGTATTCTACCAGATTTCAAAGACTTAATATGAAAAAAATGCAAAATATCTCATTGATAATTTTTATATTGATTACATGTTACAAGGATACTTACTGTTTTGGATCTATTGGGTTAAAAAATATACATTATAGAAATTACTTTCCTCTGGCTGGGCGCCATGGCTCACGCCTGTAATCCCAGCACTTTGGGAAGCCGAGGCAGGCGGATCATGAGGTCAGGAGATCGAGACCATACTGGCTAACACGGTGAAACCCCGTTTCTGCTAAAAATACATAAATTAGCTGAGCGTGGTGGCCCGTGCCTGTGGTCCAGGCTACTCGGGAGGCTGAGGCAGGAGAATCACTTGAACCTGGGAGGCGGAGGTTGCAGTGAGCCGAGATCGCCCCACTGCGCTGCAGCCTAGGCGACAGAGCGAGACCCCATCTCAAAAAAAAAAAGAAAAAAGAAATTACTTAATCTGTTTCTTTTTACTTTTTTGAATGTGCCAAGTAGAAGAATGACAATGACTTCTCTTTTATTGCACAATGTTGTTCTGTAATGCCCTTCAGAAAATGACAACGTGGTCAGTTTTCCTCTTCCCCTGGTGACTAAGCTGTTCCTTTAGAGCCCAAAGATTTTTTCCCAGACCCATGAGCAAATCTTCACACCCCATCCCCCGGCGCGGTGGCTTGCATACCTGTCATTCATTTCTGCCTGTGCTAACAAGTTTCTGCGCGCTGCCCTCCAGCTGACAAGCTGGATTTCCACAAACAGCCGGGAGCGAAGTGCTTTTTAATCTGGAGACTTCCGGGGGCAGGGGAGCCTGCCAGGTGCCTCTGAGCACAGTGTCCCAGTTGAACTGCTGGGAAGGCCACACTGTTCCATGCGGGGCTGGCTCCTCTCAGCGCCCCCTCACCCCCCACATAGGAATCGGACAACTGCACCCCCAAGTCCTGGGTCTACCCCTGGCCTCTGCCTGGCACATTCTCAGCCCTCACCTCCCAGGCTCCACCTTCTCCCAAGGACCTCATCTGTCCCAGGTCTGTTCCCCTAGCACGTGGAAGACATGCTTTCTCCTTGTTGTGTTCCCATGGTTTCCCATGCAAAATAAAAATAACCACGAAAGGCATGCCTGGCATCCGCCCCATCTCTCCACTCAGGCGGGAGGGCTGCCGCTGTGCGCCTCCTGAGCTAACCCTTTGGGAGCCGGACCCACGCTAGATGCCATTTAGGTGCGTCTCAGATTGCTCACGTGTGGGCTGATTCATGACAAGCCCAGCAGGGATCTGGAAGGCTGTGGAAGCAAAGCTCCTTGGGTGGAGGGTGCTGCGAGCGTGCATGCACTGATGCACAGGGAAGCGGCTCAGAGCCCTCAGGTCCACGCCCTGTGGGTCCCTGAGGCCTCCGGGCGCCCTGTAGAAGTGTTGGAAGTTTAACATAGTTTCCCTATGGCCCGGCAATTCCGCTACTAGGTATACACCTCAAAGAACTGAAAACTTAGGTCCACACAAAAGCTTGAGCACGATGTTCACAGCAGCGCGATTCACAATAGCCAAAAGGTGGTGACGTCTCACAGGTCCATCCACAGATGAGTGGGCAAACGACATGCGGTATGGCCATAGAACAGAATATGATTCAGACAGTTCGGACATGAAAAGGCAAGGCCGGGCATGGTGGCTCACACCTGTAATCCCTTTGGGAGGCCAAGGTGGGCAGATCACCTGAGGTCAGAACTTCAAGGCCAGCCTGGCCAACATGGTGAAATCCCGTCTCTATTAAAAATACAAATATTAGATGGATGTAGTGGCGCACACCTGTAGTCGCAGCTACTTGGGAGGCTGAGGCAGGAGGATCACTTGAACCTGGGAGGTGGAAGTTGCAGTGAGCCAAGATTGCACTACTGCATTCCAGCCTGGGCGACGGAGTGAGACTCCGTCTCAAAACAAACAAACAAACAAACAAAAAAGTCCTCCTTCTTGGGCTGAAGGAAATCGGGATAGGGTTCCGGGGTCCTCCAGGCCCAGGCTTACTTTGCTGCTAGAAAACTTTCTAATGTCCAAGTCACTGCAGGCAGGGAGACACAGGCCCCAGAATGTGCCTCCTTGCCCTGCCTCCAACCTGGCAAAGCCCAGAACAGGCACAGAGTGGGTACTCCATCAGAGATAAGGGAGACAAAGGGTGAGCAAAGGAATGCATGGCAGGCTTCTGTCTGGAATCGTAAGCTCTTGGGCGGTGGAACACCATGGCGGATCAATCCATGGTGGGCGTGATTTCGGTCTCCCCAACAGCCTTAACCACAGGGTCCCCAGCAGCCCTGGGTCAAAGGGTCCCAGAGAGACAGAAGCCTTCCTTCAGGGAGCTGATTTCAGCCAATCTGGGATCCACTTCTGACTCTGCCACTAACTTGCTGTGTGACCTTGAACAAATCACTCTCCCTCTCTCAGTCTAAACTTTTCTCATCTGTTCAATCAGTAGGTTGGACTGGATAATGATAACCCGTAGTAATAATAGCTAATACTTGCTGACCGTTTTCTATGAACCAGGTAAGATTCTAAGCGGTCTGTACAGATTCATTGATTTTACCCTCATGACAAGCTTATGAGGGAGGTATGGTCATTTCTTCCATTTTTACATGGGGGGCAACTTAGGCACAAGAAGGTCACGTGACTTGATCAAAGTCGCATAGCAGGGAGGTTTCAGGGTCAGGACTCAAACCTGGGCCACCTGGCTCTAGAAACTGCTTAAAATCATGAGAACTTTGTCTTCATTGTTACTAATCAAATCTCAACAAAGGAAATCCAAGGAAAAGAGAATCCAGACCTGGATCAAACTTTTCCTTTTTCCTTGGTTCCCACAGTCCTTTTCAGTGCCATATATGTTTTTATAAATATATATGTATATATACGTATATACGCGTATATATGTATATATACGTATATACGCGTATATACGTATACGTGTATACATATGTATAAACGTATATACGCGTATACATATATACGTATACACGTATACATATGTATATACGCGTATACATATATACGTATACACGTATACATATGTATATACGCGTATACATATATACGTATACACGTATACATATGTATATACGTACACACGTACACACGTATACACGTACACATGTATACACGTATACACGTACACACGTATATATACATGTATATACCATATATACGCATATATACATATACGTATATATACACGTATATATGCGTGTATACATGTATATATGTATATATGCGTATATATGTATATACGCATATATATGTATACGTATATGTACATACTTTTTTTTTTGAGACAGAGTCTTGCTCTGTCGCCCAGGCTGGAGTGCAGTGGTGCGATCTCAGCTCACTGCAACCTCCATCTCCTGGGTTCAAGCAAATCTCCTACCTCAGCCTCCTGAGTAGCTGGGACTACAGGTGCCCGCCTCCACGCCTAGTTAATTTTTCTATTTTTAGTAGAGATGGGGTTTCATCATGTTAGCCAGGCCTCAAACTCCTGACCTCAAATGATCCACCTGCCTCGGCCTCCCAAAGTGCTGCGATTACAGGTGTGAGCCACCGTGTCTGGCCTTTAGTGCCATACTTGATTCTGCAGAGTGGTCACCACACATTCTGAAGTTGGGCACCCACCCCAGGTCCGTCCCCATTCCATCAAACATGAGGAGGAGGCTCATGTGCGGAGCCAAGGAGTTTCTCAGAAGTGTTGACTCTGAGCTTTCCTTGGGGTGAGCTGCAGGAGGCACCCCTGCTTTAGCAGGCAGGAAGCTGCAGGGCTGAGCAGAGCAGGTGCCGCCCACAGCCCTGCCTGGCCCGAATCTTGTGGCCCATTTGTCCTTTTCCCAGCACCAGCAGAGGCCCTGCATGAAGGTTCTAGACAAGTGCTTATCGGATGAGTGACAGTTCAGGGGCTCCAGTGCCATTCAGGTCTGGGATGCTGTCCCAGGCTGCTCACTGGTAAGCATGTGCCTCTGATAAGAGCCTCCAATCTCTTCCCAGCACACTTAGAATAAAATCCAAACCTTAGCCTCTAAGGAGCTACATGACCTGACCCCCTGTGACCTCATCTCCAACCTCCTGAGGTCTCAATCATTTTCTGATACACTAGCCTTCTTTATTTTTTTCATCTTACTGTCGCTCAGGCTGGAGCACAGTGGTATGATCTCAGCTCACTGTGGCCTTGACCTCCTGGGCTCAGGTGATCCTCCTGCCTCAGCCTTCAAGTAGCTCAGACTACAGGTGTGCACCACTGCACCTGGCTTATTTTTTAAAAAATCGTTAGTAGAGACGGGGTCTATGTTAACCAGGCTGGTCTCGAACTCCTGGCCCCAAGTGATCTTCCTGCTTCAGCCTCCCAAAGTGCTGGGATCACAGGTGTGAGCCACCATGCACGGCCTACACCGGCCTTCTTGGTTTCCCTCAAATGCTCATGTCCCAGGGCCTTTGCACGACTGCCCCTGCAACCCCCGACCCAACACATGCAGATATTTGCGTGGCTCACTCTGTTACTTCGTTAGGGTTCAAATGTGACCTCCTCGGAGGCCTTCCCTGATGCCTGTATCCAAAGATGTCCCTACCAAGTCACTCTATCACATGCCCCACTGCCGCTCTCCCAGAGCACAGCCGCCCCCTGGACCTATGGCGTCTGTGTGTTTACATGTTAAGCCCCTTTCTCCTCTGCACAGCACACAAGCTTCCCAAGGGCAGGGTCTCTGTCACGTTTAACACATATCCCAGGGCCAAGAGAGGAGCCTGACAAACAGAGGGGAAGCTGTGACAATTTGCTGAAAGGACCTCTGTGTTACCATCTGTAAACTGAGGCTATGTGACGTTTCTCTGGCAGGGTTATGGTGCGAATCAACACGATACAGAAGGCAAAGGGCTTTGGGAATCATCCAGCACCGCATCAGCATCCAGGGGTGGTGGCGACAATCGGTGATGTGGGCAATGAGAAAAGGAATGGCTGGCCCCCTTGCATTGGCGCCGGCCCCTGCTTACCTTCGTGCTTCTGGAACTCCTCCTCTGAGAAGTTGACATCCTTGTGGGAGAGGTTGGTCATGAGCTGCTTGTTCTCCTCCTGCAGCTGGGCAATCTGGGAGAGGAGGTCCTGCGCCTCCCCTCGCCACACATCCTCCACCAGCTCCAGCTCCTACCAAGGCGAGGGGACAGCGTGGGGTCACTGCCCGCCCAGGGCAGCAGCCCCACCCACCCCGACCCTCAGGGGCAGCTTGGGTTGCTGGGACTTTGGGCCGTGCCCTTCCTCGTGAGAACTGGGCATCACGCAGCTGGGCCGGCAAGGCCACCACGAATCCCATATGGCACCTCTGCAAGAAACAGAAGCCACCCTTCCTTGGGGCAGATGCCTGCATTTATGCTGTTAGGACCTGGCTCAGTTAGAACTGCCCCAAGGACAACCACAAAGCTAGTGCCGCATCTTGGAACTCTCTTCAGAGTAGACAGAGCAGCCCCAGGATACGGGGGTCCTAACGTTCCTAATCTCTGGGGGCACATCCCCTCATCTCTGGACAGACAGTTGGGACAAATCTCTCTCCAAGGGAGCCAGAGGCCTCGAAAATCCTGGGGATGCCGAGGCAGATGGGGCCCCCTGCCCCAGCGTTCCTTAGGTATCTGATCCAGGTATCTCTCCATGGGGTCTTCAACCACTGACTCGACCACCGTGAGCCTCAGTTTCCCTCAGTGGGGGAACCAAAACAAAGGCTCACAAAGTGAATGTGAGGATAAATAAGATCAGCCTATTAAAGGTATTTTGTGGGTGGCTATAGTCAAAGAAATAGCCAATAACAAGTGCTGACAAGGATAGGAAGAAACGAGAACCCTCCTACACTGCTGGTGGGAATGGAAAATGGTGCGGACATTTTGGAAAACACTCCGGCAGTTTCGCAAAAACATTAACACAGCGTTACCATAGGACCCAGCGATTCCAGTCCTTGGATCGGCTCAAGAGGTATGAACACAATGTCCACATGTAAACGAATGCAGGTGAATGTTCCTCGCAGCATTATTCCTAGTAGCCAAAAGGACCCAAGTGTCCATCAGCTGATGAATGGGTAAATAAACATGGCACATCCATACAATGGAACATTATTCGGCCATGAAAAGGAATGAAAGTCTGACATATGCTACAACATAGGTGGGACCCTGAAAACATTATGGAAAGAAGTCAGACACAAAAGGTCACATGCTATATGATCAGTTTTAGAAAATGTCTAATACTGGCAAGTCCATAGAAATAGGAAGCAGACTGGTGGTTGTCTAGAGCCAGAGTGCTAGAGGGGAGACGAGGAATGACTGGGAATGGGTATGGAGTTTCTTTTGGGGGGTGATGAAAATGTTCTAAAATTGATAGTGGCAGGGCGTGGTGGCTCACGCCTGGAATCCCAGCACTTTGGGAGGCCAAGGCAAGCAGATCACTTGAGGTCAGGAGTCCATGACCAGCCTGGCCAACATGGCGAAACCCCGTCTCTACTAAAAATACAAAAATTAGCTGGGTGTGGTGGTGGGCACCTGTAATCCCAGCTACTCAGGAGGCTGAGGCAGGAGAATTACTTGTAGCTGGCAAGCGGAGGTTGTGGTGAGTCAAGATTATGCCACTGCACTCCAGCCTGGGTGACAGAGCGAGACTCTGTCTTGGAAAAAATAATAATAATAAATAAAATAAAATTGATGGTGATCGTGATGACGGCTGCAAAACTCTAAAAACCATTGAAGTGTACACCTTATTTATTTATTTTTAGAGACAGGGTCTTGTTCTGTCACCCAGGCTGGAGTGCAGTGGCACAGTTATAGCTCATTGCAGCCTTGAACTCCTGGACTCAAGTGATCCTCCCACCTCAGCCTCCCAGGAGCTGGGACTAAAGGCTCACGCCACCATGCCTGGCTAATTTTTTTTTTTTTTAGAGATGGGGTATTGCTGGCTGGGCGTGGTGGCTCACACCTGTAACCTCAGCACTTTGGGAGGCCGAGGTGGGCAGATCACTTGAGGTCAGGAGTTCGAGACCAGCCTGACCAATATGGTGAAATCCTGTCTCTACCAAAAATACAAAAAATTAGCCGGGCGTGGTGGCAGGCACCTGTAATCCCAGCTATTCAGGAGGCTGAGGCAGGAGAAT
The DNA here is from genome assembly GCF_028885655.2 of Pongo abelii. Classification (NCBI taxonomy): domain Eukaryota; kingdom Metazoa; phylum Chordata; class Mammalia; order Primates; family Hominidae; genus Pongo; species Pongo abelii. The sequence continues at coordinate 122,387,616 of NC_071995.2, forward strand.
TGCTTGAATCTCGGAGGTGGAGGTTGTGGTGAGCTGGGATTGTACCACTGCACTCCAGCCTGGGTGACAGAATGAGACTCTGTCTCAAAAAAAAAAAGAAATGGGGTATTGCTATGTTGCCCAGGCTTGTCTCAACCTCCCGGGCTCAAGAAATCTTCCCACCTTGGCCTCTCAAAGTGCTGGGAGTACAGGCGTGAGCCACCGTGCCCAGCCAGAAGTGTACACTTTAAATGAGTGTTATGGTATCTGAATTATATTGATAAAGCTGATACCCCTGCACCCCTGCAAAGAAAAAACAAGGTATTTGGTAAAACCGTAAGCTAGCTCACAAAGCAGGGTTGCTGTTGTCTCTATAAAACAGTGGCTTAAGGGCCGGGCGCGGTGGCTCACACCTGTAATCCCAGCACTTTGGGAGGCCAAGGCAGGCGGATCACTTGAGGTCAGGAGTTTGAGACCAGCCTGGCCAACATGGCAAAACCCCGTCTCTACTGAAAATACAAAAATTAGCCGGGCATGGTGGTGGGCAGCTGTAATCCCAGCTACTTAGGAAGCTGAGCCAGGAGAACTGCTTGAACCTGGGAGGCAGAGGCTGTAGTGAGTCGAGATCAAGCCACTGCACTCCAGCCTGGGGCACAGAGTGAGACTCCATGTCAAAAAATAAAATAAAAATAAAATAATAAAATAAAATAAATAAAAAATAAAATAAAATAAAATAATGGTTCAAGGCATGGACACTGGAGCCTGCTGACCTAAGTCTGGATCCTGTTTCTGCTGCTTACTAGCTAACGTTGGCGAGTTATTCAGCCTTCTGGTGCCCCACAAATGAGGAAACCAGTGTGGTATCTGCCGGGAAGGGTGGGTGTGAGGATTAAATGGTTACTATAAGTAAAGTGCCTGGAACATGCCCGGCACCCAGAAAGCACTAACAATGTGTGTGCTGATCTCTGTCCCATCCCTACAATCCATCACAAGCGGCCAGGTGGCCGGATGCTAGGCATGGCCTCTGTCCATCTTCTAAATAAGTTCTCAGACCCACCTCCTCTGTCAGAAGCCTGCCGCATTGGGGAAGAGAGGAGTAATAGCCTAGTATTTGCACAGAGGGCGCAAGGTCACCAGGGGAGGTGAAGGGCAGGGCTGGGGTGGAAGTGGTGGTAGAGGGATGGAGAGGGAATGTTTACCTCCCATAAGCAGGTGGGGCCTGGAAGCAGAAAGAGGCTCATCCAGCCCTGTTCCTCTCTGTTTCCAGCTGGCATAGGCTGGGCTCACACAGGGCTCAGAGAGTATTAGTCAAGTGTAACTGGCTGGGGTAGGCAGAATAACGGCTCCTAAAGTCTTCCAAGTCCTAATCCCTGAGAATATGTTACCTTACGTGGCAAAAGGGACTGCGCAGAGATGATTAAGTTAAGGATCTTAGGCATGGCACGGTGGCTCATACCTATAATCCCTGTAATTTAGGAGGCTGAGGTGGGAGCACTGATTTAGGCTAGGAGTTTGAGAACAGCCTGGGCAACATGGCAAAACCCTGACTCTACAAAAAATACAAAAATTAGCTGGGCGTGGTAGTGCACGCCTGTAGTACCAGCTACTTGGGAGGCTGAGGTGGGAGGATCACTTGAGCCTAGGAGTTTAAGGCTGCAGTGAGCTGTGATTGCACCACAGCACTCCAGCCTGGGCAACAGAGCAAGATCCCAACTTTTTTTTTTTTTTTTTTTAAAGGCTCTTGAGGCTGGGCATGATGGCTCACGCCTATAATCCCAGCAATTTGGGAGGCGAAGGCAGGAGGATCACTTGAGGTCAGGAGTTCGAGACCAGCCTGGCCAACACAGCAAAACTCCGTCTACTAAAAATACAAAAATTAGCTGGGCATGGTGGGGTGCACCTGAAATCCTAGCTACTCAGGAGCGCCTCTGCCTGGCCGCCCCGTCTGGGAAATGAGGAGCGCCTCTGCCCAGCCGCCCCGTCTGGGAAGTAAGGAGCGCCTCTGCCCGGCCGCCCCGTCTGGGAAGTGAGGAGCGCCTCTGCCCGGCCGCCACCCTGTCTGGGAAGTGAGGAGCGCCTCTGCCCGGCCGCCACCCTGTCTGGGAAGTGAGGAGCGCCTCTGCCCGGCCGCCACCCTGTCTGGGAAGTGAGGAGTGCCTCTGCCTGGCCGCTGTGCAATCTTCCAAGTGTGAAGTGACAGCCTTTCTGCAGGTGTACCCAACAGCTCCGAAGAGACAGCGACCATCGAGAACAGGCCATGATGATGATGGCGGTTTTGTCAAAAAGAAAAGGGGGAAATGTGGGGAAAAGAAAGAGAGATCAGATCGTTACTGTGTCTGTGTAGAAAGAAGTAGACATAGGAGACTCCATTTTGTTCTATACTAAGAAAAATTCTTCTGCCTTGGGATGCTGTTAATCTATAACCTTACCCCCAACCCCGTGCTCTCTGAAACATGTGCTGTGTCAACTCAGGGTTAAATGGATTAAGGGCGGCGCAAGATGTGCTTTGTTAAACAGATGCTTGAAGGCAGCATGCTCTTTAAGAGTCATCACCACTCCCTAATCTCAAGTACCCAGGGACACAAACACTGTGGAAGGCCGCAAGGACCTCTGCCTAGGAAAACCAGAGACCTTTATTCACATGTTTATCTGCTGACCTTCTCTCCACTATTATCCTATGACCCTGCCACATCCCCCTCTCCGAGAAACACCCAAGAATGATCGATAAATACTTAAAAAAAAAAAAAGAAAGAAATCCTAGCTACTCAGCAGGCTGAGGCATGAGAATCACTTGAACCTGGGAGGCAGAGGTTACAGTGAGCCGAGGGAGGCAGAGGGAGCCGAGATCATGCCACTGCACTCCAGCCTGGGCGACAGAGTGAAACTGTGTCTCAAAAAAAAAAAAAAAAGCTCGTGAGATGGGGAGATGATTCTGGATTATCTGGATGGATTATCTGGTGGGCCGATGTCATGCCAGGGTCTTCATAAGAGGAAGGCAGGTCAGCATTAGAGGAATATCAGGAAGATGGGAAGAAGCTATGCTGCGGGCTTTGAAGATGGAGGAAGGGGCCACAAGCCAGGGAATGCAGAGTCCCTAAGTTGGGGAAGGCAAAGAAATGGATCCTCCTCCACAGCCCCCCAAAGGAGTGGTGCCTTCCCAACACCTTGATTTGAACTCAGTGAGAGCCATTTCCGACTTCTGACGTCCGGAAATTTCTCCAGTATTATTTATATTGATATTACACATATGCCTCCATAATACTGTATGACATTGTATCCATAATATTGAATTATCCAGTTCAATAAGACAATACGTTTCTGGCCAGGCGTGGTGGGTCACGCCTATAATCCTAGTACTTTGGGAGGCTGAGGCAGGAGAATCACTTGAGTCCAGGAGTCTGTGGCCAGCCTGGGCAACATGGCAAGACCCCGTCTCTGCTAAAAATTAAGCCGGGTATGGTGGCGCATGCCTGCAGTCAAGCTACTTGGGAAGCTGAGGAGGAAGGATCGCTTGAGCCCAGGAGGCTGAAGCTGCAGTGAGCCATGGTCACGCCACGGCACGCCAGCCTGGGCAACAGAGTGAGATGCTGTCTCAAAAAAAAAAAAAAAAAAAAAAAAAGATAACACATTTCTGCCGTTTTGAGCCACTAAGTTTGTGTTGATTTTTGTTTTTGTTTTTTTTGAGACGGAGTCTCGCTCTCTCGCCCAGGCTGGAGTGCAGTGGCGTGATCTCTGCTCACTGCAAGCTCCGCCTCCCGGGTTCACGCCATTCTCCTGCCTCAGCCTCCTGAGTAGCTGGGACCACAGACACCCGCCACCACGCCCAGCTAATTTTTTGTATTTTTAGTAGAGACGGGGTTTCACTGTGTTAGCCAGGATGGTCTCGATCTCCTGACCTCGTGATCCGCCCGCCTCGGCCTCCCAAAGTGCTGGGATTACAAGCTTGAGCCACCGCGCCCGACCAGTTTGTGTTGATTTGTTACAGCAGCCACAGGGGATGAATATATACTTTAACCCTCAGTTCTTTTTTTTTTTTTCTTCTCTCAATGAACTGAACTTGATGCTGGGGTTCCTGATTCTTGCCTCTGAGTTGACCACTCAGAATCTCATGCTGCCTCCATACCAGCCAAGTGGCTCTCCAGAGAAGTCAGCCCTGATCAATCATCTCCTTCACGTTCTTCCCTCAGCACCAAGAGTCCTCAAATTCCTCATCCGAGCCTACAAGCCCCGGCACCTTCCTGATTCATCTCCCAGTCCTCTTCCTCACTCACTCTGCTCCAGCCACACCGACTCTGTGTTCTTTGAACATGCCAAGTGCATTCCTACCTCAGTACCTTTGCACTAGCCACGTCTTCTGCCTAGAATGCCTCTCCCCCAGATCAATCTGTGGCTGGATCCTATCCTTCATTCAGATCTCAGCTCAGATGTCACCTCCTCAGGGAAGCCTTCCTGACTGCCCCATCTGTTAGACCACCACCCTAGTCAGTCTCTTTCATGTCTCCCAGTCTTATTTTCTTTGTGGCACTTATCATAAGCTGATTTTTTTTTTCTGAGACAAAGTCTCACTCTGTTGCTCAGGCTGGAGTGCAGTGACATGATCTCGGCTCAATGGAACCTTCACCTCCCAGGTTCAAGCGATTCTCCTGCCTCTGCCTCCTGAGGTGCGCGCCACCACACCCAGCTACTTTTTGTATTTTTAGTAGAGATGAGGTTTCACCATGTTGGCCAGGATGGTCTCGACCTCCTGACCTCAAGTGATCCAGCTGCCTCGGCCTCCCAAAGTGCTGGGATTACAGGTGTGAACCACCGCGCCCAGCCTGTTTTTTTTTTTTTAATTTTCTTGGCTAGGCACAGTGGCTCATGCCCGTAGTCCCAGCACTTTGGGAGGACAAGACAGGAGGACTGCTTGAGCCCAAGAGTTCAAGACTAGCCTGGGCAACATAGTGACACCTTGTCTCTAAAGGAAAAAAAAATTACAGTGTGCCTGTAGTCTTAGCTACTCAGGAGGCTGAGGCAGGAGGATCACTTGAATCCAAGTGTTCAGTGCTGCAGGGAGCTATGATGCCATCATTGCCCTCTGGCCTGGATGACAGAGTACGTCCCTGACTCAAAAAAAAAACAAAAAAAAAACAAAAAAAAAACCTATCTCCTCCTCATGCTAGAATAATTGCACTATCCCATGGAAAGTCAGTAGCCACACATGGCTGTTGAGCGTTTGACATGTGGCTGGTCTGAGTGGAAATGTGCAGCAGGGGTTAAAGACACACCAGATTTCAAAGATGTAGTAGGGAAAAAAGAGTGCAGAATATCAAATGATAAGTTTTTATACTGATTACATGTTGAAATGAAAATATTTTGGATCTACTGGGTTCCATAAGATATATTAAAATTAACCTCACTGGTTTGTTGCTGTTGTTGTTGTTTTTTGAGACAGAGTCTCACTCTGTCACCCAGGCTGGAGTGCAATGGTGTGATTTTGACTCGCTGCAATCTCTGCCTCCCGGGTTCAAGCGATTATCCTGCCTCAGCCTCCTGAATAGCTGGGATTATAGGCACCTGCCACCATGCCTGGCTAATTTTTGTATTTTTAGTAGAAATGGGGTTTCGCCATATTAGCCAAGCTGGTCTTGAATTCCTGACCTCAAGTGATCCACCCGCCTTGGCCCCCCAAAGTACTGGGATTACAAGTGTGAGCCACCGCGCCCGGCCAACTTCACTGTTTTTTATTAACGTGGCAAAGCTGCATAATATTTCTATGGTATAGCACTACACTAAAAAGTCAGGCTCATCAGGGCCAAGGCCTCATCTATCATGGTCATTACTGTCTTCCCAGTACCCAGAACACCGCATGGCACACAGCAGGTTCTCAGTAAATATATTCGCTGAATGAGTGAATGAATAGCATAGTCTGGTATGTTACGTGCGAGTGTATCAGCCCAGCCATTGCTTTCTAGAATTTATTTGTGTTTTCCCTTTCTTCCCTGTTACCCGCCTGCTGCGTGACATGAGACTTTGCTTTTTTCTGCAGAGCCATGGCACCAAGAAGGGCACTGTGCTCGCTATGGCCTGTCATCAGGGTTGCAGACTGAGCAATGAGACAGAACATGACACAACTGTGGCCTGCATCTGAGTGATGAGTGGAAGTGAGTGAGTGGGTCTACTGGGAGGAGGAGTAGGGGGAAGAAAGTGTATGTCCTTTACAGGAGCCATAATTGCTGAAAGAGAGAGAGAAAAGGAAGAAGGGGGAGGGAAGAAGAAGGGGAAAGGGAAGAGGAATGGAGGTGGACAGACTAAACCAGGACATGCCAAAAAGATTTTTGTGGAAATATCACCTTGAAGAGCCTTTGAGACTCTGCAGGAAAAAAAAAAAAATCATTCAAGTCTCTCTCCATCCCAAGAATGTGAAGTAAAGGGATCTGGGGCTGGGGTGGGAAAAGAATTGCATCCTTGATTTAGAGAGGTCATCCTCAATGTAAGTCAACAAGCCCTGGCCCTGAGCGCACGGTGTTCACTTCCCAGCTGAACGTGTTCCAGAGGCAACAAGTGCAGATGCTGAGAATTCCATGTGACTTCAGACCTGGTGGCCTCCGATGGCTTCCAAGGATTTCTCCCAGCTCCCCCGCAACAGAACTAAAGAGCCCTAGTTGGGGGACAGTATAGGTGCCAGGACTTCTGTGTGATCTGGTCAAAGCCCCTTGGTCCCTGTTAATAAGAGGCGCCACACGAGAGAATCCAAGGTCCCTTGTCTCCTTGACCCTCCATGAGAGATGGAGGCCTCTAGGGTAGGAGTAGAGGTGCTTGGGGTGGGGACGGTTTCCTAATATGAGGCTGTGAGCACCTCAGTGAATGTCTCTCCAGGCCTAAAAAGAATTTTAACACTTGTAAAGCCCTTGCTATGGGCAGGCTCTGTCCTGAACACTTTATATGTATTTATATTAACTCTTTAAACCTCATCACATTCTACTGGGGATACTATTACTATCCCATTTTAGAACTGAGGAGAATGAAGCACAGAGATGCTGGGTGATTTGCCCAAGATCGCACAGCCTGCAAGTGGTAGGGTTTGAAACCAGGCTGTCTAGCTCCAAAGTCCCAGCTTCTAGGAGTCTTGAAATTAATTACACGTCAAAGCATTTTCAGGCTCCCAGAGTGACCTTGGAAATGCTGCTCAACTCTTGGGAGCCTGAGTTTCCTTCCTGCCCCTAGGGCATAGGGACCCACGAGGACGAGCACAGTCAAACATGGCAATGGTGCTGTTACCTACCTGTGGGTCTGCCCTCAGGTTAAGGGTTCAGACCGAGCTTTGGCTATTTTACTCCAAAACACAGAGATCCATCAAGGTACACAATAAGGGATGGCCTGCCCCTGAGGTTCAGAGAGGCCAACTGTATTTCCTGAGGCTGAACAGCAAGCTGGAGACTGCTCAGGCACCCTGATCCCCCAAGGAAAGGTGTTTCCTCCCATTCTCAGTCTGAAGGGGCTGCCAAGAGCATCCCTGGCTGAGGTTAGGGCAGGAAACCACATGTCTTTCACTTCCTTTTCTCCAGGAACCTCGTCTGGACTCCAGGCCCAGTGGGGAGGCCCTGATTCAGAGAGACTCCTGATCACAGGGCAGAGGCTTAGCCTTAAAGCCACCCCAAATCATCCCTTTCCCCCAATTCAAACAGGGTGGGGAGGAGACACGGGGGCTGGGACTCTCTCACCACTAATTTGGGACAAATTCCTCCTCTCACTGTGGCCCTCGGTGTCTTCATCTGTAAAATGAAGACAGTCTCTATAGAGTCCTGTGAGGATTAAGGATAAAATCAGAGGAGAGAACACAGGCTACCACAGGTTCATAAGCTAGGGGAGTCCCGCGAAGAAAGTTGCAAATATGAACCCGGAGACTGGGGGTCAGGAAGCTCAGTGGCTGGAGGTCACATTCCCTTTGCTCTGGGGAGACTGGGGGTGGGGGGTGAAGAAAGGGTCCTGGGCCTGATGTCACATCTTCTTGGGTAACTCAGGAGGGCAAGAGGTTTATTTCATGTCTGGAAAAGAATAATACTGTCTAAGCACTTAGCTTATATGGTCCCATTTATTCTTCTAAGGTGGGTCCTATTATGATTACCATTTGACAGGTGAGGAAATAAAGCACAGAGAGGTTAAGTAACTTACCCAAAGTCACACAGCTATTAAACGGTACAGGTGGGATTGGAACTCCAGAGAACAGCTCTTAATCTCTCGGGTGGTATCTGCCAGCCACCCCTGGTCGGGCAAAAGAAGGCCAGGGCCTCCCTCCCTCCCCACGTCGGGTCTCCTCTGGTCCGGTCCCTGAACACACACACATGTGCACCCACAGCTGCCCAATGCGGAAGAGCCCTTGGGTCCCCGCGGTCCCACTGCCCGGACGGACAGACCGAGGCCGCCGCCCACCTTCTGGTGCTTGCGCTCCTTCTCGATGCGGTCCATCCTCTCCAGGCGCAGGCGGTCCAGCTCCAGGCGCAGCTCGTCCAGCTCGGGCGCGACGTGGTGGCGGCTGACCAGCACCTCCAGGATCTCCAGGACGCGCACGACCTTGGGCATGAGGCGCGCGATGGCCTCGCAGCCGTGCTGGTCGATGACCCGCTCGAACTCGTGGCCCACAAGCGACGCGATGTCGTACACGTCCATGACGGTCAGCTCGGCCACGTTCTTCTCCAGAGCCGACTCGGCCGCCAGCGCCGACCCCCGCTCCTCCTCCATGGCCGCCCTCCTGGCCTGTCCCCCGCCCCGCAAACTCGTGCAACTCCCAAACTTGCCGCTGTCGAGGGCCGGGCCGGCCGGGCCCAGCCTGGGCCGCGGGCGGGAGCGCTCAGCGGGCGCCGGGGCGAGGGCGCAGCGGGCAGCGGGCGCGGGCGCGGGTACGGGCGGCGGCGCGGGGTGTGCGGGCCCGGGGTCTGGGCGCCCGGCTCGGCCCGGAGCTGCTCCCGAGTGGGCGGCGGCGGCGGCGGCGGCGGGGAGGGCGCGCGCGTGCGCAGGCCCGCGGCGCCTCCCAAGTTGGGATCCGAGTTGCGCTCAATGGAGCCGGGCCGGGCGCCCCGGGGCGGTGCTGGCCTGAGGGGCGGCCGCGCGCGGGGCCCGAGAAAAAGGGCGGCCCGCGGCTCCTCCGGGAAACTTTGGCGGCGGCGGCGGCGGCGCGGCCGGGTGACCGCTTCCCCACAGGGAGGCCGCGCGCCCCGCCCCGATCCCGGCCTGGCCAGGGGCGCGCCCGCTTTCTGCCGCCCGGGGACGCCCCGGGAACCCTCCCCCAGCGCCGACTCCGCGGCCTGCACCCCAGGCCCCCCTCTCCAGCCGCCGCACCCGCGGCGCCCCTCACCCGTGCCCCGGCCGCCCCTCCCCCGCCCGGCGCTGACTCCTCCCACCACCCGGCCGCCGGGAAGGGTCCAGGCCGCCCCGGGAGAGGGGGCCGGGGGCGCTGGTCTCGCGGGACGATTCGCTGCTCCGGGGAAGGGCCCCGGCCTTGGAGAGGGATGGAGGGGTCACGAGGAGGTCCCCGGGCTGGGGCTTCTCCCGGGAAGAGAACGGGGATTCCCCCCCGGCCCGCAGACACTCCGCGCAGACCCGGCCACCAGGCGGACTTGCAGAGGCGCCCGGAGAGGGCCCGACGTGTCGAGGAATGCTGGATCCCCGGAGCCCCAGGGCGCTCCTCCCCGAGCCACATCCATCATTGGCTCCTTGTGACATGAACGCCACTTCACAGTAGAGCGAAGCCCGCTTGGCATTCCAGCACCACGAGTTTTCTTGTCCCAAGGCCCCCTGTCCATTTGGGCTGGCCAAATCCACTTGTCCATCAGACCCCCTCCCACTCCCGGGAGAACCTTTCCTGAACCCAGAACCCATCCACCCTTCCCGCCCCCCACGCAGGAGTTAAGGACCCCCTTGCAAACTCACAGTCCCCTGCTTGCCCCATCAGAATTGCTCTTAGCATCCTGAGTTTTCAACGTGTGGTTGCAGATAGGTTTCCACCGTCTGATCTTAGCTTCTTGAGGGAAGAAATCTTAATGCCCTTGTAGCCATAAAGCACACCCCAACGTGGCACGTATTGATTAAAAATCTAAAAGTTGGCCGGGCGCGGTGGCTCACGCCTGTAATCCCAGAACTTTGGGAGGCCGAGGCGGGCGGATCACCTGAGGTAGGGAGTTCAAGACCGGCCTGACCCACATGGAGAAACGCCGTCTCTACTAAAAACACAAAATTAGCTGAGCGTGGTGGCACATGCCTGTAATCCCAGCTACTCAGGAGGCTGAGGCAGGAGAATCTCTTGAACCCGGGAGGCGGAGGTTGCGGTGAGCTGATATCGCGCCATTTGCACTCACCTGGGCAACAAGAGCAAAACTTAGTCTCAAAAAAAAAAAAAGTTTTTTTATTTGATTTTTTCATAGAGACAAGGGTCTCGCTATGTTGCCGAGGCTGGCCTTAAACCCCTAGACTTGAGCGATCCTCCTGCCTCGACCTCCCCAAAGTGTTGGGATTACGGGCGTGAGCCACCGTGCCTGGCCCCAAATTCTAAAAGTTTAAAATGTATTGAGTATTTGCTTTACGTGTAGTTAAAAAATATGCAGTGTTCACTATGTGCCAAACGTTATTCTAAGTGCTTTACTAATATTACCTCATTTAATTCTGACTCCATCGCTTCCCAAAGCATGGCCTAAGGATGGCTGGGGGTCCCCAGTACCCAAAGGGTCTCTGGGAGGTTGTCCCTTTCTCCAGCTGGGAGTCAGTGTCAGGCTGGGTGTTCCTCATATTCTCAACACGAAACAGCGGATTACAGTGGACCGTGCAGAAGCGGAGTTGAGGCACCAGCTCCCTTCTAATGAGCAAGACGCTAGAGACTTCTAAAAGCATAAACCAATACCATTGCTGACAAGATTTTTTTTTTATTTTTTATTTTGGAGCATAGCGTTATTTTTATTTAAAAAGTACGTATGGGCTGGGTGCAATTGCTCATGCCTGTAATCCTAGCACTTTGGGAGGCTGAGGTGGGAGGATTTCTTGAGTTCAGGAGTTCGAGACCAGCTTGGACAATATAGTGAGAACATCCCCCTCCCTGTCTCTATTAAAAAAATTAAAAATTAAAAAATTGGCCAGGTGCGGTGGCTCATGCCTGTAATCCCAGCACTTTGGGAGACTGAAGTGGACGAGGTCAGGAGTTCAAGACCAGCCTGGCCAAGATGGTGAAACCCCGTCTCTACTAAAAATACAAAAATTAGCTGGGCGTGGTGGTGCATGCCTGTAATCCCAGCTACTTGGGAAGCTGAGGCAGAGAATTGCTTAAACCCAGGAGGCAGAGGTTACAGCAAGCCGAAAGCGTGCCACTGCACTCCAGGCTGGGCGACAGAGCGAGACTCCATCTCAAAATAATAATAATAATAATAATAATAATAATAATAATATAATACAATAAATAAATAAATAGTAAAAAAATAAAAAAATTAAGGCCAGGCGGGGTGGCTCACGCCTGTCATCCCAGCACTTTGGGAGGCCGAGGTGGGAAAATTTCTTGAGCTCAGGAGTTCGAGACCAGCTTGGCCAACATGGTGAAACCCTGCCACTACTAAAAATACAAAAATTAGCCAGACATGGTGGCATGTGCCTGTAATCTCAGCTACTCAAGAGGCTGAGACGCGAGAATCATTTGAGCCTGGGAGGCAGAGGTTGCAGTGAGCCGAGATCGTGCCACTGCACTCCAGCTTGGGCAGCAAGAGCGAAACTCTGTCTCAAAAAATAAAAATAAAAAGCAAAATAAAGAATTAGCCAGATGTGGTGGTGAGAGCCTGTAGTCCCAGGTATTCGGGAGGCTGAGGTGGGAAGATCCCTTGAGCCTGGGAGGCAGGGGTTGCAGTGAGTTGAGATCACACCACTATGCTCCAAACTGGGCGACAGAGCGAAACTCTGTCTCAGAAAAATAAAAAATATAAATAAATAAATAAATACTCCTGGCCACAGTGGCTCATGCTTGTAATCCTAGCACTTTGGGAGGCCAGGCCTGGAGGATCACTTGAGCCCAGGATTTCGAGACCAGCCTGGGCAGCATGGCAAAACCCTGTCTCTATTAAAAAAAAAAAAAGCTGGTGGAAGTGACTTATGCCTGTAATCCTAGCACTTTGGGAGGCTGAGGGGGACAGATCAGTTGAGGTCAGGAGTTCAAGATCAGCCTGGCCAACATGGTGAAACCTCATCTCTACTAAAAATACAAAAAAAAAAAAAAAAAAAAAATTAGCCAGGCGTGGTGGCAGGCGCCTGTAATCCCAGCTACTCAGGAGACTGAGGCAGAAGGATCACTTGAACCCGGGAGGCAGAGGTTGCAGTGAGCTGAGATCGTGCCATTGCACTCCAGCCTGGGTGACAAAGCGAGACTCTGTCTCAAAATAAATAAATAAATAAATAAAATAAAATAAAATAAAAATTACCTGACTGTGGTGGCAAGTGCCTGTAGTCCCAGCTACTCGGGAGACTGAGGTGGAAGGATGACTTGAGTCCCAGGGAGCAGAGGTTGCAGTGAGCTGTGATTACACCACTGCACTCCAGCCTGGGTGACATAGGGAGACCCTGTCTCAAAAACAAAAAAAAAACTCATACGTTATCTAGCACGGTGGCGTGAGCCTACAGTTCCAGCTACTCCAGTGGGAGGATCCCTTGAGTTCAAGAGTTCGAGTCTAGCCTGAGCAATGTAGGTAGACTGTCTCTAAAAAAATAAAAAGTTAAAAACATTTACGTTAACATGTAATGTTTTTACTAATTTTTTTTTTTTTTTTTTTTTGGAGACAAAGTCTCGCTCTGTCACCAGGCTAGAGTGCAGTGGCGCGATCTCAGCTCACTGCAGCTTCGACCTCCCAGGTTCAAGCAATTCCCCTGCCTCAGCCCCCCAAGTAGCTAGGATTACAGGCACACACCACCATGCCTGGCCGATTTTTTTGTATTTTTAGTAGAGAGGGGGTTTCACCATGTTAGCCAGACTGATCTCGAACTCCTGACCTCAGGCAATTTGCCTGCCTCAGCCTCCCAAAGTGCTGGGATTACAGGCATAAGCCATTGCGCCTGGACTATTTTTTAATTAATATTTTTTAAAGCATCAGTTTAAATTTCTTTTCTTTTCTTTTTTCTTTTCTTTTCTTTTTCTTCTTCTTCCCTCCCTTCCCCTCCCCTCCCCTCCCTTCCCCTCCCCTCCCTCCCTCCCTCCCTCTCTCTCTCTCTCTTTCTTTCTCTCTTTCTTTCTCTCTTTCTCTCTTTCTTTCTCTCTTTCTTTCTTTCTTTCTTCCTTTCTTTTCAGGGTCTAGTTCTGTTGCCCAAGGTAGTGCAGTGGTGCGATCATAGCTCACTGCAGCCTCAAACTCCTGGGCTCAAGCGGTCCTCCCACTTCAGCCTCCTGAGTTAGCTGGTATTATAAATTTCTACTTACAGTAGACATGAGCAGATATAACTCACCTAACAAAAGCTCTTTCAAGGCTGGACACAGTGGCTCACGCCTGTAATCCTAGCACTTTGAGAGGCTGAAGTGGGCGGATCACCTCAGGTCGGGAGTTTGAGACCAGCCTGGCCAACATGGTGAAATCCTGTCTCTACTAAAAATATAAAAATTAGCCGGTGTGTGGCCCGTGCCTGTAATCCGAGCTACTAGGGAGGCTGAGGCACAAGAATCCCTTGAACTCAGGAGGCGGAGGTTGCAGTCAGCCAAAGTCATGCCACTTCACTCCAGCCTGGGCAACAGAGTGAGACTCTGTCTCAAAAACAAACAAACAAACAAACAAAAAACTCTTTCAATATTGTTTTAATGTAAAGGGGTTCTGAGGCCAAAAAGTTTGAGAACTTCTGCCTTATAACATCCTAAGAGGTAAATTTTATTATCTTATTTTACAAATGAGGAAACTGAGGCACGGAGAGGTTAAAAGGCTCACCCAAAGCCAGGCAGCTGGTGAAGGTAAATTCAGGGTCAGACCTGCGCAGTCTGGCCTCGAGTCTGTGCCATAACCTTCTCATCCTTGTTCCTTTCATGTGCTAAGCACTCTAAACCTTCTGGATCCTTCCAACAACCCAAATGAAGCTGACATATTATTGCCGTCCCCTTTCTTTTCTTTTATTGAGACAGAGTCTCGCTCTGTCACCCAGGCTGGAGTGCAGTGGCAAAATCTCAGCTCACTTCAATCTCTGCCTCCCAGGTTCAAGCAATTCTCCTGCCTCAGCCTCCTTAGTAGCTGGGACTACAGGCACCTGACACCATGCCCAGCTAATTTTTGTATTTTTAGTAGATACAAAGTTTCACCATGTTGGCCAGGCTGGTCTCGAACTCCTGACCTCAGGTGATCCACCCACGTTGGCCTCCCAAAGTGCTGGGATTACAGGTCTGAGCCACTGTGACTGGCCAGTGCTGTCCCCTTTTTCTTCTTCTTCTTTTTTTTTTTTTTTTTTTGAGACGGAGTCTAGCTCTGTTGTCAGGCTGGAGTGCAGTGGCGTGATCTCAGCTCACTGCAACCTCTGCCTCCCGGGTTCAAGCGATTCTCCTGCCTCAGCCTCCCAAGTAGCTGGGACTACAGGCACGTGCCACTACACCTGGCTAATTTTTGTATTTTTAGTAGAGATGGGGTTTCATCATGTTGGCCAGGATGGTCTGGATCTCTTGACCTCGTGTTCTGCCCCCCTCGGCCTCCCAAAGTGCTGGGATTACAGGTATGAGCCACGCCTGGCCTTGCTGTCCCCTTTCTAAGTTAAGGACAGGGAGGCAGAGAAAGGTGTGCTGATTTCCTATAGCTACTATAACGAATTGCCACAAACTTGGTGACTTAAAACAAAACTAGCTGGGCGTAGTGGCTCACGCCTGTAATCCCAACACTTTGGGAGGTTGAAGAGGGAGGATCACTTGAGCCCAGGAGTTGGAGACCAGCCTGGGCAGCGTAGTGAGACTCCATCTCTTTAAAAAAAGTTTTTAGGTCAGGTGTGGTGGCTCAGTCCTATAATCTCAGCACTTTGGGAGGCCGAGGCAGGTGGATCGCTTGAGCTCAGGAGTTGGACACCAGCCTGGGCAACATGGAGAAACCCCATCTCTACAAAAAATACAAAAAAATTAGCTGGGCATGGTGGCATGTGCCTGTAGCCCCAGTTACTTAGGGGGCTGAGACAGGAGGATCGCTTGAACCTGGGAGGTCAAAGCTGCAGTGAGCCATGATCCTGCCACTGCACTCAAGCCTGGGGGACAAAGTGAGACCCTGTCTCAAAAAAAAAAAAAAAACCATTGTTTTAAATTAGCCAGGTGTGCTGGTGTTCACCTGTAGTCCTAGCTACTTGGGAGGCTGAGGTGGGAGGACTGCTTGAGCCTGGGAGGTCGAGGCTGCAGTGAGCCATGATCGCACCACTGCCCTGCAGCCTGGGCAACAGAGTGAGATGCTGTACCAAACAACAACAACAACAAAAACCCAAAACAAAAAACAAAAACCCAGAAATGTATTCTCTCACAGTTCTGGAGTCCAGAAGTCCGAAATCAAAGCATTAGAACTACCACGTTCCCTCTGAAGGCTCCAGGGGAGGACCTTTCCTTGCCTCTTCCAGCTTCTCGTGGCTCTAGGTGTTTCCTGGCTTGTGGCCGCATCACTCAATTCTCTGCCTGTTTTCTTTCTTTTTGTTTTTGAGACAGGGTCTCCCTCTGTCACCCAGGCTAGAGTGCAGTGGTGCCGTCTCAGCTCATTGCAGCCTCGAACTCCTAGGTTCAAGCGACCCTCTTGCCTCAACCTCCCAAGTAACTGGGACTACATGCACATGCCACCACACCCAGCTAATTTTTGTATTTTTGTAGAGATGGGTTCTTGCTGTGTTACCCAGACTTCTCCTGCCTGTTTTCACATTTCTTTGCTCTGTGTGTCTTCTCTGTGTCTCATATAAGGACACGTGTCATTGGATTTAGGGCCTACACAGATAATTCAAGATGATCCCCTAATCTGGAGATCCTTAATTTAATCACATCTACAAAGACACTTTTTTTTTTTTTTCAAATGAAGTCTTGCTTTTTTTTTTTTTTTTTTTGAGACGGAGTCTCGCTTTGTCACCAGACTGGAGTGCAGTGGCACGATCTCGGCTCACTGCAATCTCTGACTCCCTGGTTCAAGTGACTCTCCTGCCTCAGCCTCCCGAGTAGCTGGGATTACAGGCACGTGCCACCACGCCCAGCTAATTTTTGTATTTTTAGTAGAGATGGGGTTTCACCATGTTGTCCAGAAGGGTCTCGATCTCCTGACCTTGTGATCTGCCTGCCTCAGCCTTCCCAAAGTGCTGGGATTACAGGCGTGAGCCACCGCGCCCGGCCTAAAGACCCATTTTTCAAACGAGGTCACAGTCACAGGGCCTAGGAATTATGACAAGGATGTATTTGTGTTTTTGGCTGGGGTAGGGGTTCACCATTCAATCCACTACAGAAGGATTAGTAACTTGTCCCACAGCTGGAAGGGATAAAGCAGGGAGTTGAACCCAGTGTGTGCCTGTGGTGAATGAAAGAATAAATAGTAAATATCCAGATTGGGCAACTTTGCCCTGAAGGCAACAGAGATGTATTGAGAGTCTGCTGGAAGGAGGAATAAAGATTAAGGAGCGCCAGTGGCACCCTGCAGCCTGTGCCTTAGGAACGGGTGGGAAAGGGATGGGAGGGTATGAGAGATGGAAATTACTTTAAGGAGGGAAAGGGGAGGCAGGAGTCCATCTGAGTCCTTAGGAGAATGGTGACAAAATAGGGTGGGAGGGTAGTTGAGCCTAGTGGGTAAGCTTTCAGAGCCACCCTTCTGTTTTCTTTTCTTTTCTTTTTTCTTTTCTTTCTTTTTTGTTTTTGAGACAGAGTCTCACTCTGTTGCCCAGGCTGGAGTGCAGTGGCACGATCTTGGCTCACCGCAACCTTTGCTTCCCAGGTTCAAGCAATTCTCCTGCCTCAGCCTCCCAAGTAGCTGGGACTACAGGTGCGTGCCACCACACCTGGCTATTTTTTTTTTCTTTTTTTAGTAGAGACGGGGTTTCACCATGTTGGCCAGGCTGCTCTCGAACTCCTGATCTCAGATGATCCACCCACCTTGGCCTCCCAAAGTTCTGGAATTACAGGCGCAAGCCACTGTGCCCGGCCTTATTTTCTTTTTTAGAGACAGTGTCCCGCTCTATCTTCCAGGCTGGAGTGCAGTGGAGCAATCATAGCTCACTGCAGCCTCAACCTCCTGGGCTCTACTTCAGCCTCTCCAGCAGGTGGGACTACAGGCATGCACCATCACGCCTAGCTAATTTTCTTTTCACAGAGATGGGGTCTCACTATGTTGCTCAGTTTGGTCTCAAACTTCTGAGCTCAAGCCATTTTCCCACCTTGGCCTCCTGAAGTGTGGGGATTACAGACGTGAGCCACTCACAGGGTCTATTATTGCTGCCAAAACCTAGAGGATGTATCTGTCCTGGATGCAGATATAAATGTCCAGCTGACAGCTGGAAATGTGGAAATTGAGTTCAGAACTAAAGAAGCTGTGATTCGACCTACATTGACTTCATTCATAGAGTAAATATTTAGCTCTTTTTTTTTTCTTAAACAGGGTCTCAGTCTGTCACCCAGGCTGGAGTGCAGTAGCGTCATGTCGGCTCACTGCAACCTCCACCTACCATGCTCAGGCGATCCTCCCATCTCAGCCTCTGAAGTTGCTGGGACCACAGGCACGCACCACCACACCTGGCTAATTTTTTTGTATTTTTAGTAGAGATGGGGTTTCACTATGTTGGCCAGATTGGTCTTGAACTTCTGGGTCAAGTGATCCACCTGACTCTGCCTCCCAAAATGCTGAAATTACAGGCATGAGCCACCAAGCCAGGCCAATATTTAGCTCTTAATACATGCCAGGTAGGGCTGGGCTCGATGGCTCACTCCTTTAATCTCAGCACTTTGGGAGGTAGAGGTGGGAGGATCACTTGAGGAATTCAAGACCAGTCTCAGGAACACAGTAAGACCTTGTCTCTACTAAAAAAAAAAAAAAAAAATTAGCTGGGCATGGTGGCACGTGCCTGTAGTCCCAGCTACTCGGGAGGCTGAGGTGGGAGAATTCCTCAAGCCTGGGAGGTTGAGGCTGCAGTGAACGATGATCGAGTCATTGCACTCCAGCCTGGACAACAGAGTGAGACCCAGTTTCAAAAAAACAGAAACAAAAAAATACAGGCCAGGTAGTATGCTACGTCTGTGGACCCCGTTTCAAAAAAACAGAAACAAAAAAATACGGGCCAGGTAGTATGCTACGTCTGTGGACCCCGTTTCAAAAAAACAGAAACAAAAAAATACGGGCCAGGTAGTATGCTACGTCTGTGGACCCCGTTTCAAAAAAACAGAAACAAAAAAATACGGGCCAGGTAGTATGCTACGTCTGTGGACCCCGTTTCAAAAAAACAGAAACAAAAAAATATGGGCCAGGTAGTATGCTACATCTGTGGAATCTGGCAGTAAGCCAGAGAGATAGGATTACTGCTTTCCTGGGAAATAGACAGTGAACAGGTACAACAACAACAACAAATAAAACCTAATTTCTGACAGAGCAAGAGTGGGTTAAGAAAGGGGAGGAAAATTAAGAAATGAGCATATCAGCCCGGGCGCAGTGGCTCACGCCTGTAATCCCAGCACTTCGGGAGGCCGAGGCGGGCGGATCACCTCAGTTCGGGAGTTCAAGACCAGCCTGATCAACATGGAGAAACCCCGTCTCTACTAAAAGCACAAAATAAGCCGGGTGTGGTGGCACACACCTGTAATCTCAGCTACTTGGGAGGCTAAGGCAGGAGAATCGCTTGAACCTGGGAGGCGGAGGTGGCAGCGAGCTGAGATCGCGCCATTGCACTCCAGCCTGGGCAACAGGAGTGAAACTCCATCTCAAACAAACAAAAAAAAAACAACAACAACAAAAAAGAAATGAGCATATCACAAAAACCAGGGGTACCAGCCAGCATTCTTCAGCTGCAATAGTACCAGACCCAGTATCTTTTCAACTATGGATATTTTATTTGTTTTTTAGGGTTTTTTTCGAGACAGAGTCTTGCTGCGACACCCAGGCTGGAGTACAATGGCATGATCTCGGCTCACTGTAACCTCCTCTTCCAGGGTTCAAATGATTCTCCTGCCTCAGCCTCCCAAGTAGCTGGGACCACAGGCATGTGCCACCACACCTGGCTAATTTTTATATTTTTAGTAGAGACGGGGTTCCACCATATTGGCCAAGCTGGTCTCGAACTCCTGACGTCAAGTGATGCACCGCCCAACCCACCCCCAGCCTCCCAAAGTGCTCGGATTACAGGTGTGAGCCACCTTGCCTGGCTAATTTTTCTTTTTTGTAGAGATGGGGTCTCACTATGTTGCCCAGGCAAATCTAGAAATCCTGGCCTCAAGCAATCCTCCCGCCTTGGCCTCCTAAAGTACAAGCACGAGCCACCAAACCTGGCTGACAAATACAATTTTTTTTTTTTTTTTTGAGACGGAGTCTTGCTCTGTCACCCAGGCTGGAGTGCAGTGGTGTGAGCTCGGCTCACTGCAAGCTCTGCCTCCCGGGTTCACGCCATTCTCCTGCCTCAGCCTCCCGAGTAGCTGGGACTACAGGCACCTGCCACCATGCCCGGCTAATATTTTTTTGGATATTTAGTAGAGATGGAGTTTCACCATGTTAGTCAGGATGGTCTCGATCTCCTGATCTCGTGATCCGCCCATCTTGGCCTCCCAAAGTGCTGGGATTACAGGTGTGAGCCACCGCGCCCGGCCAATAAATACAATATTTTTATATGTGTAGGCCAAAGCACTATAAAACAATGCTGGACATCTTCCGTTTGCCCCTCCGCTTTCCCTCCTCCACCCCCTGCTCTATGCCCCAGGAAGCTGACTTTTGTGCTCAGGTCAGCAGCCTCCTTTCCTGGCCGGCATTGTCCAGTGGAGAGTCTCATTAGGAGACTGGGGAGTGGGAGGAGAGTGCGATGGGAGTCTTAATTCTCCAGACTGCTGCTGCAGGGTCACTGCAGGCTGGCTGCCTTCATCCTCCAATCCAGTGAGGATCTCCACTCTTCTCTCTGTCTCAGGCTCTGTCTCTTCAGTCCCAGGTGCTGGGATTACAGGCCTGAGCCACCAAGTAACAGCTCCCAGCTGTTGCTACCTCCAAGGTATTGCACCACCCCTTTTGACTCCCCTACACTCTCTCACACCTCTGTACAGAGTCCCAGTGGTGTGTTGGAGCTGGCTTGTACCAAGTTGTGAGAGCCTCTTGTTTGCAACCCTACCCAACTCTGCATTGAAAGAGTTGGAAAGTGCTGGAGTTTGGTAAACCATGGCAACTGGCAAGTGCTACAGCACCCCCCCTCCACTTTACTAGTTTACCAGCACACTACTAAAACAGTCTCCTTATTAAATTCTTTGCAAATAATCTCATTTTGAATATGCTTTCTTATTCCTGCCTGGACACTGACTAATGCAAGAACACAATTCCATTTTTGGTGGGGAGTGCAGTGGTATGATCATGGCTAACTGCAGCCTCGAACTCCTGGGCTGAAGTGATCCTCCTGCCTCAGCCTCAGGAGTAGCTAGGACTACTAGTGTATGCCACTACATTAGGCTAATTTTTTTGTTTAATTAAAAATTCTTTTTGTAGAGATGGCATCTCCCTGTGTTCCCCAGGGTGGTCTTGAACTGCTGGCCTCAAGTGATCCTTCCACTTTGGCCTCCCAAAGTGCTGGGATTATAGGCATGAAGCACTGTGCCCGGCCTACAATTCATTTTTCTTTTTTTTGGAAAGGGAGTCTTGCTGGGTCGCCCAGGCTGGAGTGTAGTGGCGTGATCTCGGCTCACTGCAACCTCTGCGTCCCGGGTTCCAGCAATTCTCCTGTCTCAGCCTCCCAAGTAGCTGGGACTACAGGCTCATGCCACCACACCCAACTAGTTTTTGTATTTTTAGTGGAGACATGTTGGCCTGGCTGGTCTCAAACTTTTGACCTCAATTGATCTGCCTGCCTCGGCCTCCTAAAGTGCTGAGATTACAGATGTGAGCCACCGCGCCCAACCCCAGAATTCTTTTTGAAGAGTTTATAGTATAGGGATAATAATTGTAACTATTAATTGAATGTTTATTTCAGGTTTATTTCAAGGACTGTCCTAGGTACTTTATAAATAAATCTGATGCTTTAGGTTTTATTATCCCACTTACAGAAAAGGAAACTGCAGAGGGCCGGAGAAGTTAAGTAACTTGCCCAAGTCGATGAACATCTTTTAGCTACCACATTAGCACAGTCTGGTTTCCTTTTTATTTATTTATTTTTAAATATTTTTGTAGAGATGGGGGTCTTGCTATCTTGTCAAGGCTCATCTCGAACTCCTAGGCTCAAGGGATCCTCTTACCTTGGCCTCCCAAAGTGCTGGGTTTATAGGCGTGAGCCATCTCACCTGGCTAATTTCCAAATCCCTGCTTAGATAGCTCTTATATGTACCAGGCTCCATTCTAAGCATTTGTCCATTTAAATTTATTTAATCTTCATAAAATCCTGGAAGACTCTCTGACTTCAAAATTATCTTAAAAAAATGTTTTGGCCGGGCGCGGTGGCTCACGCCTGTAATCCCAGCACTTTAGGAGGCCGAGGTGGGCAGATCACCTGAGGTCAGGAGTTGGAGACCAGCCTGGCCAACGAGGTGAAACCCCGCCTCTACTAAAAACTACAAAAATTAGCCAGGTGTGATGGTGGGTGCCTGTAATCCCAGCTACTTGGGAGGCTGAGGCAGGAGAATCTCTTGAACCGGGAAGGTGGAGGTTGCAGTGAGCCGAGACGGCGCCACTGCACTCCAGCCTGGGCAACAGAGAGAAATTCTGTCTCGGAGAAAAAAAAAAAAAAAGTTTTAAGGTAAAACATATACACTAAGTCCTCAAATAGCGTTGTTTCATTCAACATTGTTTTCTTATAACATTGGTAAGAAAAAAAATCGATCCCCAGCTGGGGCCATTGTCGGTCTGGGGTTTGCACGTTCTCCCAATGTCTCTGTGAGTTTTCTCTGGGTACTCTGTTTTTTTGTTTGTTTTTTTGTTTGTTTGTTTTGTTTATTTGTTTTTGAGACAGGGTCTTGCTCTGTCACCCAGGCTGCAGTGCAGTGCTATGACTATAGCTCACAGCAGCCTCCAACTCCTGGGCTCAAGCAGTCCTCCCATTTCAGCCTCCCAAGTAGCTGGGACCACAGGCACGTGCCACCATACTTGGCTAATTTTTTTTATTTTCTGTAGAGGCAGGATCTTCCTATGTTGCCCAGGCTGGTCTTAAACTCCTGGCCTCAAGTGATCCTCCTGCCTTGGCCTCCCAAAGTGTTGGGATTTCAGGCGTCAGCCACCACACCTAATCTATTTCAATGTTTAATATTGTAAGTGTTTTGTTTCTTGATTTAGAAGTTAAGTGATGATTTTGTGACCAGAAATATGCCTAGGAACTCAACCCTTGTTTATATCAATTAGCCTATGGTAAAATTTGTTTTGTTACACATCATTTTACTTAAAATTGCAGTTTCCAAAAACCAATCAATGATGTTAATGACTTACTGTCCCTGCTTAAAAAAGCAAATATCATAGAAGGATATACAATGATATACAGTGAACATAAGTTGTTGCCAGGCAAAACCCATCTTTTTATTCTCCCCAAAGATGACACATAAACAATAGTCATACATGTGAATACTGTATCCAACTTTATTGGTTTTTTATTTTTATTTTATTTGTATCCAACTTTAAACCAAACTATGTGGCATAATCAGGAATGGCTTCCTGGAGGAGAGGGATTGGAGGTGCAGAGGGGAGAAAAGAGGCTGCTAACTCTGTGGGTGAGGCCCAGAGGCAGAATAGGCTCTGTGTGTGTGTGAGTCAGCAGGCTGGGGCTGGATTGGATGGGGCAGGCTGGGGAAACAAGGGAAAGGAATTTGAAGACAGAATCAGAAATTGTGGGGACAAGTTCATATTTGCTATAGTAGGAATATTGTGTGACTTCAGGCAAGTCACTGAATTTTTCTTTGTTTCTGTTTTTCCATTTGTAAAATGGGAGTAATCTCAATGGTACCTCCCTCCAGGATTTTTGTGAAAATTAAATGAATTAAGATGTGTAAAGTCCTTAGAACACAGGCTAGCACACAGTAAGAGCTATGTTAATGTTAGTGATTGCCATGATGATCAATGTTGTCATTACTATTACATTTGCTGTTATTGCTACCACTGAAGCATTTCATTCAGAACAACATCGTGGAACCAACACGGATGTCCGATTGTGGTATGAGGGACTGCTAGAGAAATTAGAACGTTAGGGAAACCAAGTCTTATCAAGTTTACCTCCAAAATATCTCTCAAATCCATCCACTTTTCTCCACCTCTTTGCTACTACGCTGGCCTAGTTTACTATTATTTCACCTACTGAAAGGCTACAGTAGGCTTCTGACTGATTATCTGCTTCATCTTTTTGTCTTCATCATCTGTTTTCTTTTTCTTTCTGAGACAGGATCTCACACTGTCACCCAGGCTGGAGTGCAGTGGCGTGATCTCGTCTGACTATAAACTCCGCCTCCCAGATTCAAGTGATTCTCCTGCCTCAGCCTCCCAAGTAGTTGGAATTACAGGTGTATGTCACCACATCCAGCTAATTTTTGTATTTTTTGTAGAGACGTGGTCTCATTATGTTGCTCAGGCTGGCCTTAAACTCCTGAGCTAAAACGATCCGCCAGCCTCAGCCTCCCAAAGTGCTGGGATTACAGGCGTGAGCCACCACGCCTGGCCCCTCATCATCTGTTTTCTACACAGAACTAGTAATCTTGATTTTAAAAAACATAAATTTCATCACACCAGGTGTCCATGCCAATTTACAGTGAAACCCCAGGTCCTTACCATGGCCAACCTGGACTTTCTGTGTCTACTTCACCATCTTCATATCACACCTATCTCCTCACTCTCTAAGCACCAGCTGTCATCTGTCATTCATGATTTATCTTTTCTCTTTGTCTTTTTTTTTTTTTTTTCGAGACAGGGTCTCACTCTGTTGCCCAGGCTGGAGTGCAGTGGCACAATCTCAGCTCACTGCAACCTCTGCCTCCCCAGCTCAAGTGATCCTCCAACCTCAGCCTCCTGAGTAGCTGAGACCACAGGCAAGCACCACCTTACCTAGCTACTTTTTTTTTTTGTATTTTTGGTAGAAATGGGGTTTGCCATGTTACCCAGGCTGGTCTCAAGCTCCAGAGTTCAAACAATCCACCTGCCTCAGCCTCCCAAAGTGCTGTGATTACAGGTGTGAGCCATCATGCCCAGAATTTTTTCTTTTTTAAAACAGAGTCTTGCTCTGTTACCTAGGCTGGAGTGCACTGGTGTGATCATAGCTCTCTGCAGCCTCAACCTGGGCTCAAATGATCCTCCTGCCTCAGCCTCCTGAATAGCTGGAACTACAGGCATGTATCACCATGCCCAGCTGAACCATGATTTGTCTGTTCCTAAATCAAAATTTTGGTGAAAGCATCCAAATGGCTGAGCTTGGGTCATAAGCTGTGCCCTGGGCATGAGGATAAGGGAAAGCAAGGATTTAACCTTCTCATCCTCTGTAGAAGGAACAGAACCCTGTTTTCACCAGGACACACACTGCTCACAATTAGGAAGGACATTCAGGTGCTGAGCAGGAAACAACATGTGACTTGTTGAGGACAGCATGCAAGTTCAGGCCAGAGCAGAATTGCTGGGGACAATAGAAAGGAAATTCAAGGTTGCTCCATAGGAGAACAACTTTCTCCATTCATTCCACACAGAGTACTAGTGAGAGACAGGACTAGCTGAATTTCCTAGGCCAACTAAGAATACCTAAGCCTAGCTGGGGAAGGTGATCGCACCCACCTTTAAACATGGAGCTTGTAACTCAGCTCACACCTGACCAATCAGGTAGTAAAGAGAGCTCACTAAAATACCAATTAGGCTAAAAGCAGGAGGTAAAGAAATAGTCAATCATCTACGCCTGAGAGCACAGCCAGAGGGACAATGATCAGGATATAAACCCAGGCATTCGAGCCAGCAGTGGCAACCCCCTTCGGGTCCCCTCCCATTGTATGAGAGCTCTGTTTTCACCCTATTAAATCTCGCAACTGCACGTCCTTCTGGTCCGTGTTTGTTCCGGCTCAAGCTGAGCTTTCACTCACCGTCCACCACTGCTAATCACCACCGTCGCAGACCTGCCACTGACTTCCACCCCTCCGGATCCAGCAGGGTGTCGGCTGCTCTTCTGATCCAGTGAGGCTCCCATTGCTGCTCCTGACTGGGCTAGAGGCTTGTCATTGTTCCTGCGTGGCTAAGTGCCTGGGTTTGCCCTAATCGAGCTGAACACTAGTTGCTGGGTTCCATGGTTCTCTTCCATAACCCACGGCTTCTAACAGAGCTATAACACTAACTGCATGGCCCAAGGTTGCATTCCTTGGAATCCATGAGGCCAAGAACCCCAGGTCAGAGAACAGAAGGCTTGCCGCCATCTTGGGAGTGGCCTGCCACCATCTTGGGAGCTCCAAAAACAAAGACCCGCTGGTAACATTTGGTGGCCTGTACGGGGATTCTCCAAAGTGGTGAGTAATACTGGACCATTTTCGCTTGCTATTCTGTCCTATCCTTCCTTAGAATCAGAGGAAAATACAGGGCACCTGTCGACCGGTTAAAAACGATTAGCATGGCCACCGGACTTAAGACTCAGGAGTGAGGCTTTCTGGGAAAAGGCTTTCTAACAACCCCCAACCGTTCTGTGTTGGGAGCATTCATCTGCCTGGAACCAGCTTCTGTTTTCACCATATTCCTGGGGGAAGCCAAGGGCCAACTAGAGGCAGAAAGCTGTCGTCCTGAACTCCTGGCATTGGCCAGTTGAGATCATGGTGCAGCCAGAAGTCTCTACTCAACAGTCGCCCATGTGTGTGCCCCTACCTCTCCTTCTGACCCATACCTCTTAGGTCCCAACCACGACTTTCTTGAAAGTGTAGCCCCAAAATTCTCCTTACCTCTGAATCTACTTCCTCCTATCCCTGTCTCCTAGGTACTAATGCTTCAGACTTTCACTTCCTCTCCCAAGTATTAGAACAAGTTGTATCTCCAAAGGGATCTAAGGAAGCTCTACACTGCGTCCTTAGGCACCTAGCTATGAATGCAGGCAATCTTGCCCCTGGTTTGTCTCCCAATTTAGGTATACAGCTCTCTACATGGGCAGTTATGTGGGATCCATTCCCCACCACACTAGCCAGGGCTCCAAGTTCTATTATGAGCCGTAGCCCAAGTTTGTAAATGGCTAGGAGGATTGATCTTCTGTTGTGTAAGATGTTCTTCTCCCCCAATTTCTACCCAGCTTACCCCCCACCCCCTCCCTGCAATACAATCTCCAAGCTTTGGCTCCTTGGCCAGGGCCTTAGAACTGATGACCCAGTACTTTAATAACTGGAACTAGGTCTATGACAACGAAATAGATCAGGATGAAAATGAATTGAGTAAATTAAAGGGAGGCGCATATTCCTATAGTGGCAAACGGGGGCAACAGCAAACGTCCTTCTGCTGTGTTCCCAAAATCCATCTACCAAGAGAGGAGTGATCTCTCTCACAGTTTTGCCTAGTGATCCTGTGTAAGTCAATACTACTGGAAGGACAACATAGTGCCCAGAAGTTTATTAACTGGACTTTAGCACATAAAAACCAGCAAGCCCACCCTTTTCTCCTTGCTCTCCTTCTCGTAGGAAAAAGGCACACAGGATAAACAGGATCCATCTCTCATATTTCATGCCCAAAAGGACTTAATCTGGGGCAACAAGAGGTTTAAGATAGATAATTAGGGCATATTCCTACAAAGGAAAAGAAGGACAAAGGCCCTAGTGGGGAAAAATTCTATCTCAATTATGACTCAAAAGGTTACTTACACCCTCTCTGAAACGAATTTGCATAGGAACTGTTGCTTATGGGAATGCACCTTGATGGGGCAACTGGGTTGTTATGAAATATTCAGGAACCCAGCCCAGCTCTAGAACTCACCCTTGAGGGCAAAGGCAATGTTGGGCACACTGGTAAAGGACCACTAGAATCCAGCAGCCTGGACCCCTTTCTTTGTGGTCAAGAAAGGCAGGGAAACAGGTGCAGGACTGCTACATCAGTGAGCGTAACTAATCCGATAAGCAGAGGTCTATGGGTTGTTATGCACCCTGGAAAGGAATAAGTGTTAGGACCACAGAGGACGCTCTAGGACTAATGCTCATCAGAAAATGACTAGGGGTGCTGGCATGCATCCCTATGTTCTTTTTTCAGATGGGAAACATTCCCCTGGCTCCTTCCCCAACTAATAAGGACCCCCCTTCAACCCAAACGGTCCAAAAGGAGATAGACAAAGGGGTAAACAATGACCCAGAGTGCCAATATTCCCCAATTATGCCCCCTCCAAGCGGCGGGAGGAGGAGAATTCGGCCCAGTCAGAGTGCGTGTACCTTTTTCCCTCTCAGACTTGAAACAAACTAAAATAGACCTAGATAAATTCTCAGATAACCCTGATGGCTATATTGATGTTTTACAAGGGTTAGGACAATCCTTTGATCTGACATGGAGAGATATAATGTTACTGCTAGATCAAACAGTAACCCCAAATGAGAAAAGTGCCACCATAACTGCAGCCCGAGAGTTTGGCAATCTCTGGTATCTCAGTCAGTTCAACGATAGGATGACAACAGAGGAAACAGAATGATTCCCCACAGACCGGCAGGCAGTTCCCAGTGTAGACCCTCACTGGGACACAGAATCAGAACATGGAGATGGGTGCCGCAGACATTTGCCAACTTGCGTGCTAGAAGGACTAAGGAAAACTAGGAAGAAGCCTATGAATTATTCAGTGATGTCCACTATAACACAGGGAAAGGAAGAAAATCCTATTGCCTTCCTGGAGAGACTAAGGGAGGCATTGAGGAAGCACACCTCTCTGTCACCTGACTCTATTGAAGGCCAACTAATCTTAAAGGGTAAGTTTATCACTCAGTCAGCTGCAGACATTAGAAAGAAACTTCAAAAGTCCTCCTTAGGCTTGGAACAAAACTTAGAAACCCTGTTGAACTTGGCAACCTTGGTTTTTAATAATAGAGACCAGGAGGAGCAGGCTGAACGGGACAAACGGGTTAAAAAAAAAAAAAGCCACCGCTTTAGTCATGGCCCTAAGGCAAGTGGACTTTGGAGGCTCTAGAGAAAGGAAAGGCTCCGCAAATCGAATGCCTAATAGGGTTTGTTTCCAGTGCAGTCTAAAAGGATGCTTTAAAAAAGATTGTCTGGCCGGGCGCAGTGGCTCACGCCTGTAATCCCAGCACTTTGGGAGGCCAAGGCGGGTGGATCACAAGGTCAGGCGATCAAGACCATCCTGGCTAACACGGTGAAACTCCGTCTCTACTAAAAATACAAAAAATTGGCCGGGCGTGGTGGCGGGCACGTGTAGTCCCAGCTCCTCGGGAGGCTGAGGCAGGAGAATGGCGTGAACCCAGGAGGCAGAGGTTGCAGTGAGCCGAGATCGGGCCACTGCACTCCAGCCTGGGTGACAGAGCAAGACTTCCTCTAAAAAAAAAAAAAAAAAAAGATTGTCCAAATAGAAATAAGCCACCCCCTCGTACATGCCCCTTATGTCAAGGGAATCACTGGAAGGCCCACTGCCCCAGGGGACGAAGGTCCTGTGAGTCAGAAGCCACTAACCAGATGATCCAGCAGCAGGACTGAGGGTGCCCAGGGCAAGCGCCAGCCCATGCCATCACCCTCACAGAGCCCCGGGTATGCTTGACCATTGAGGGCCACGAGGTTAACTGTCTCCTGGACAGTGCGGGCTTCTCAGTCTTACTCTCCTGTCCCAGACAACTGTCCTCCAGATCTGTCACTATCCGAGGGGTCCTAGGACAGGCAGTCACTAGATACTTTTCCCAGTCACTAAGCTGTGACTGGGGAACTTTTTTCACATGCCTTTCTAATTATGCCTGAAAGCCCCACTCCTTTGTTAGGGAGAGACATTCTAGCAAAAGCAGGGGCCATTATACACCTGAACATAGGAGAAGGAACACCCATTTTTTGTCCCCTAGTTGAGGAAGGAATTAATCCTGAAGCCTGGGCAACAGAAGGACAATTGGACGAGGGAAGAATGCCTGTCCCGTTCGAGTTAAACTAAAGGATTCCGCCTCCTTTCCCTACCAAAGGCAGTACCCCCTTAGACCCGAGGCCCAACAAGGACTCCAAAAGATTGTTAAGGACCCAAAAGCCCAAGGCCTAGTAAAAGCACGCAATAGCGCCTGCAATA
The DNA here is from genome assembly GCF_028885655.2 of Pongo abelii. Lineage (NCBI taxonomy): Eukaryota > Metazoa > Chordata > Mammalia > Primates > Hominidae > Pongo > Pongo abelii. Next base: position 122,416,896 of record NC_071995.2, read on the forward strand.
CTCCAATTTTAGGAGTACAGAAATCCAACGGACAGTGGAGGTTAGTGCAAGATCTCAGGATTATCAATGAGGCCATTGTCCCTCTATACCCAGCTGTACCTAACCCTTATATTCTGCTTTCCCAAATACCAGAGGAAGCAGAGTGGCTTACAGTCCTGGACCTTAAAGATGCCTTTTTCTGCATCCCTATACATCCTGACTCTCAATTCTTGTTTGCCTTTGAAGATCCTTCGAACCCAACATCTCAACTCACCTGGACTGTTTTACCCCAAGGGGTCAGGGATAGCCCCCATCTATTTGGCCAGGTATTAGCCCAAGACTTGAGCCAGTTCTCATACTTGGACACTCTTGTCCTTTGGTATGTGGATGATTTACTTTTAGCTGCCCATTCAGAAACCTTGTGCCATCAAGCCACCCAAGCGCTCCTAAACTTCCTCGCCACCTGTGGCTACTAGGTTTCCAAACCAAAGGCTCAGCTCTGCTCACAGCAGGTTAAATGCTTAGGGCTAAAATTATGCAAAGACACCAGGGCCCTCAGTGAGGAACGCATCCAGCCTATACTGGCTTATCCTCATCCCAAAACCCTGAAGCAATTAAGAGGGTTCCTTGGCATAACAGGCTTCTGCTGAATATGGAATCCCAGGTACGGCGAAATAGCCAGGCCATTATATACACTAATTAAGGAAACTCAGAAAGCAAATACCCACTTAGTAGAATGGACACCTGAAGCAGAAGTAGCTTTCCAGGCCCTAAAGAAGGCCCTAACCCAAGCCCCAGTGTTAAACTTGCCAACGGGGCAAGACTTTTCTTTATATGTCACAGAAAAAAAAGGAATAGCTCTAGGAGTCCTTACACAGGTCCAAGGGACCAGCTTGCAACCCGTGGCATACCTGAGTAAGGAAATTGATGTAGTGGCAAGGGGTTGGCCTCATTGTTTATGGGTAGTGGCAGCAGTAGGAGTCTTAGTATCTGAAGCAGTTAAAATGATACAGGGAAGAGATCTTACTGTGTGGACATCTCATCATGTGAACGGCATACTCACTGCTAAAGGAGACTTGGGGCTGTCAGACAACCATTTGCTTAAATATCAGGCTCTATTACTTGAAGGGCCAGTGCTGTGACTGCGCACTTGTGCAACTCTTAATCCAGCCACATTTCTTCCAGACAATGAAGAAAAGATAGAACATAACTGTCAACAAGTGATTGCTCAAACCTATGCTGCTGGAGGGGACTTTCTAGAGGTTCCCTTGACTGAGCCCTACCTCAACTTGTATACTGATGGAAGTTCCTTTGTAGAAAAAGAACTTCAAAAGGTGGGGTATGCAGTGGTCAGTGACAATGGAATACTTGAAAGTAATCCCCTCACTCCAGGAACTAGTGCTCAGCTGGCAAAACTCACTCGGGCACTAGAATTAGGAGAAGGAAAAAGGGTAAATATATATACAGACTCTGAGTATGCTTACCTCGTCCTCCATGCTCACGCAGCAATATGGAGAGAAAGGGAATTCCTAACTTCCGAGGGAAGACCTATCAAACATCAGGAAGACATTAGGAGATTATTATTGGCGGTACAGAAACCTAAAGAGGTGGCAGTCTTACACTGCCAGGGTCATCAGAAAGGAAAGGAAAGGGAAAAAGAAGGGAACCGCCAAGCGGATACTGAAGCCAAAAGAGCCTCAAGGTGGGACCCTCCATTAGAAATGCTTATAGAAGGACCCCTAGTATGGGGTAATCCCCTCCAGGAAACCAAGGCCCAGAACTCAGCAGAAGAAACAGAATGGGGAACCTCACAAGGACATAGCTTCCTCCCCTCAGGATGGCTAACCACCAAAGAAGGAAAAATACTTTTGCCTGCAGCTAACCAATGGAAATTACTTGAAACCTTTCACCAAACCTTTCACTTAGGCATTGATAGCACCCATCAGATGGCCAAATCATTATTTACTGGACCAGGCCTTTTCAAAACTACCAAGCAGATAGTCAGGGCCTATGAAGTGTGGCAAAGAAATAATCCCCTGCCTTATCACCAAGCTCCTTCAGAACAAAGAACAGGCCACTACCCAGGAGAATACTGGCAACTAGATTTTACCCACATGCCCAAATCTCAGGGATTTCAGTATCTACTAGTTTAGGTAGATACTTTCACTGGTTGGGCAGAGGCCTTCCCTTGTAGGACAGAAAAGTCCCAAGAGGTAATAAAGGCACTAATTCATGAAATAATTCCCAGATTCGCACTTCCTCAAGGCTTACAGAATGACAACGGCCACGCTTTCAAAGCTGCAGTAACCCAGGGAGTATCCCAGGCGTTAGACATACAATATCAATTACACCACGCCTGGAGGCCACAATCCTCAGGAAAAGTCGAGAAAATGAATGGAACACTCAAACGACATCTAAAAAAGCTAACCCAAGAAACCCGCCTGGCATGGCCTGCTCTGTTGCCTATAGCCATATTAAGAATCCAAAACTCTCCCCAAAAAGTGGGACTTAGCCCATACAAAATGCTGTATGGACGGCCCTTCCTAACCAATGACCCCGTGCTTGACCGAGAGACGGCCAACTTAGTTGCAGACATCACCTCCTTAGCCAAATATCAGCAAGTTCTTAAAACATTACAGGGAACCGGCTGGGTGCTGTGGCTCATGCCTGTAATCCCAGCACTTTGGGAGGCCGAGACGGGCAGATCACCTGAGATCAGGAGTTCGAGACCAGCCTGGCCAACATGGTGAAACTTCATCTCTACTTAAAATGCAAAAAATTAGCTGGGTGTGGTGGTACGCACCTGTAATCCCAGGTATTCGGGAGGCTGAGGCAGGAGAATCACTTGAACCTGGGAGGTGGAGGTTGCAGTGAGCCGAGATCGCGCCATTGCATGCCAGACTGGGGGACAAGAGCGAGACATCATCTTAAAAAAAAAAAAAACAAAACACCACATTACAGGGAACCTGTCCTGGAGAGAAGGGAAAGGAATTATTCCACCCTGGTGACATGATATTAGTCAAGTCCCTTCCCTCTAATTCCTCATCCCTAGATACATCCTGGGAAGGACGCTACCCAGTCATTTTATCTACCCCAACCGTGGTTAAAGTGGCTGGATTGGAATCTTGGATACATCACACTCGAGTAAAACCTTGGATACGCCAGAGGAACCCAAAAATCCAGGAGACAATGCTAGCTATTCCTGTGAACCCCTAGAGGATCTGCACCTGCTCTTCAAGAGACAACCATGAGGAAAGTAACTAGAATCGTAGATCCCCATGGTCCTCCCTTGTCATATTTTTCTCTTTACTGTTCTCTTACCGCCTTTCACTCTCACTGCACCTTGTCCATGCCGCTGTACTACCAGTAGCTCCCCTTACCAAGAGCTTCTATGGAGAATGTGGCTTCCCAGAAATATTGATGCCCCATCATATAGGATTTTTTCTAAAGGAAACCCCACTTTCACCACCCACACCCGTATGCCCCACAACTGCTATAACTCTGCCACTCTTTGCATGCATGCAAATACTCATTATTGGAGAGGGAAAATAATTAATCCTAGTTGTACTGGAGGGTTTGGAGCCACTGTCTGTTGGACTTACTTCACCCATACTGGTATGTCTGATGGGGGTGGAGTCCAAGATCAGGCAAGAGAAAAACACGTAAAGGAAGTAATCTCCCAACTGACACAGATACATAGCACCCCTATTCCCTACAAAGGACTAGACCTCTCAAAGCTACATGAAGCCCTCCATACCCATACTCACCTGATAAGCCTATTTAATACCACCCTCACTGGGTACCATGAAGCCTCGGCCCAAAACCCTACTAACTGTTGGATGTGCCTCCCCCTGCACTCAGGCCATATATTTCAATCCCTGTATATTTAACTTCCTTGTTAAGTTTGTCTGTTCCAGAATCGAAGCTGTAAAACTACAAATGGCTCTTCAAATGGAGCCCCAGATGCAGTCCATGACTAAGATCTACCGCAGACCCCTGGACTGGCCTGCTAGCCCATGCTCTGATGTTGATGACATCAAAGGCACCCCTCCCGAGGAAATATCAACTGCATGACCCCTACTACACCCCAATTCAGCATGAAGCAGTTACAGTGGTCATCGGCCAACCTCCCCAACAGCACTTGGGTTTTCCTGTTGAGAGGGGGTACTGAGAGACAGGACTAGCTGGATTTCCTAGGCCAACTTAGAATTCTTAAGCCTAGCTGGGGAAGGTGACCACACCCACCTTTAAATACGGGGCTTGTAACTCAGCTCACATCCAACCAATCAGCTAGTAAACAGAGCTCACTAAAATACCAATTAGGCTAAAAGCAGGAGGTAAAGAAATAGTCAATCATCTATCACCTGAGAGCATAGGGGGAGGGTCAATGGTCGGGATATAAACCAGACATTCTAGCCGGCAGTGGCAACCCCCTTTGGGTCCCCTCCTGTTGTATGGGAGCTCTGTTTTCACTCTCTTAAATCTTGCAGCTGCACACTCTTCTGGTCCGTGTTTGTTTTGGCTCAAGCTGAGCTTTTGCTTGTGGTCCACCACTGCCAATCGCCACCATGGTAGACCTGCCACTGACTTCCACCCCTCTGGATCTGGCAGGGTGTCTGCTGTGCTTCTGATCCAGCGAGGCACCCATTGCCGCTCCTGATTGGGCTAGAGGCTCGCCATTGTTCCTGTGTGGCTAAGTGCCTGGGTTCATCCTAATCGACCTGAACACTAGTCGCTGGGTTCCACGATTCTCTTCCGTGACCCACGGCTTCTAATAGAGCTGTAACACTCACTGCATGGCCCAAGGTTCCATTCCTTGGAATCCGTGAGGCCGAGAACCCCAGGTCAGAGAAGAAAAGGCTTGCCGCCATCTTGGGAGTGGCCCGTTGCCATCTTGGGAGCTCTAAGAACAAAGACCTGCTGGTAACACTAGTATTCAACCTCCCCTCTAAATAACCTGCAACAACTATGTAAAGACTGTGGGCTTACTGAAATATTTCTAAATATAATATAATGTCTGGGAATTACTTTAAAATAGTCTGCTGGGGGCTGGGCGTGGTGGCTCACACCTGTAATCCCAGCACTTTGGGTGGCTGAGGTGAGTGGATCACCTGAGGTCAGCAGGTCGAGACCAGCCTGACCAACATAGTGAAACCCCGCCTCTATCAAAAATACAAAAATTAGCCAGGTGTGGTGGCACATGCCTGTAATCCCAGCTACTCAGGAGGCTGAGGCAGGAGAATTGCTTGAGCCTGGGAGGCAGAGCTTGCAGCAAGCCAAGATTGCACCATTGCACTCCAGCCTGGGCAACAGAGCAAGACTGTATCAAAACAAATAAACAAACAAACAAAAACTATGGACTTGAAAGAGTGACAAAGTATTAGCATGTCTGGAATGACCACAAGTCTTACTTTTACCACGGATAAAAGAAGAAAGATCTATCTGGGTGTGGTGACAAGCAGCTGTAGTCCCAGCTATTCAGGAGGTTGAGGTGGGGTTGGGGGATTGTTTGAGCCCAGGAGTGAGCTATGATCAACACTGCATTCCAGCCTGGGCAGCAGAGTGAGACAAAACAAAACAAAACAAAACAAAAGAGAAGATTTGATGCCACCAACAGAGAAGATTTGATGCCACCAACAGATTTGGATTAAAAAATGAGCTCTAAGGGACAGTACTGGGGATCTCAGGGCTGGATGCAGGGGACCACCGTGGTTAGGTGCAGGAGGAAGAGCTGTGGACAGATGACAGATGGTTCCTCCCTCTGTGAGGCACTGGGGCAGGGCATGTGGCAGAGAGAAGCAGTGATTCTGTGGAAGGAGAAGTCACTGCTTCCTGGGAAATCAGTCCACAGGGGCCTGAGAAACCACATTAGGAATAGAAAGACGACGGCGGGTACTTGAGTGTAGCTTGCCTGTGCTGTGGCCAATGGACTCTTTCTTCCTGTTGTTTTATTTTTATTTTTTTGAGATGGAGTCTTGCTCTGTTGCCCTGGCTGGAGTGCAGTGGCACGATCTTAGCTCACTGCAGCCTCCACCCCCTGGGTTCAACCGATTCTCCCTGCCTCAGCCTCCCAAGTAGCTGGGACTACAGGCATGTGCCACCATGCCTGCCTAATTTTTGTATTTTTAGTGGAGATGGGGTTTCACCATGTTGGCCAGGCTGATCTTGAACTCCTGGCCTCAAGTGGTCTGCCCGCCTTGGCCTCCCAAAGTGCTGGGATTACAGGAATGAGCCACGGTGCCTAGCCTCCTTTTTTGTTTAAAATTTATTTATTTATTTATTTATTTGAGACAGGGTCTTACTCTGTCTGCCAGGCTGGGGTGTGGTGGTGATCATGACTCTGCAGCTTCAAAGTCCTGGGTTCAAACGATCCTCCCGCCTCAGCCTCCTGAGTAGCTGGGACTACAGGCACGTGCCACCACACCCAACTAATTTTTAGATTTTTTGCAGAGACAGGGTCTGGCTTTGTTGCCCAGGTTGGGCTCAAACTCCTGGGGTCAAGTGATCCTCCCGCTTCGGCCTCCCAAAGTGCTGGGATTACCGGCGGGAGCTACCGGGCCTGGCCAGGGAACTCTCATGAGCACCAACATTTCTCAGGAGTCTGAGCAGTCATCAGTCCACCTGCCTTACATGGCCTGTCCCAGGGCTAGATTACAAGGCCTGGCAATCTGAAATACCTGCCCACCCGCACACTTCTTCGTAACTTTCCACAGTTGCTGCTGTGGCTCTTCATTTATTCTCTTCCATCTCCTCCTCCTTTTCCTCCTTCACTTTGACAGTCTTGGGGGGGGGGGGGGGGGTCATGACTAATTTTGATGTCCTCATTGCATTGTGTTTTTTTGTTTTTTGTTTTTTTTTCAGACGGAGTCTCATTCTGTCACCTAGGCTGGAGTGCAGTGGCACAATCTCAGCTCACTGCAACCTCCACCTCCGGGGTTCAAGCGATTCTCCTGCCTCAGCCTCCTGAGTAGCTGGGATTACAGGTGCCCACCACCACGCCCAGCTAATTTTTGTATTTTTCATAGAGACGGGGTTTCACCATGTTGGCCAGGCTGGTCTCGAACTCCTAACCTCAAGTGATCCACCCGCCTTGGCCTCTCAAGATGCTGGGATTCAGGCGTGAGCCACCATGCCTGGCTGCATTGTTTTTTAATTTTTAAAAATTTTTCATAGGGTCAGGGTCTCACTATGTCGCCCAGGCTGGTCTGGAACTCCAGGGCTCAAGCAATCCTTCTGCCTTAGGCTCCCAAAGTGCTGGGATTACAGGCGTGAGCAACCGCGCCCGGCCATCACGGCATCTTTAAGCACCAGAAATGTCATTTAGCACTCACGGTCTGTTCTGCACTGCCTTCTGCTTAGTTGCCAGACCCCATCCCCAAGAACACTGTGTGAGAGATATGATCAGACTCCCCAAAATCCATCTTGGGAAACAAGAAACTTAGCAACCGGATTCTACCTGCATTGGGCACACTTGCTGCATTTCAATGTCTGCTTCTTTCTGAAGAGAGATTACCAGTAAATGCTAATGCTACATTTGTGTAGATTTTTCCATAACAGTTGCATTAACCTGGTTAATGCAACCTGTGCTTCTGTGCTTCAAGAATCTCATCCCTTAATGGTTGAGTTCTTTTTTTTTTTTTAAGACAGGGTCTGGCTCTGCCACTCAGGCAGAAGTGCAGTGGTGTGACTTTTGCTCACTGCAACCACTTCTTGGGCTCAATCCATCCTCTTCACCTCAGCCTCCCGAGTAGCTGGGACTATAGGCTCATGCTACCACACCCAGATAATTTTTGTATTTTTAGTAGAGACGGGGTTTCACCATTTTGCCCAGGCTGGTATCGAACTTGTGAGTTCAAGTGAGCCATCTGCCTCAACCTGCCAAACTGCTGGGATTACAGGTGTGAGCCACCACGCCAGGCCAATGGTTGAGTTCTTAATTTAAACAAATATTGGCCAGGTACAGTGGCTCACGTCTGTAATCCCAGCATTTTGGTAGGCCGAGGTGGGCAGATCACTTGAGGTCAGGAGTTCAAGACCAGCCTGGCCAGCATGGCAAAACCCCGTCTCTATTAAAGATACAAAAGTTAGCCGGACATGGTGGTGGGGGCCTGTAGTTTCCACTACTCGGGAGGCTGAGGCAGGAGAATTGCTTGAACCTTGGAGGCAGAGGATGCAGTGAGTCAAGTTTGAACCACTGCACTCCAGCCTGGGCAACAGAGAGAGACTAAGTAAGTAAGTAAGTAAGTAAATAAATAAATATATATTTATATATATAAATAAATAAGTAAATAAATAAATATATATTTTATATATGATATTAATATTTATATATATTTAATATATAAAGAAAAAATATATAAAATAACTAAGTAAATAAATAAATATGTTTAATATATATATATATTTATTTATTTACTTGCTTACTTATTTTTTGAGACAGAGTCTCGCACTGTTACCCAGGCTGGAGTGCAGCGGCACGTGATCTCAGCTCACTGTAACCTCTGCCTCCTGGGTTCAAGCGATTCTCCTGCCTCAGCCTCCCAAGTAGCTGGGATTACAGATGCCCACCACCACACCCGGCTGATTTTTGTATTTTTCGTAGAGACGGGGTTTCACCATGTTGGCCAGGCTGGTCTTGAACTCCTGACCTCATGTGATCTGCCCACCTCGGCCTCCCAAAGTGCTGGGATTACAGGTGTGAGCCATTGCACCTGGCCAAGAAAAAACATTTAAAGAGAAATATTTAAAAAGTAGAAATCACCCATGCCTTTGTTTTGGTTCCCTAGAAAACAGGGACTGAGGTGAAGATTAGGAGCTAATGCTTTATTGAGAGGAGAATGCCAGGGAGGTGAGGATGAGGGAGAAAGGGAAGGAGGCACAAAAGGAGGGAGAGCAGGCTGGGAGCAGTGGCTCATGCCTGTAATCCCAGCACTTTGGGAGGCTAAGGCAGGTGGATCACGAGGTTAGGAGATCGCGACCATCCTGACCAACGTAGTGAAACCCCGTCTCTACTAAAAATACAAACAATTAGTCGGGTGTTGTGGCAGGTGCCTGTAGTCCCAGTTAGTCGGGAGGCTGAGGCAGGAGAATCCTTTGAACCTGGGAGACAGAGGTTGCAGTGAGCTGAGATCACATCACTGCACTCCAGCCTGGGCAACAGAGGGAGACTTTTGTCTCAAAAAAAAAAAGGAGGTAGTGTAAGTTCATGACAGAGCATCCCGGAGGCAGCCCCAACTTCACACCAGCACTCAGCCAGTTGCTGGTCTTCTGAGGTGTCTCTGGAGAGGATGTAGCAAAGCAGTGAATCTCAGAATGTTCTGTTAGTGCAGAGTGTAGCAATGGGAAGTATGTGGTGGGTATGGGGAGGGAGGTGAACAATTTATCCGCCAGCTCCTTCATGTCCTCATTTGTCCTCCCCCTGGGGCATTAGCCTCCCCCCATTTGCAGGTGGAGCCCCTCTTGGGGAGTGTTGGTCTTGGGTGCAGAGGTGGCTGCAATTCTTTGCCCCTGACCTTCAGAGACAATCAGAAATGTTAGGAGCTGAAATGACTGTGGCACTAGGCAGAGCTTTATAACCATGGAACAGTGTGAGCCATCGCTGATGCTGTCTGCGCCAGAGAGAAAGGTAAGTATGTGATTTCTGGGGGTGGGGGCGCAGGTGGGATGAATGGATTTGGGTTTGCCATTTCCATAATCCAACATGAGAAAAATTATGTATTTAAGCTGGGCGTGGTGGTGCACACCAGTAGTCCCAGCTACTCCAGAGGCTGAGGTGAGAGGAACACTTGAATCCAGCAGTTTGAGGCTGCAGTGAGCTGTGATCAGGCCACTGCACTCCAGCCTGGGTGACAGAGGGAGACCCCGTCTAAAAACAAAAAGAAAGGCATGGTGACTCATGCTTGTAATTCCAGCACTTTGGGAGGCCAAGGCGGGAGAATCACTTGAGCCCAGGAGTTTGAGACCAGCCTGAGCAATATTGTGAGACCCCGTCTCTACAAAAGATACAAAAATTAGCTGGGCATGGTGATGTGCACCTGTAATCCCAGCTACTTGGGAGGCTGAGGCAGGAGGATCGCTTGAGCCCAGGAAATCGAGGCTGCAGTGAGCTGTGATTGTGCTACTGCACTCCAGCTTGGGAGACACAGGCTGGAGTGAAAACGGAGAAAAAATAATGTATTTAAAAGAAATCCTTCCCATCTAATTTCTATTCCTAGGTAACTACTGTTGACAGTTTGGTCCATGCTTTTCCTGATAATATAAATATTTGCATATCTGTACACACTGTATGTCTAAACATACACTTAGTTTTAAAATGGAAACATGACATACAAACATACAAAAGAAGCAGTTTGCTTTTTTCACTTAATAATACCCTATAATCATTTTTCCAGCTCAGCACATATAGACCTACCTTGTTTTTTAAAAATAGATAATTCCTGTTTCATTCCTTTATTTTCTTTTTTTTTTTTTATTTTGAGATGGAGTTTCACTCTTGTTGCCCAGGCTGGAGTGTAGTGGTGCAATCTTGGCTCACTGCAACCTCTGCCTCATAGGTTCAAGTGATTCTTGTGCCTTGGCCTCCCGAGTAGCTGGGACTATAGGCAGGTGCCACCACATGCAACTAATTTTTTTTTTTTTTTTTTTGAGACGGAGTCTTGCTCTGTCACCCAGGCTGGAGTGCAGTGGCGCAATCTCGGCCCACTGCAACCTCTGCCTCCCGGGATCAAGTGATTCTCCTGCCTCAGCCTCCCGAGTAGCTGGGATTACAGGCTCCCGCCACCGCGCCCAGCTAACGGGGTTTCACCATGTTGTCCAGGCTGGTCTCAAACTCTTGACCTCAGGTGATCTGCCCACTTCATCATTCTTTTAAATGATTGTGCAGTCTTTTGTTTTATGGATGTACTGCAATTTGCTTGATCATTGTTCCCTTGGTGGTTATTCACTCTGTTTTCTGGTTTGGACTATTTTAAACAATGTTGCAATGCAAGTTTACACTTAATTTTTGGTCCTCTCAACTTCATGAAAAGCGGCCAAAACGTTTTACGTACTCATCTGCCCAGTGCCTTGGTTCCTGCCTATAAATTGGCCACAGAGGAGAAAGGCTAAAGGCAACAGCTCACCACCGCTGAGAGGAAAGCCCAGAGCATACTGGGGGCCCCACCCGCTGCCATGCATCTTTGTTTTTTTTTTTTTTTTGAAACGGAGTCTCCCTCTGTCACCCAGGTTGGAGTGCAGTGGCGCGATCTCGCCTCACTGCAAGCTCCGCCTCCCGGGTTCCCGCCATTCTCCTGCCTCAGCCTCCCGAGTAGCTGGGACCACAGGCGCCCGCCACCACGCCCGGCTAATTTTTGTATTTTTAGTAGAGATGGGGTTTCACCGTGTTAGCCAGGATGGTCTTGATCTCCTGACCTCGTCATCTGCCTGCCTCAGCCTCCCAAAGTGCTGGGATTACAGGCGTAAGCCACCGCGCCTGGCGCATCTTTGTTTAAAAAAAATTTTTTTTTTTTGAGATGGAGTCTCGCTCTGTCTCCCAGGCTGGACTGCAGTGGCGCGATCTGGGCCATTGCAACCTCCACCTCCTGGGTTCAAGTGATTCTCCTGCCTCAGCCTCCCGAGTAGCTGGGATTACAGGCATGCGCCACCACACCCGGCCAATTTTTGTATTTTTAGTAGTGATGGGGTTTTGCCATGTTGGCCATGCTGGTCTTGAACTCCTGACCTCAGGTGATTTGCCCACCTCGGCCTCTCGAGATGCTGGGATTATAGGTGTGAGCCACCGCGCCCGGCCCCACACTAGCCCTTTTTCCATTTTCCAACTTGTCAATGTCAGTACCCTTATACAATGCTAGTAGGAGTGCCATTGGTCAAACCACTTTGGAAAACTGGTGTGAAAGTTGTCAGAATCAAAATGGAGTCATCTGTGTTACAAAACAAAAAACAAAAACACCTTGACGAGCAGAGCCAGGGAAGCCGATGAAGGGAGGATTCTCATGCATGAATGCCGGATGACAAAAACTATCACAAAAGACTGCAAAACCCACAACCTTGCACAAAGGCCATCACAATCTTATGTTAAAAATACTTGTTTGAAGACATCTGCCCAGCAACTGCCTATCCAAACTTGGACTGGTGCACTTTTGTTATTGATCTTTGTAGCCAAAGATAATTATCTCAAAACAATTATGTAGTTCTCCTCATTTTTCCTTTAAAAACCTTTGTCTTCCTTTATTTCCTTAAGTACACATACACTTTAGTATGGCACACATATTCCCATTGCAACGTTCTATTCCTGAATAAATATCATCTTCTTTTAGAAGAACTCTCTGTTATGGAGATCGAGACCATCCTGGCTAACACAGTGAAACCCCATCTCTACTAAAAATACAAAAAATTAGCCGGGCTTGGTGGCGGGCGCCTGTAATCCCAGCTACTCGGGAGGCTGAGGCAGGAGAATGGCGTGAACCCGGGAGGCGGAGCTTGCAGTGAGCCGAGATCATGCCACTGTACTCCAGCCTGGGCTACAGAGCAGGACTCTGTCTCAAAAAAAACACAAAAAGACAAAAAGAAAGACTCTCTGTTACTTAGGTTGACACTGGCAGTATCTACTAAGTCTAAGCATACACCTCCCCTATCACCCTGCAATTCTATTGCTAGGTTTAAACCCAGCAGAAATCAGAAAATAATGCGCACAACAACTTTGTTCAAAATCATCCAAAACAGGAAATAAGGGGAATGTCCATCAGCAATAGAATGGATAAATAAATTCTTACAGCGAAATATTATGCAGCAATGAAAAGTAACAAGTGATTCCCGATGCAACAGTAGGAATGACTCTCACAGCTATAATGTTGTGAGAAATTAATCAGGCACAAAGGAGTCCACACTGTATGGCTCCTTTTGTATGAAATTTCTGAACAGGCAAAACTAAGTTCAAGGGATTGAAAGCAGAGTAGTGGTTGCCTGGTGCAGGAAGTAGGAGCAGGGACTGACTGCAAGGAGGTACAAGGAAGCTTTTCTAGAGTGAAGGAAATGATTCTATCTTGATTGGAATTGTGGTTACACACCTGTATTTTTTGTTTTTATTGTTGTTGTTTTGAGGGGGAGGCTCGCTCTGTCTCCCAGGCTGGAGTGCCGTGGTGTGATCTCAGCTCACTGCAGCCTCCACCTCCTGGGTTCAAGCGATTCTCCTGCCTCAGCCTCCCAAGTGGCTGGGATTACAGGTGCCTGCAACCACACCCGGTTAATTTTTGTATTTTTAGTAGAGACAGAGTTTCTCCATGTTGGCCAGGCTGGTCTCGAACTCCTGACCTCAAGTGATCTACCTGCCTTGGCCTCCCAAAGTGCTGGGATTACAGGCATGAACCACCATGCCTGGCCATACACATGTAGTTCTTAAAATGCAATTAATCTGGCCGGGTGTGTTGGTTCATGCCTGTAATCCTAGCACTTTGGGAGGCCGAGGCGGGTGGATCATTTGAAGTCAGGAATTTGAGACCAGCCTGGGAAACATGGTGAAACCCCATCTCTACTAAAAATACAAAAAAAAAAAAGAAAAAAAAAATTAGCTGGGTGTGATGCTGCACCCCTGTGGTCCCAGCAACTTGAGAGGCTGAGATGGAAGGATCTCCTGAGCCTGGGAGGTTGCAGTGAGCCAAGATCGTGCCACTGCACTCCAGCCTGGGCAACAGAGGGAGACGTCATCTCAACAAAATAAAAAAAATTGTTTTTAAATTAGCTGGATATGTTGGTGCATGCCTATAATCCCAGCTACCTGGGAGGCTGAGGCAGGAGAATCGCTTGAACCCGGGAGGCAGAGGTTGCAGTGAGCTGAGATGGCGCCGCTGCACTCCAGTCTGGGTGACAGAGTGAGAATCTGTCTCAGAAAAAAAAAAAGAAAAAGAAATCTTTTCTTATTATACTTCAATTTTATCTTCATGTTCTGGACTATCCTTTTCTTTTCACTTTAATTTCCTAAATCTTTCTTTAAGTATTGTTTCTCCGTCTTCACTAATATTCTCTCCTGTGGATCCAATAATCAAGAATGCCCCCTTCCAGAGGTTGCAGTGAACCAAGATCGTGCCACTGCACTTCAGCCTGGGCAACAGAGAGAGACTCTGTCTCAAAAAAAAACAAAAAAAAAACAGGCTGGATGTGGTGGCTCACGCCTGTAATCCCAGCACTTTGGGAGGCCGAGGCAGGCAGATCACAAGGTCAGGAGTTCGAGACCAGCCTGGCCAGTATGGTGAAACCCCATCCCTATTAAAAATACAAAAATTAGCCGGGCGTGGTGGCGCATGCCTGTAATTCCAGCTACTCAGGAGGCTGAGGCAGAAGACTTGCTTGAACCCGGGAGGCATAGGTTGTGGTGAGCTGAGATCACTGGAGCCACTGCACGCCAGCCTCGGTGACAGAGTGTGACTCCGTCTCAAAAAAAAAAAAAAAAAAAAAAAAAGGAATAAAAAAGGAATATCCCTCTTGACTGGGCGAAGTGGCTTGCACCTGTAATCTTAACACTTTGGGAGATGGAGGTGGGAGGATCACTTGAGCCCAGGAGGTCAAGACCAGCCTAGGCAACATAGAAAGATCCTATCTCCACACACAAAAGAACAGAAAATTATCTGGGCATGATGGCTTACACCCATAATCCCAGCTACTCAGGAGGCTGAGGTGGGAGGATAGCTTGAGCCTGGGAGGTTGAAGCTGCAGTGAGCTGTGATCATGTCACTGAACTCCAGCCTGGACAACAGAGTGAGACCCTGTCTCAAAAAAAAATTAATAATAATAATAGTATTAATAATAATAAAGAATGCCCTCCCTTCAATACTCCTGTAGCATTCTCTCTCTCTCTCTTTTTTTTTTTTTTGAGACGTTGTCTTGTTCTGTCGCCCAGGCTGGAGTGCAGTGGTGCGATCTTGGCTCACTGCAACCTCTGCCTCCCGAGTTCAAGTGATTCTCGTGCCTCAGCCTCCCGAGCAGCTGGGATTACAGGTGCACACACCACGCCTGGCTACCAGGCTGTTCTTGAACTCCTGACCTCAGGTGATTCGCCTGCCTTGGCCTCCCAAAGTGCTGGGATTACAGGCATGAGCCCCTGGGCCCCGCCTTCTTGTAGCATTTCCTATCTGGATTACACCATTCAGTCTGTGTTCGTTACTTCCTGGCTCAGAGCTCACCCCAAGGGCCTGGGGATCCTGCGAACCTGCCTTTACCTTCAGTAAATGCCTCACATTTAGACCTTTCACTGTTACAGATAGTAACAGACTCCCCACTGTTGATATTGAAAGAAAGTAGTGATGTCACCTTTAAATCTGTGTTCCCTTACCAGACCATACTGCCCATGAATTAACATTTTCCAGAAATCCCATAATTATTTTGTGACTAGCACAGTTACACTGTATTGCATTTTAGTGTTAAAAGTGTTAATTTAGTCTGGGCATGGCTCATACCTGTAGTCCTAGCACTTTGGGAGGCTGAAGCAGGCGGATTGCTTGAGCTCAGGAGTTCAAGACCAGCCTGGGCAACATGGCAAAACTTTGTCTCAATAGAATAGAATAAAATAAAATAAAATAAAATAAAACAAAAAGTGTTAATTTAATCAGATCCTAATTGATGGTAATTTAATTGTTTCCATTTTTTAGTTGTCATAAAAAATGCTGCTATGGGCCAGGCGTAAGTAGCTCATGCCTAAAATCCTAGCACTTTGGGAAGCCAGGGTGTGGGATTGCTTGAGCCCAGGATTTCGAGGCTGCAGTGGATTATGATTTCACCACTGCACTCCAGCCGGGGTGACAGAGTGAGACTCTGTCTCTTAAAAAAAAAAAATGCTGTCTGGGGGCAGTGGCTCACACCTGTAATCCCAACACTTTGGGATGCCAAGGCGGGTGGATCACCTGAGGTCAGGAGTTGGAGACCAGCCTGGCCAATGTGGTAAAACCCCGTCTCTACTAATAATACAAAAATTAGCCAGGCATGGTGACACATGCCTGTAATCCCAGCTACTCCAGAGGTTGAGGCAGGAGAATCGCTTGAACCCAGGAGGCGGACGTTGCAGTGAGCCGAGATCACGCCATTGCACTCCAGCCTGGGTGACGAGAGTGAAACTCCATCTTGGGAAAAAAAAAAAAATGCTGCTATGAACCTTCCTGCCCATATACCTTTGGGCATATTTTACTGTATTTCTTTGTAATAGATTCCTAGAATAATGGAATTTGCTGGTTAAAATCTTAATAGATATTACCTAAAAGCCTCCAAAACAATTTCTAATGCATTCCCCCACCGATTGGGTATGAAAGTACCTGTTTCCTCCGTTCCCATCACTGGATATTATTAGAGATTTAAGTTCTTGCCAATTACGTGGGTGAAGAAATGTGATTTCTTTTCCTTCTTCTTCTCCTCCTCCTCCTTCTTCTTCTTTTCTTTTTTTCTTCTTTCTTCTTTCCATAGAGACAGTGTTTCACTGTGTTGCCGAGGCTGATCACGAACTCTGGGACTCATGCAATCTGCCTGCCTTGGCCTCCCAAACTGCCAGGATTACAGGCATGAGTCACTGCTCCCAGCCAGTGCTGATGTTTCCTATCACCTGCAGAGTTTTAACAGAAAGTCATTTCTTTGATGTGTCGCACATCCACACATCTTAATTTCATGTTACATGTATCTATAACTGGATCTAATTTTTTTCTTTTCTTTTCTTTTTTTTTTTTGAGACAGGGTCTCATTCTGTCACCCAGGCTGGAGTGCAGTGGCGTGATCACGGGTCACTGCAGCCTTGAGCTCCCCAGCTCAAGCGTTCCTCCCGCCTCAGCCTCCCTAGTAGCTGGGACTGTAGACACGCGCCACCACATCTGGCTAATTTGTGTTTTTGCAGAGACAGAGACTCGTCATGTTGCCCAGGCTGGTCTCAAACTCCTGTGCTCAAGCAATCCACCTGTTTTGGCCTCCCAAAGTGCTGGGATTACAGGTGTGAGCCACCATGCCTGGACTTTTTCTTTTTCTTTTTTTGAGACAGAGTCTCATTTTGTGGCCCGGGCTGGAGTGCAGTGGCGCAAACACAGCTCACTGCAGCCTCAACCTCCCGAGCTCAAGCAATTCCCTTACCTCAGTGGCTCAGAGGCCCCCACACTCAGCCTCCTGAGTAGCTGGGATCACAGGCACTCGCCACCACGCCCAGCTAATTTTCATATTTTTTGTAGAGACAGGGTTTCACTATGTTGCCCAGACTTGTTTCAGACTCCTGGGCTCAAGTGATTCTCCCACATTGGCCTCCCAAAGCGCTGGGATTATAGGCATGAGCCACCACTCCCGGCCACCATCTTCCATTTTAAGAGACTCTATTCCGTTTCTTATAAATCCTGAGTGGTTCTATTCCCCTAAACTGTAGCTCTTTCCATCTGAGCACATGCTGGACTCCATTTCCCAGCCTCCTTTGCTGCTACGGACAGTCATGTGATTGAGTTCTGATCAGTGGAATGTGGGCAGATGAAATACGCACCACTTCTAGGTCTGGCCCCCCCAAAAAACTCTTACATGATCTTCTACTGTCTTTCATTCCTCACTTGCCAGAGGGATGCAATGGCTCTTATGGAGAACACTGAAATTCTCCCTTAGGGAATAGTGGAGCTACTGAATCACTGTGAGAAAGGCTTAAGGTCGACTGTGCATGGGACTGTGATGCAAGCCAGAAATGAGCTTTTATTGTGCTGAGCCACTGAAATGCTGAGGTCATGGTTATAGCAGCTTGCCTAAGTATTAGTCAGGCTAAGGCTAGAATATGCTTCAGTAACAGCCTACCCTCAAAACGTGAAAACAATAAAGATTTACTGCTCCGTTTTGTCTGGGCTCTTCACGGTCATTCAGGGACCCAGGCTGAGTGAGGCTCTATTTTGACACATGCTTCAAAGCCACCAAGTTGGGGGCTGGGTGTGGTTGCTCATGCCTGTAATCCCAGCACTTTGGGAGGCTGAAGTGGGCAGATCACTTGAGGTCAGGAGTTTGAGACCAGCCTGGGCAACATGGTGAGACCCTCGTCTGCACTAAAAATACAAAAAATTAGCTGGGCATGGTAGCAGGTGCCTATAATCCCAGCTACTCAGGAAGCTGAGGCAGGAGAGTTGCTCGAACCTGGGAGGTGGAGGTTGCAATGAGTGGAGATTGCGCCACTGCACTGCAGCTTGGGTGACAGAGCAACACTCTGTCTCAATTAAAAACAAAACAAAACATAATAAAACTCACCAAGTTGGGAAAAGAGAGAGGTCCAGTAAAACTGGAAATTAAATGCTTTGTCCTAGGAGTGACACATATTACTTCCGTGCACAACAGATTGACAAGACCTCATCACATGGCCCTATTGAATCTGGAAGTTCTGATTCCTCTGTGTTTGGAAGGAGACGAGGAACCACTGAGAAGCTCTAATGACTGTCCTGACAAATGGTCCCTAAAGCAGGTGTTACTTCTACTGGAGCAACCTCTCTTCTTCCTCCCTGTAACAGATGTTGGCTGTTTTGGCCAGCCCAGCATCCATTTCCTCTTCCTCTGGGAAAAGCACCTCAGTTTTCCTTGGAAGAAATATCCCTCCCTTACCACCTTAGTTGCTGTCAATAAATTGCCCTGCACATTGCTGTCTTAGATGTAGGCACATGACTTGCAATTGACTAATCAGATTCTCTTATGGGAGTTTGGGACTTGAGCAGGTTGATCAAGGATGGGAGCATTATTTGGACCTAATTTGCCAAACCCAAGAGACTAAACATTACCTCATGTCTATACCTTCCAGAGTTTCACTCATCACCTCATTCTTCCCCTATCCTAGGTTGGGTTGGTCAACTTTCCTTTGATTCTGTGAGCAGAATTACCTCTTAGGATATTATTTATTTTCCTTATTTAGCCAGAGTTGACTTCTGTTGCTTGCAATCAGAGAAGTCTATCAATACCTCATAAGCATTGTTGGCAAAAATGTTCTAAGTCAGAGTTCTGATCATGTCACTTTTTTGCTAAAAATCTCTTGATGGCTTCCTGTTGTCTGTAGCTGGAGTCAGTAAACATTTTCTGTAAGGGGTCAGATAGTAAATATTTTATGTTTTGTGCAGTCTCTGGTGGTTACTCACTCTGCTGTTGTATCACGAAAGCAGCTACAGACAATAGGTAGACACATGGATATGGTTGTGTTCCAATAAAACTTTATTTACAAAAAAGTCATTGCTGACCTGTGGTCTCCAGAATAAAGTGAAACTTACTGTGGCATAGAAGACCATATGTTGGTAGGGTGTGGTGGCTCACGCCTATAATCCCAGCACTTTGGGAGGCCGAGGTGGGCTGATTACCTGAGGTCAGTAGTTCAAGACCATCCTGGCCAACATAGCAAAACCCTGTCTCTACTTAAAAATACAAAAATTACCCAGGTGTGGTGGTGCATGCCTGTAATCCCAGCTACTCGGGAGGCTGAGGCAGGGAGGATCGCTTGAGCCTGAGAGGCAGAGGTTACAGTGAGCCAAGATTGAGCCACTGCACTCCAGTCTGGGCGACGGAGTGAGATTCCATCTCAAAAAAACCAAAACAACAACAAAAGAAGAACTTACGTCTGGCTGCAATTTTTCTTTTCTTTTTTTTTTTTTTTTGAGACAGAGTCTCGCTCTGTCACCCAGGCTGTAGTACAATGGTGCAATCTTGGCTCACTGCAACCTCTACCTCCCGGGTTCAAACAATTCTCCTGCCTCAGCCTCCCGAGTAGCTGGGATTACAGGCTCTGGTCACCATGCTTGGCTATGCAATTTTTCTAATTGTACATTTTACTCTACTTCCCTCCTCCCGGGCACTCTGTGCTCCAGTACCTTGGAATGCCCTGCCTTCCCCAATCACTCCTAAACTGCCTGTTCCCTTACTTTTGCTTGCACCGTGCCTCCTGACTGCAAATCCCTCTCCATCATCTGTCATTGTTTGCAGAAATCCAATTATCTTTCAGCATCAGCTCATTGCCACCTGTAGTGCACGTTGTATTTTTGTTGCTTTCCAGCTGTTAACTGCATCCTGACTTTGCTTTGCAGAGTCACCTCTCTCCCACTCAAGCCATGTGCTTTGGGTGCTCTTGCCATCTGCAAACCTGTCCCCAGTACTGCAGGGGTTGGCATGTTTCTCCTCTGATCACAGTGATTAGGGGTGGCGTGTGACCCAAACTGGCCCAAGGAGGCCAATCCCAGGACTTTTTGTGATAAATATTAGGAAAAATGTGCTCTCTTTCAACTGGGATTACTAGGCTGCTGGGGCATAAGGTGTAAGATAAAAATCATTGGCTGGGCACGGTGGCTCATGCCTGTAATCCCAGCACTTTGGGAGGTTGAGGTGGGTGGATCACAAGGTCAAGAGATCAAGACCATCCTGGCCAACATGGTGAAACCCCCGTCTCTACTAAAAATACAAAAATTAGCCGAGCGTGGTGGTGCTTGCCTGTAGTCCCAGCTACTCAGGAGGCTGAGGCAGAAGAATCGCTTGAACCCGGGAGGCGGAGGTTGCAGTGAGCCAAGATCATGCCACTGCACTCCAGCCTGGTGACAGAACAAGACTTTGTATTAAAAAATAATAATAATAAAAAAATAAGTCATTGGCATCCATCCTGCCACTGCAGGGGAAATTGCTTCCTGAGAATGAAATCGAGAGAGAGAGGGAGGAGAGAGAGAGAGAGAGAGAGAGAAAGAGAGACAGAGATCATAGCATCTTTTTTTTTTTTTTTTTTTTGAGATAGAGTCTTATTCTGTCATCCATGCTGGAGTGCAGTGGTGTGAACTTGGCTCACTGCAACTTCTGCCTCCCGAGTTCAAGTGATTCTCATGCCTCAGCCTCCTAAGTAGCTGGGATTAAAGGCGCACCACCATGCCCGGCTAATTTTTTGTATTTTTTAGTAGAGCCAGGGTTTCACTATGTTCGCCAGGCCGGTCTCCAACTCCTGACCTCAGGTGATCCACCTGACTTGGCCTCCCAAAGTGCTGGGATTACAGGCGTGAGCCACCGCACCGAACCCCATAACATCCTGGATTCAGCCATACCTGAACATCTACCCCTTTTTAGCTTAAGCCAGGCTGACCTCTTCTAGGATAACTCTCATGATGTCTTCCCATGGCCTTGCTCACTCCTCCTTTGGAAGCAGAATTAGCTTAATCTGAATGCTCAGTTTGGAAGGACAAACTGGGCATGCTTTACTCAGCCACTTCCCCTCCCCTTTCTCTTGGGAACCAGCTCTTCTGCCCCCTTCTACCATAGTTTTATATGATCAGGGTCTGCCCACAGAAGCCCACTCTCATCCTGAAGTATCTGTGAGGGTACATCACAAAACCGGCTCGGTATGTGTAATTCTGTGCTTCAGTATTCCGTGCAACCATATTTGGCTACATCTATAAGCCACATTCTCCAACATTCACTTACAAGTCATCCTTATAATACTGTTGTGCACCGCATGACAAGGTTTCAGTCAACGATGGACCACATATACAACAGTGGTCTCTGGAAATGATAATACCATATTTTTACTTTACCTTTTCTATGTTTAGATACACAAACGCCTGTGTGTCACAAGTGCCTACAGTATTCAGTAGTCACATGCTGTGCAGGTTTGTAGTCTAGGAACAATAGGCTGTACCCTATAGCCTAGGTGTGCAGTAGACTATACCGTCTAGTTTTGTGTAAGTAGATGCTGTGATGTTTGCACAACCACAAAATTGCCACCCATACGTTTCTCAGAATGTATTGCTGTCATCAAATAACACATGACTGTATTTAGATACTCCATCTTTTTTACTCTTTTTTCTTATTTTTTCACTCTTGGTTTACAATTCAGGACAGGAGTTTGTATCAGTCAGAAAAATAAAACACACTCCAGGTCTTTCCAACAGAAAGCTTTTAATGTAGGAAACTGGTTAAAATATGCATTAGTATCTATTGCTGTGTAAGAAGTTAGCTCAAAACATAGTGACCTAAAACAACAATAATCATTTATTGTCTTTCATGGTTTCTGCAGGTCCAGAATTTGGGAGCAACATGGCTGAGCAGTTCTGACATATGGTTTTTCATGATATTGCCGTCAAGATATCAGCTGGGGCTATAGTCATCTGAAGGCTCGACTGGTGCTGGGGAATCTTGCATGGCTGTTGGTGAGAATCCATAGCTTCTAGCCACATGGGGTCTCTCCCAGAGCTGCTTGAGTGTCCTCACGACAATGATAGCCAGTTTCCCAGAGAAAGTGATTCAAGGGAACAAGGCAAAAATGCCTTTTAAAAAAAGTTATGCAGGCTGGGCGCAGGGGCTCATGCCTGTAACCTCAGCACTTTGAGAGAACAAGGTGGGCAGCTCACTTGAGGTCAGGAGTTTGAAACCAGCCTGGCCAACATGGTGAAACACCATCAGTGCAGTGGCGTGATCTTGGCTCACTGCAAGCTCTGCCTCTCGGATTCAAGTGATTCTTGTGCCTTAGCCTCCTGAACAGCTGGGATTACAGACATGCACCACCATGCTTGGCTATATATTTTTAGTAGAGACGGGGTTTTGCCATGTTGGCCAAGCTGGTCTCAAACTCCTGGCCTCAATTGATCCGTCTGCCTCAGCCTCCCAAAGCGCTAGGATTATAGGCATGAGCTACTGCACTCTGCCAAATGTGTATAGCAGCATTAATAATAGCCAAAATGTGGAAACAACTCAAATATCCATAGACAAAATGTGGTGCATGCATACCATGGAATATGATTCAGCCACAAAAAGAAATGAAATCCTGACACACACTACAATGTAGATGAACCTTTAAACATCATGCCAAGTGAAGGAAGCCAGTCACAAGAGGCCACATATTGTATGATTCCACTCCAAATCCATAGAACAGAAAGTAGATAGTGGTTGCCAGGGCTGGGCAGAGTGGGGATTGGGGAATGACTGCTAATGGGTACAGGGTTTCTTTTTTGGGGCAATGAGATGTTTGAAATTAGATAGTGGTGATGTTTGAACAACTCTGAGAATATACCAGAAACCACCGAAGTATAACACTTTATTTATTTATTTATTTTGAGACGGAGTCTCACTTTGTTGCCCAGGATGGAGTACAGTGGTGCAATCTCAGCTCACTACCACCTCCACCTCCCAGGTTCAAGTGACTCTCCTGCCTCAGCCTCCTGAGTAGCTAGGACTATAGGCATACACCACCACGCCTGGCTAATTTTTTGTTTGTTTGTTTTTAGAAGAGATGGGGTTTCACCATGTTGGCCAGGCTGGTCTCGAACTCCTGACCCCAAGCAATCCGCCTGCCTCAGCCTCCCAAAATGCTAGGATTACAGGCATGAGCCACCGCACCTGCCGTATAACACTTTAAAAGGATGGATTTTATGGTATATGAGTTGTATCTCAATAAGGCAGGATGAAAAGGGAGGGAAGCAGAGAGGGCCCAGTTCATGTTGCACCTCACTGACCACTGATTACCCCCTGATCAGTTCTGGGCCAGATGGCAGTTAAGAGGTTCATTCATTATCCATCAGATATGTATGGAGTACCCACCATGTGCCAGCTGTTTGTCCTGTTGGATGTATTCATGCACCTGATGGCACATGAGCTCATGCCAATCAATCTGTGGTGATAACCTTAAAAATGCACATTTGGCCAGGTGCAGTGGCTCATGCCTGTAATTCCAGCACTTTGGGAGGCTGAGGTGGGTGGATCACCTGAGGTCAGGAGTTCGAGACCAGCCTGGCCAACATAGTGAAACCCCTTCTCTACTAAAAATACAAAAAATTAGCTGGGCGTGGTGGTAGGCGCCTGTAGTCCCAGCTACTCGGGAGGCGGAGGCAGGAGAATCGCTTTAAACCAGGAGGCGGAGGTTGCAGTGAGCCGAGATTGCGCCATTGCACTCCAGCCTGGGCGACAAGAGCAAAACTCCATCTCAAAAAAAAAAAAAAAAAAAAAAAAGTACACATTTAAGGCGGGGCATGGTGGCTCACACCTGTAATCCCAGCACTTTGGGAGGCCAAGGCAGGTGGATCACTTGAGGCCAGGAGTTAGCCTGGCCAACATGGTGAAATCCCATCTCTACTAAAAATACAAAAATTAGCTGGGCACGGTGGCGGGCACCTGTAATCCCAGCTACTTGGGAGGCTGAGGTAGGAGAATTACTTGAACCCGGAGGCAGAGGTTGTAGTGAGCCAAGGTCACGCCACTGCACTCTAGCTTGAGTGTCAGAGTAAGACTGTCTTTAAAAAAAAAAAAAAAAAAAAAAAAAAGGCACCTTTACTGTGGGTGACCTGTCAAGTCCTAAGAGCCTGTGATCCTCTGGGTAAATTTGACTTTAGATCCTGAAACAGTAATGTTGAAAAACACCTGATGAGTAAATATGGCTACAACAATGGTAACCAAAAAACCAATCAACAAAAAACTAGAGCCGTCAAAAGAAATACGTCAAGCAGTTGATAGTAATCATTTTACAGTACTGTGATTGAGTTACCTTTGTCTCTTTTCTGATTTCAGATAACATAGTCAATTACATTTACAACGTAAACCATAAACACAGTGACTTCTGGCTGCATCTTTGGTTTGGCTACCAGTGTGTTTTCAGACATTGGAATTGAATGTATTTAGGTATGACATCCTATGATCCAGTTTGCCACAGTCCTCCCTGCTCCTACTGCCTATGCTAGTGCCATCTCTGATTCAAATAAACTGCCTGATTCCTGAAGGCATTTGAATTTGAGTCCCCTGATTTATATAATAAAACCCTACAATATACAATTCACTGTGTTCCACTGAGATCCTAAAAATGTCCACTATTTATTTATTTATTTATTTACTTACTTACTTATTGGAGACAGGGTCTCACTCTGTCACCCAGGCTGGAGTGCAGTGGCACTATCATAGCTCAGCTCACCACAGTCTTGATCTCCCAGGCTTGGGTGATCCTCCCACCTCAGCCTCCCAAATAGCTGAGACTACAGGCACGTGCCACCCATGCCTGGCTAAATTTTTTTTGTATTTTTTGTACAGATGGGGTCTTGCTATGCTGCCCTGGCTGGTCTTGAACTCTTGGACTCAAGCAATCTGCCCCCTTTGGCCTCCCAAAGTGCTGAGAGTACAAGCATGAGGCACTGCGCCCAGCCCCACATTTTAATTCCTTGATAAGTGGACTTAGAACTATTATTTAATCAGTTCAAAGCCGAAAATTAACATTGAATTTCTATATCAAATCAAAATTGTTATTGGCATTCTTCTGCAGTTGGGTTGCTTGGGAAGTCAAAAAGGGTTGTAACAAAAAAAAAAAAAAAACAGCCAGGAGTGGTGGTTGACGCCTGTAATCCCAGCACTTTGGGACTGCTTAAGCCCAGGAATTGGAGACCAGCCTGGGTAACATAGGGAGACCTCTATCTCTACAAATAGTTTAAAAAAAACAAAAAACAAAAACAAACAAAAAAACTAGCTGGGCGTGGGTGCATGTGCCTGTGGTCTCAGCTACTGCAGAGCCTGAGGTGGGAGGATTGCTTGAGCTCAGGAATGTGAGGCTGCAGTGAGCCGTGTTCATGCCACTGCACTCCAACTTGGGTGACAGAGCCAGATCCTGTCTCAAAGGAAACAAACAAAAATAGAAAACAAAAGGGGCTGCATCCATTGGTTTAAGAGGAAACCTCTGTAGATATTATCAGCAGAGGCCAGGTGCAGTAGCTCACACCTGTAATCCCAGCACTCTGGGGAGGCTGAGGTGGGCAGATCACCTGAGGTCAAGAGTTTGAGACCAGCCTGGCCAACATGGCGAAACCCTGTCTCTACTAAAAAATACAAAAACAAAATTAGCTGGGCATGGTGGCATGCACCTGTAATCCCAGCTACTCAGGAGGCTGAGGCAGGAGAATTGCTTGAACCCGGGAGGCGGAGGTTGCAGTGAGCTGAGATCGCACCATTGCACTCCAGCCTGGGAGACAGAGCGAGACTCCATCTCAAGGAAAAAAAAAAAAAAGCCTGGGTGCGGTGGCTCACGCCTGTAATCCCAGCACTTTGGGAGGCCAAGGCGGGTGGATCACGAGGTCAGGAGATCAAGACCACAAGACCATCCTGGCTAACACGGTGAAAACCCGTCTCTACTAAAAATACAAAAAATTAGCTGGGCGTGGTGGCGGGCGCCTGTAGTACCAGCTACTCGGGAGACTGAGGCAGGAGAATGGTATGAACCCAGGAGGCGGAGCTTGCAGTGAGCCGAGATCGCGCCACTGCACTCCAGCCTGGGCGACAGAGCAAGAATCTGTCTCAAAAAAAAAAAAAAAAAAAAAAAAGATATCATCAGTAGAAAGAGACATCCGGGAAACAGGCGTATCAATGTGTTGTTAAGGATGGAGGAAGAGGCTCTAGGCTGTCTCCCTCCAGTGACGGCACTGGAGTCACATTACAGAACTGACCTGCCAGGGAAAGCAGGATGTCTGCCAGTCTGGAAGACGGGGAAGTAGGGAATCACCAGTAGAACTCTTGAGTTCAATAATACAGTTAACCCTTAAACAACGCAGGTTTGAAATGCATGGGTCCACTTATATATGGATTTTTTTCACCTGGCCGGGCCCCGTGGCTCACGTCTGTAATCCTGGCACTTTGGGAGGCTGAGGCAGGCGGATCAGTTGAGGCCAGGAGTTCGAGACCGGTCTGGCCAACATGGTGAAACCCTGTCTCTACTAAAAATTCAAAAATTAACCAGGCGTGGTGGCGGGTGCCTGTAATCCCAGCCACTTGGGAGGCTGAGGCAGGTGAGAGTCTCTTGAGCCTGGGAGGCAGAGGTTGCAGTGAGCCGAGGTTAAGCCACTGCACTCCAGCCAGGGCGACAGAGCGAGACTCCATCTCAATAAAAATAAATAAATAAATAAAAGTTACACCAAGTATGCCTGCCTCTCATGCCTCTCTTTCCACCTCCGCCACTTCTTCCACTTCTGCCACCCTCGAGACAGCAAGACCAACCCCTCCTCCTCCCCTCCTCTTCAGCCTACTCAACATAAAGATGGTAAGGATGAAGAGCTTTACCATGAGTCACTTCCACTACATGAAGAGTAAATATATCTTCTCGTCCTTATTATTTTCTTAATAACAATTTCTTTTCTCTGGTTTACTTCATTGTAAGAATACAGCATGTAATATATATAACATACAAAATACGCTAATCAACTGTCATTGGCCGGGCACGGTGGCTGATGCCTGTAATCCCAGCCCTTTGGAAGGCCGGGGTGGGTGGATCACTTGAGGCCAGGAGTTCGAGACCACCCTGGCCAACATGTTGAAACCCCATCTGTACTAAAAATACAAAAATTAGCCTGGCGTGGTGGCGGGCGCCTGTGGTCCCAGCTACTTGGGAGGTTGAGGCAGGAGAATCACTTGAACCCGGGAGGCAGAGGTTACAGTGAACCAAGATCACATCACTGCACTCCAGCCTGGGCAACAGAGCGAGGTTCCATCTCAAAACAAAAATGAAAAACAAACAAAATGCTAATCAACTGTCATTGGTAAGGCTTCTGGTCAACAGCATGCTGTTAATAGTTAAGTTTTTGGGCTGGGCGCAGTGGCTCACGCCTGTAATCCCAGCACTTTGGGAGGCCAAAGCGGGTAGATCACCTGAGGTCAGGAGTCGAGACTAGCCTAGCCAACATGGCGAAATCCCGTCTCTACTAAAAATATAAAAATTAGCCGGGCGTGGTGGTGGGCACCTGTAATCCCAGCTACTCAGGAAGCTGAGGCAGGAGAACTGCTTGAACTGGGAAGTGGAGGTTGCAGTGAGCTGAGATCGTGCCATTGCATTCCAGCCTGGGCGACAGGAGCAAAACTCCATCTCAAAAAAAAAATAAAATAAAAAAGTTAAGTTTCTGGGGAGTCAAAAATGAGGCCAGGCACAGTGGCTCATGCCTGTAATCCCAGCATTTTGGGAGGCCAAGGCGGGTGTATCACCTGAGGTCAGGAGTTCGAGACCAGCTTGGCCAACCTGGTGAAACCCCGTCTCTACTAAAAATACAAAAATTAGCCAGGCATGGTGGCGGGCGCCCGTAATTCCAGCTACTTGGGCAGCTGAGGCAGAAGAATTGCTTGAACCCGGGAAGCAGAGGTTGCAGTGAGCTGAGGTCGCGCCACTGCACTCCAGCCTCAGCGACAGAGGGAGACTCCATGTCAAAAAAAAAAAAAAAAAAGACCCCAGGATTTTGGACTGTGCAGGGGTCGGTGCCCCAAACCCCCATGCTGTTCAAGGTCAACTGTACACTGTCATAGTCAGGAAGCCTTCATCACTGCAGCTGCTTCTGTTTCTTGAAACCTGAAGCGGGAAACTGGATCCTGGGACACTACTGCCCCCTATCGCCTGTTGGTCTTCAAAGAAATAATCCCTTCAATTTTGCAAGGCCTGTGGTGTCATTCCCTTTTTACAGATAAGGAAACTGAGGCCAGGACGTCATGGAAAATAATCAAGGTCACACAGCTATGTGCAAAAGTGGAGTAACAACCCAGGCTCCTCATTCCCAGGTCAGTCCAGTGACCTCAATTGACATGAAATGCGTGAGGTCCTTCTGTGGCCCTGTGGCAGGGCCTGAAGAGGACACCGTACGTAAATCAAGTCTTGTGCCTTCACGAGTGAGGCAGAGTAGAAAATAACTGTAATTCACTAGGACCGAATCTGCATTGTAAACAGAGGAAAGGGCTAGTATTTGGCAGAAGGATGTCAAGGAACATTTTAGAGATAAGAGGTGACATTTGGGTTCTGAGGGATGAGTAGGAGTATGCCAGGGTGCAAAGGATGAAAAGACAGCTCCAGCAGCTGTTAAGGGCTAAGGGGCATGGAGAAACAGCAAGACTTTGGGGAACTGGTAGAATTCTAACTCTGGAAAATTTGAACAAGGTAATTTTTTGTGTGTGGTTAAGGTATTACATACATACAGTAAAATAAAATGCAATAGTTGCTGGGTGTGGAGGCTCACGCCTGTAATCCCAGTACTTTGGAAGGCAGAGGCGGGTGGATCATCTGAAGGTCAGGAGTTCGAGACCAGCCTGACCAACATGGTGAAAACCCGTCTCTACTAAAAATACAAAAATTACCTGGGTGTGGTGGCAGGCGCCCGTAATCCCAGCTACTTGGGAGGCTAAGGGAGAAGAATAGCTTGAAACCCGGAGGCGGAGGTTGCAGTGAGGTGAGATTGCGCCATTGCGCTCCAGCCTGGCTGACAAGAGTGAAAAGCTATCTCAGAATAAAATAAAATAAAAATATAATAGTCTAATTGATTTTTTAAAAAATGTAGACATCCACGTATCTACCACCTAGGTAAAGATACTAGAGATTCCAGCAACCTGGGAGGATCCCTCGTGACCCTTTCAGGTCTATATGAGCCTCCACCGTTCCCCAGTCCCCGGGAAGGAGAGGGGGTGGGAGAAGCAACATGAAACCTAAAAACCAGTGGGGTTCGCGCCTGTAATCCCAGCTATTGGGTTGGCTGAGGCAGGAGGATCACTTGCCCAGGAGTTGGAGGCTGCAGTGAGCTATGATCACGCTACTGCACTCCAGCCTGGGCAACAGATCAAGACCCCGTCTCTAAGCAAACAAACAAATAAACACCCCTCAAAACCCATGGCTTCAGGCCTGGCGCGGTAGCTTACTTCTGTAATCTCAGCACTTTGGGAGGCCGAGGAGGGCGGATCACTTGAGCTCAGGAGTTCCAGACCAGCCTGGCCAACATGGCGAAACCCCGTCTCTACTAAAAAATAAAAAAAATTGGCCGGGCGCGGTGGCTCACACCTGTAATTCCAGCACTTTGGGAGGCCGAGGCGGGCGGATCACGCGGTCAAGAATTCAAGACCAGCCTGACCAACATGGTGAAACCCTGTCTCTACTAAAAATACAAAAAATTAGCCGGGCGCGGTGGCGGGCGCCTGTAATCCCAGCTACTCAGCAGGCTGAGGCAGGAGAATCGCTTGAGCCCAGGAGGCGGAGGTTGCAGTGAGCCGAGATCGCGCCACTGCACTCCAGCCTGGGCAACAGAACGAGACTCTGTCTCAAAAAACAAACAAACAAACAAACAAAAAACAGAAAAATTAACCAAGCGTGGTGGCTCACGCCTGTAATCCCAGCTACTCGCGAGGCTGAGGCACGAGAATCTCTTGAACCCGGGAGACGGAGGTTGCAGCGAGCCGAGATCGCGCCACTGGACTCCAGCCTGGGCGACAGAGCGAGACTCCGTGTCAAAAACAAAACAAAACAAAACAAAACAAAACAAAAGAAAAAAACCTTAGTTTCAGCCCGCACATTCCCTCAACTCCTATCGCTGCCTGCAAATCTTTCGCCATCTTCTTGGACAATCCTAAGAGGGCATTGCATAGGCTTCCGGACACTGTCGTTTTCCTGGGAAGTCCACACGAACTTTAGCTTGGACGAGAAAGGACTAGGGAAAGATTTTTGGTCCTTCGGAGCCGCCGTCCAGGATCGGAGCGCGCAGAGTCGCTTGTCCCTCGGCGGTTGCCGTGCCACCTTTACGTGGCAGCTGCGGGAGCCTGCCAATCCACTGCGCCCGCATCAGCCCCCACTGGTGGCGCAGGCGGAAGGGGCGGAGCTTAGGCGGCGGTGGCTGAGAAGGCAGCGGGGCGGCGGCGGCAGCGGCGGCGGCTCTGGAGGCCGCGGTCCGGGTCCTGGCTTCGGCCTCAGCCCCACCATGGTGACTCTTGCTGAACTGCTGGTGCTCCTGGCCGCTCTCCTGGCCACGGTCTCGGGCTATTTCGTTAGCATCGACGCGCATGCTGAGGAGTGCTTCTTTGAGCGGGTCACCTCGGGCACCAAGATGGGCCTCATCTTCGAGGTGGCGGAGGGCGGCTTCCTGGACATCGACGTGGAGGTGCGGGCTAGCTGCCCGCGGCTGAGGCTTGGTCGCGTGGCCGCTCGGGGATTCGTGGCACCTGGGGCCGGCCCGGGGCCTGTGTGGGGAGTGGGCTTGGAAGTCGCTGTCCGGGTCCTGGAGAAGCCCAGGCCGCCACCCCCCCACCCCGCCCCGGCCACGGCGACCTCCTAACGGCCCCTTTTCCGGCGACTTGCCCGGATTCCGGGATCCCTTGGGGGCTCCTTCGGCATGCTTGGTTGCTTTGGGTTGTCTCCTTGAACGACGGGTTCCTGTTGGAACCTCTCGCCGAGCTTTGTGAATCAGGCGCCGCGTGTCAGTCCGGGCCCCAAAGGCGCTTCTTAGTCGCGGT
Organism: Pongo abelii; assembly: GCF_028885655.2. Lineage (NCBI taxonomy): Eukaryota > Metazoa > Chordata > Mammalia > Primates > Hominidae > Pongo > Pongo abelii. The sequence continues at coordinate 122,448,066 of NC_071995.2, forward strand.
TAGCTGGTGGCGGGTCTCGGTCCAGTTAGCACCTGCCTTCCTTCGTGTTACGGATTAATGCTGGAACGTGACACGGAAACTTTTCCAAAAAATAGATTAAAATCGATTGAGGATTAAAAACCTATTGAATGCTAGGCATACTTTCGCGTTGTGTTTATTTTTCATAGAAGCAACCTTAAGGTTCTACTCTTAGCCTCCAGCTACCTCGTTTAGTCTCCTCTGCCTAGGAGAGATGGGGAGTTGGGTCATGCGTTTTAGGAGTAAGCAGTGCAGTGAAGACAGGAATTTAAGAAACCAGCAGTCCCTAAATCTCCACCCATGTTTTGTAAACCAAAAGAATGATGTGTCGCTAGTTTTTATTTTAATTCACCTGCTAGCATGATTAATTGGGTCTAAGGAGTTTCCTTTTGACAGTGTACTCAGTAGGGCTGGGCACAAGTTACACAATACAAGTGAAATCCAAAAATAAGGGGATAACGGAAGGGAGAGACTCTTACACTTAGCTAAGAATTTAGCGATCAACTATTCCAGTCTCGAAGTTATGCAAGTGACATGCACTTTGAAAGAGCGACTGATTTGATCACAGCCTAACAGCTGATTTGTAGCAGACTGGGATGAGAGTTTGGGTCTTCTCATTTCCAGGCTAGTCCTTTCCCCTGAGCCTTCAGGCATCTCAGATAAAGCAGAATTCCTTCACTGTTTGGCAGTAATCTGGAAAACCTTGAAATTTGGTAAAAATTCATTTTGTTTATATTTTAAAAAACCACAAACATTTATTACCTCATGGTTTCTGTGGCCAGGAATTATGGAGAGGCTTAGCTGGGTGGTTCTGGCTTGGAGTATCTCATGAGGTTGCAATCAAGATGTCAACCAGGGATGCAGAAATTCTTCATTTTAAAGAGATTTCTTTTTTCTTGAGTTTTGCTGTCAGTCACAGTTGCATGTTTCTTGGTGATATTAGGCCAGTTAGAGACCACATTTAAGGTGAGCTTTCTGTTTCTGAGGGGTTTAATAAGGATAAACCCCTCAGACATAAATGTCAAGACCTAAAGGTGTTTTAGAGAGCCATTAAGTCAACCCTTATTTTATAAAGTGGGAGAATTGCAGCCCAAAATGGTTATTATCACTTACCGAAGTGAAGCTAAGTGAAAGTTACATATTCTTGGTGAATTTCTTTTTTTTTTTTTGGACAAAGTCTCGCTCTGTGGCCCAGGCTGGAGTGCAGTGGCATGATCTCGACTCACCGCAACCTCTGCCTCCTGGGTTCAAGCGATTCTCCTGCCTCAGCCTCCCAAGTAGCTAGGAATACAGGCGTGCGCCACCATGCCCGGCTAATTTCGTATTTTTAGTAGAGACGGAGTTTTACCATGTTGGCCAGGCTGGTCTTGAACTCCTGACCTCAAGTGATCCGCCTGCCTTGGCCTCCCAAAGTGCTGGGATTACAGGCGTGAGCCACCATGCCCAGCCATATTCTTGGTGAATTTCTTACTGCCATTAGACATTACTTATAAAGTCTATGACTTAATCTTTTGTGACATTTTATGCATTTCTCTCTTGCCTCTAGATTACAGGACCAGATAACAAAGGAATTTACAAAGGAGACAGAGAATCCAGTGGGAAATACACATTTGCTGCTCACATGGACGGAACATACAAATTTTGTTTTAGTAACCGGATGTCCACCATGACTCCAAAAATAGTGATGTTCACCATTGATATTGGGGAGGCTCCAAAAGGACAAGATATGGAAACAGAAGGTGAGATGAACATTCAGAAGATTTATATCGCATTCCAAGAGCTAATTTTAGTTCTATACATTTTTACCTGTCTGAGTGGAGTACTTATTTTTTTTAATTTCTTAACCAAAACCTTTTTGTGAAATATGCTTTTTATTTTTTGCAAGTCTCCTAATTAATAAAAAAGTTTCTTGAGGCTAGTGTTTGTTTTTTTGTTCTTCTTTTTTCTTTTATTTATTTATTTGAAGATGGAGTCTCGTTCTTTCGCCCAGGCTGGAGTGCAGTAGCGTGATCTTGGCTCACAGCGATCTCCGCCTCCTGGGTTCAAGCGATTCTCCTGCCTCAGCCTCCCAAGTAGCGTCAGGCATACGCCACTATGCCCGGCTAATTTTTGTATTTTTGGTAGAGACGGGGTTTCACCATGTTGGCCAGGGTGGTCTCAAACTCCTGACTTCAGGTGGTCCACCCGCCTCGGCCTGCTGAAGTGCTGGGATTTTTTTGTTCTTTACATTTGTCCCTTCTAACAGATTTTCTTAGTCATTTTGTGCTCTTGTGAGCATGTAGGTTCCATGTGTCTTCGGTTATTTTTCTGTTTATTTGCTAATCCTGGCATATACTTTATTTGCTCATTTGTATACATGACTAGTTTAGCTAAACTTTTTGTTGGTTCTTTTTGTGTTAAGATATCTTAACTTTTCTTTAGGTGGTGGAGATACCTGGGATGGTATGTGGATTGCTTTTTGACAGCATCCTTTTTGCATCTTTTTGTTTGCTAATGTCTAATTTCTGCTTTCTTTTTTCTAACTTCAGTTTGTTGGCATGAGAATGTTTTTTTCTCTTAAAAAACCCCTACAACTAATTGGATTGATTATTTTTTTGGTTGTTTTTTATTTAGTTGACAGGAGGTATAGGTTAGGTTATTTTAAACTAATACCACTGAAAACACAGTTGACATTTTAGTAGTAACATCTTTGTTCTTTAAGATGAATGCTAAAGAGTGGAAATTCAATGATAAGGGGACAAAAGTCCCAATTAAACATAGCTCATAGCAAATGGTGCCTTTGACTTTGTAGAAAGTTATTTTGTAGACTTCCTAACCTGAAGCTTGGTTGGATATGAAATGCAGTTCTAGGAGCCATATGTTGATATGAAGACGAGTTCTTTTAGCCATATGTTGCAGTTAGATTGTTCATTGCTCAGGTTACCAGTAATGAACCCTGATTGGTTCTTGGTTCTGGATAAATTGCTTACCGGGAGCCAGCACATTTGGTGGTGTTTTTTTTGTTTTTTTTCCCCCCACAGTGCATGCCAGAGTTTTTGAAGCTAGTCATTGTTTCACACATTTCATAGTATACTATTAGCTTGGTAACATTTGTCCCAGATATTCAGTATCAGTAGAGTGTTAACATCATAAAGAAGCTGAGTTTTTTGGTTAGATTTTGAAATCTATAGAATTTATAGAGTCCTACTACTTAGTAATTCCTGCGCTCATTTTTCAGGGCCACTTGTAGGATAGGACTTGACTAATTTTCAGGGAGAATGAGGAGTTCTGAAAGGCTTTTTTGGTTTATTTTCTGGAGATTGATCCTACTTAAATAGTTTGAAAATGTTGGTTGATGAATGTGAATATTGAACTTCTTAGATAATTTTTTAACATATATCCAAAATTCTTGCTTTTGCTTGTTAATGTCAGTGAATGGCAGCTGTCAAATCAAGCCTTCCTCTAAAGCAGTGGTTCTCAAATGAGGATGCCCAGGGGATATTTGGCAATATCTGGAGGCATTTTTTATTCGGAAGACTGGGGGTAGGTGCTACAGGCATCTAGGGCTGGAGGCCATGGAGGCTGCTACACACCCTATAGTGCATCAGACAGCGCCCCACAGCATAGAACAGCATTTAGTCCAAAATGGAGACAATGCCACTGCTGAGAAATCCTGCTGTATCAGTTCCATGTGGTGCATGGGGCTTCCAAAGGGAAATTTCGAGTGAGGGACGGTTTGACATTCCAATTCAACTGCCTTCAATGGTAGAGGCCCTTGGTTTCTCCTAAGAAACTTGGGGTTGTCTGTGAGAATCTGGAATCCCAGAAGAGACCCAGTCTTGGGCAGGGATGAAGAGATCCCCCTTTCCCAGGAATGTTTCCTAGTGCTGTTTCTCTCCTGCCTGTCTGTTCATTCTCATAACGTGGCACTACCTAGAAGCACATGCTTACTCTTCAGAACAGTGCCTTGTGTGTATTTTTGGTTCAAGAGGATGCCTGGTTGAAAACTTGTGCCGCTAAGGGCTTGTCTCTCTACTTACATTGCCTGCTGTTCCCCACTATAGTGAAACCATTACTTTGTCAAAGAAGAATGTTTGAGTTGGTGTGGATTTTCCTAAGAGTGTTTTAATGTTTTTCTCTGCTCAGCTTCATAGAGATTAAAAGTCTGTTTTGGTGCTGCTCTTTAATTAATATTAGAGTTACATGACTCTTAGATTTTTTTATTTGTAGGATTACATTTTTAAAATACACATATTTATTTTGTGCTCTTAGTCCCCTCTCCTCAGTGTTTTACTACTTTTCTGTAGTTAATACAGTATAGTGAACTTCACATAACAACATTTCATTAGAAGAAATTTCCTGGGGTTGTTTTCCTTTCCTTAGTAAGCATTATATAGTATGTTTCCTACCCTGAAAGAGGTTTCTCTACTGGGAAGGGACTTTTAAAACTGCTTTGAGAATTAAATTGACATGATTCATATCAGTGGTCCAAATTGATGTTTGAACCATTTCAAAAGTAGCTTCTTTTGCAGGTCTTCTCTGAGGATTTTGAAAAGTTATATTATTTTATATTTTATATTTATTTTATAAGTGGTTTTCAAAAAGAGATTGCCCCAGCCTAGGCAACATAGCGAGACCCTGTCTCTAAAAAATAAAAATAAAATGGTAGTCAGGCATAGTGACGCACCCCTGTAGTCCCAGCTAGTCAGGAGGCTGAGGCAAGGGATTGCTTGAGCCCAGGAATTTTAGGTTACAGTGAACTATAATTGCACCACTGTACTTGAGCCTGGGTGATAGAGTGAGATCCTGTCTTGAAAAAAAAAAAAAAAGATGGCTGGGCGCAGTGGCTCATGCCTGTAATTCCAGAATTTTGGGAGGCTGAAGCAGGTGGATCACCTGAGGTCAGGAGTTTGAGACCAGCCTGACCAACATGGTGAAACCCCGTCTCTACTAAAAATACAAAAATTAGCTGGGTGTGGCAGCGTGTGCCTGTAATCCCAGCTACTCCGGAGGCTGAGGCAGGAGAATGGCTTCAACCTGGGAGGCAGAGGTTGCAGTGAGCTGAGATTGAGCACCACTGCACTCCAGCCTGGGCAACAGAGCGAGACTTTGTCTTAAAAAAAAAAAAAAAAAAAAGACATTGACAAATGTGTTTTGTTTTCAAATCCTTCTGTAGCTCACCAGAACAAGCTAGAAGAAATGATCAATGAGCTAGCAGTGGCGATGACAGCTGTAAAGCATGAACAGGAATACATGGAAGTCCGGGAGAGGATACACAGAGCCAGTAAGTGAATGCCGTCACTTTGCAGTAGTGTCTGATGGTGAAGGTTGTTTTACTCAACAGCTTGCTTGTATTTTCCTCATTTGGAAACTGCAAATTTTATGTGAAAGCATTGGCTGTAAAAGTGTACCTACACGAGATATTTTTTGAGCATACACATGTGTGGAGCTTAGTAGTTTATTATTGGGACATTCATTCTAAACTACAAAATGCTATTAAGATTTAGCACAAGTTTTTAAGAGTTTGGTTTTCTGGCCGGGCATGGTGGCTCACTCCTGTAATCCCAGCACTTTGGGAGGCTGAGGCAGGCGGATCACCTGAGGTTGGGAGTTCGAGACCAGCCTGGCCAACATGGTGAAACCTCGTCTCTACAAAAAATAAAAAAATTAGCTGGGTGTGGTGGCGTGCACCTATAGTCCCAGCTACTCGGGAGGCTGAGGCATGAGAATCACGTGAACCCGGGAGGCAGAGGTTGCAGTGAGCTGAGATTGGGCTACTGCATTCCAGCCTGGGCAATGGAGCTAGACTCTGTCTCAGGGGAAAAAAAAAAAAAGTTTGGGTTTTTAAAAATGTATGGTGAGCTAAGGAATAAGCTAATTGTTTTCTTAAATCAGAAGGGAAAAATGTTGTAAAATGCGTATTGCATTGGTTTTTAATCACATACCTGAAACTTATGTGCCAGTGGGATTAATATTAGATGGTGAGATTTAACCTTTTTACTAAAATGGAAAGCTTAATATAGTTAGAAGAGAAAACACCAAAACATGAGTACAGGCAAGTCACCAGGTGAAGATCAGTTTGGGTCCTCAAGTTTGTAAGTTGGGAACTTGGAATGTATTTTTCTGTGGAAACAGTGATGATTGAAATCTTGTGTTAGGTTGCATAAGTCTGTTTAGAACTGGATAGAGCATTAAAAATTAGGCTTTTGCATTTAAAATTAAGAGGTACTATATTGACAGACAGACCAATTCCATTGATTAGGTTCAGGGCCACACCATTGTTCAGTGTTTTCATCCTCCAGGTAGTTCTTGGGGAGATGAAAAGAGCAAGGTGGCTGGGGGCAGTGGCTCATGCCTGTAATCCTAGCACTTTGGGAGGCTGAGGTGGGCGGATCACAAGGTCAAGAGATTGAGACCATCCTGGCCAACATGGTGAAATCCCGTCTCTACTAAAACTACAAAAATTAGCTGGGCATGGTGGCACGCGCCTGTAGTCCCAGCTACTCAGGAGGCTGAGGCAGGAGAATCGCTTGAACCCGGGAGGCGGAGGTTGCAGTGAGCTGATATCATGCCATTGCACTCCGGCCTGGCGACAGAGCGAGACTCTGTCTCAAAAAAAAAAAAAGGAAAAAGAGCAAGGCATAGTGACGCATCTGTGTAGTCCCAGCTACTCAGGAGGCTGAGGCGGGGGATTGCTTGGGAGCAAGCTCTTGTCTTAAGGGCAGTGATTTTATGTCAGGAATCTTTGTTCTGAGACTGGAGTAGGAAGTGAAGAGTGACTCAAAGAGATAAGCACAGCTTGAATTTCTTCCAGATGTGGTTTCTATTTTTCCCACCCTTAAATCTGTTCTTGCTACTTATGGAAACAAATCTTCAGGATCTAGAGCACAGATATCAGCTTGTGTTGGCAGGAAGGTGTGTAAATGTAATAGCCTGGAGAACTCCCCTCATCCCCACTTGTTTTAGGAGTGGAGTGGGGCATATTATGGACCAAGACTTGTCTACAAGTACTCCAGCCTCTTGCCTCACAATTTTGTCTCCTTGCCTCCACTCTTAATCTCACCAGCTGGGATCCTCACTTTTTCTCTCTTATCTTGTTGGGACCCATGTGTTGGTTACCTTGTTCCCAGATGGGGAACAGCCCATTCTGGAGTTGGAAGGGCACTGAACTAACTCAGAGGGCAAGTTCCTCTACTTTGCAATTTTAACTGGTTCAGACCAGATGGTTTTCAAGTTATAGAAGTTCTTGGGAACACAGTGGACAGAGGAAGCACATGTCTTCCAGTCTTTAGGGTGTCCAACCTTGTTCTCTCACCCATGATTTGAGTGGAGATACTCCTGTATTTGTTTCACAAATAGTGAGCTATGTGTTCATATTTAAAAGTGTTAGCAATTTCTAGAATTGAATTTATAGGTATTCAGTTTAAATTTACAAAGCAAGTGGTTCCCATAATGTTTTGTTTTTGTGAGTCTTTCTATAGGACCCACTCCTCAGCAGTGAACATAATGAGACCCTTTCACTACAGTGTTGTAATAATAATGTGTTGCTTCTAGATCAGGCTGATATATGAGTGGCATGAGGACAGTGTCCCAGGTCACTACATTCTGATGTTAGTGTGCTTCAATGTGTTCTATTTAAACTTAAAGGTGCATTTTTCTTTGGGAGGCCGAGGCAGGTGGATCACCTGAGGTCAGGAGTTGAGACCGGCCTGGTCAACATGGTGAAACCCCGTCTCTACTAAAAATGCAAAAATTAGGCCGAGCGCAGTGGCTCATGCCTGTAATCCCAGCACTTTGGGAGGCCGAGGCAGACGAATAACGAGGTTAGTAGTTCGAGACCAGCCTGGCCAAGAGAACAGCCTGGCCAATATGGTGAAACCCCATCTCTACTAAAAATACAAAAATTAGCCAGGCACATGTAATCCCAGCTGCTTGGGAGGCTGAGATCACTTGAACCCAGGAGTTGCCTAGGCTGGTCTTGAACTCGTGGGCTCGAGTGATCCACCTGCCTCTGCCTTTCAAAGTGCTGGGATTATAGGCATGAGCCACTGTGCCTGGCCTATTTTCTTTTTATCAGACTCTCTGGTTTTTTTTTTTTTTTTTTTAGATGGAGTCTCGCTCTGTCGCCCAGGGTGGAGTGCAGTGGTGCTATCTTAGCCCACTGCAATCTCTACCTCCTGGGTTCAAGTGATTCTCCTGCCTGAGCCTCCTGAGTAGCTGGGACTACAGGCGCACGCCACCACCAAATTTTGACGTTGTAAATAATTGCATTTTGGATAACTGATTTTGAAATAATTCCTTAATTTTTTTAGAAGTCAGTTTCCTGATTCAGCAAAATGGATAGTAATATAGGACGCTTCAATGGTGAGGGAGAAAGATGGTTGGATTGGGTGTTAACCCTAGAATTATGATCTTGGGCAAGTCACCTTTTCTTCTCTGCTCTCCGTATACAAGTGGAATGGACTTGGCTGTACCCAGTGAATCTTTAAGCCCAGCTAATTTTTGTATTTTTAGTAGACGGGGTTTCACCACGTTGGCCAGGATGGTTTCGATCTCTTCACCTTGTGATCCACCCGCCTCGGCCTCCCAAAGTGCTGGGATTACAGGCGTGAGCCACTGCGCCCAGCCCTATTTTCTTTTTAGAGACACAGGGTCTTACTCTGTTGCCCAGCCTGTAGTGCTGTGGTGACAGTATAGCTCACTGCAGCCTCAACCTCCTGGGCTCAAGTGATCCTCCCACCTCAACCTCCCAAGTAGCTGGAACTACAGGCATGTGCCACTACACCTGGTTAATTTTTTTTTTTTTTTTTGGTATTGTAGAGACTGGGTTTCTCCATATTGCCGAGGGTTGGCCTCTGAATCCTGAGCTAAAGCAGTCCTCCTGTGTCGGCCTCCCAAAGTCCTGGGATTATAGTGTAATTGTTTTTAATGTTGGCCATTTGCAGAAAAATAAAACACTACATAGAATTTTTTTTTCTTTTTTTTTTTTTTTTTTGAGGCGGAGTCTTGCTCTGTTGCCCAGGCAGGAGTGCAGTGGTGCAAACTCGGCTCACTGCAAGCTCCACCTCCCAGGTTCATGCCATTCTCCTGCCTCAGCCTCTCGAGTAGTTGGGACTACAGGTGCCCGCCACCACACCTGGGTAATTTTTTGTATTTTTAGTAGAGACGGGGTTTCACCATGTTAGCCAGGATGGTCTTGATCTCCTGACCTCGTAATCCGCCCGCCTCGACCTCACAAAGTGCTGGGGTTACAGGCGTGAGCCACCGCGCCCGGCCTACGTAGTAATTAAAAGCTAAGGCTATAGAATTTGACTGGAGAGTTGGACACAATGGCTTGTGCCTGTAGTCTCAGCTGCTTCAGAGGCTGAGGCAGGAGGATTGTTTGAGGTCAGGAGCTTGAGACCAACCTGGGCAACACGAGACCGTGTTTTAAAAAAATAAATTGGCCAGGCGTGATGGCTCATGCCTATAATCCCAGCACTTTGGGAGGCTGAGGTGGGTGGATCACCTGAGGTCGGGAGTTCGAGACCAGCCTGACTAACATGGAGAAACCGCATCTCTACTAAAAATACAAAATTAGTCAGGTGTGGTGGTACATGCCTGTAAGCCCAGCTACTTGGGAGGCTGAGGCAGGAGAGTCGCTTGAACCCAGGAGGTGGAGGCTGCAGTGAGCTGAGATCGCGTCATTGCACTCCAGCCTGGGCAACAAGAGTGAAACTCTTGTCTCAAAACATAAAAAATAAAAAAATAATAATAATAAAATACATTTAAAAATAAAAAGAATTTGGCCAGGCGTGGTGGCTCATGCCTATAATCTCAGCACTTTGGGAGGCCGAGGCAGGCAGATCACCTGAGGTTAGGAGTTCAAGACCAGCCTGGCCCAACATGGTGAAGCCCTATCTCTACTAAAAATACAAAAATTAGCCGGGTATGGTGGTGTGCACCTGTAATCCCAGCTACTCAGGAGTCTAAGACAGGAGAATCACTTGAACCCAGGAGGCGGAGGTTGCAGTGAGCTGAGATCGCGCCACTGCCCTCCAGCCTGGGTGACAGTGAGACTCTGACTCAAAAAAAAATAAGTAAATAAAAAGAATTTGATCAGAAACTTGAATGTAACAAATTGAGTACAGTAAATATAGAGTAGGTGTGGATTTTACTTTAAGGATCAAATCCTTAGTTTGAGAGCAGGACAGATGACCATAGTTTGTCTTGTATTTGAAGGTCTGGTAGTAACTCTCAGTATGGATCCATATAACTGAGTAACCTCTTCCATTGAGAACAATTGCCAAGTACACAGGTGCTCAACAAATATTTGTAACATATCTGGGGAAAAAGACACTCAGACTGCCATATTTTGATGTTGTAAATAATTGCATTTTGGATAACTATGATTTTGAAATAATTCCTTAATTTTTTTAGAAGTCAGTTTTCTGATTCAGCAAATTGGATACTAATACAGGACGTTTTAATGGTGAGGGAGAAAGATGGTTGGATTGGGTTTTAACCCTAGAATTATGACCCTGGGCAAGTCACCTTTTCTTCTCTGCTCCCCGTATACAAGCAGAATGGACTTGGCTGTACCCAGTGAATCTTTAAGGTTTCTTTTAAAAATTTTTGCTTCTACTTTGGGAGGCTGAGGTAGGAGGATCAGTTGAGGCCAGGAGTTCAAGACCAACTTAGGCAACATAGCAAGACCCTTTCTCTACAAAAACAGAAAAAATTAGTCAGATGGGCTGGTGCATACCTGTACTCCCAGCTACTCAGGAGGCTGAGGTGGCAGGATTGCTTGAGTACAGTTCAAGGTTGCAGTGAACTATGATAGTGTCATGTCATTCCAGCCTGGGCAACAGAGCAAACAAAAAAGTCTTTGCTTTGGAGTATGTTGAGTTGCTTGGAGACAAAAATATTTAGAGTATAGGTGACCCATAGGTTACAATGACTTCACTTAGAAATTTTCAGCTTTATGATGGTGCAAAAGTGATGTGCATTCAGAAGAAACTGAGCATCAAGTATCCATGCAACCATTCTGTTTTTTACTTTCAGTGCAGTGTTCACTAACTTGATAAATAAAATATCAAATAATAATAAAATGCAGTTTAACTTGTATGAGATATACAACATTTTATTATAAAATAATCTTTGTGTTGTTAGATGCTTTTGCTCAACTGTAGGCTAATGTAAGTGTTCTGATCGTGTTTTAGGTAGGCTAGGCTAAGCTATGATGTTTGCTAGGTTAGGTGTATTAAATATATTTTTGACTTATGTATTTTCAACATAAGCTGGGTTTATTGGGATGTAACCCCATCGTAAGTTGAGGAACATCTATGAGTGGTGTACACAATATTACTTTCACACAAAGTGAAGACTAGAATATTTATGATGCCTATGTTTTTTTGGGGGAGAATTGTTAAATTTTGTTTGTTTGTTTTGTCCTCACAGTCAACGACAACACAAACAGCAGAGTGGTCCTTTGGTCCTTCTTTGAAGCTCTTGTTCTAGTTGCCATGACATTGGGACAGATCTACTACCTGAAGAGATTTTTTGAAGTCCGGAGGGTTGTTTAAAAAGCCTCTTCCTGATGATCCCAACTCAGAATTCACTGTTTACCAAACACCTTGGTCATAATAATGTCATTAGTTTCTCCATTTTTATTTTCTGAACTGTACATTCACAACTTATGTTTCTTTGTGATTAATAGATATTGGGGGCAAAACGCCTTTTTAGGAAAATTATAGTGAAAATTTGACAGTCGACTGGCATAATTTCTTGTTTGAATGCTGCCTCCATTATATAGGTCCTTCCAGGAACTCAAACACTGTAAATGAAATATGGGAGTATAGTTTTTATTATTTCTTCTTTTCCTTTTGTTTTCATAATATAATGCAGTTTGTTCAGGAAATCAGCACAAAGCCTGATAGTGCTTTACTAAAATGACTGCATTCTTTGGATTCCCTCAGTCTATGGTTCAAGTCACTAAAGATTCATTTTTGTTGAGTCCTTATGAGAAACAGCAGTATGAATCTTGACGGTTTCTGCCCGTCCTAATGGCAGAGCTCTCTGACTTGGGCGTATGCTGCCAGGCTGGGTACTTTCATACTTTGTTTTTTTGTTTTGCTTTAAAACTACGACTCAGCATACATTTTCCCACATACATTTTTATGTTGTACCTTAGGACTCAATCATCTCCACTTAAATTGATGATACAAGCAGCTAATAACCATTTTTGGGTTTCTGCCTAACCCTCTAATTGTCTGTTAAAGCCAATTCTCTGGGTGTTCCAGTGAGTGGTGGCTTTTTTTCTTTCCACACTGGCACATTCACTTCTCCCACTCTTGGCATGTAAGAAATAAGCATTTACATAATTGGAAAAATCCGGATTTCTGATGCCAAAGGGTTAAAGCCTCTTGGATTTCATTTCAGTGATATACAGCCACTATTTTATTTTTGATCAGTGGCCTTTGGGCCACTGTTTAGGGTACTGACCATAAGTGTCAGCATTAGGGTTTTGGTTTTCGTTTCTTTTGGGTCTTTCTTTTTTGGCACATGTGAATCTTGTTTTGTGTAAAATGAAATTACTTTCTCTTGTTCTCTGATGATGGGTTTAATATTAAAAGAGCATCAGGTTTTGGTATGGGGATGATCCAGGATTATGTTGTGACTGATACATATCAGTTACTTATACAATTTGTTTTTTTTTTTTTTTTTGGATCTTTGCAAGGGGAAAACTACAAGTAACGAGTTTTATATAATTAATTTAAATTTGTTACAGGTTTTCATGTTCAGGATAAACCATTTTTCCACCTTGGGTGAGAACACTTGCAACAGTTTATTAATGAGGTGACTTTCACCTTAGGACAACTGTTGCATGCCAAGTTTTTTTTTTGTGTGTGAAACACTTCAAAATTGATTTAAAAGATGTAAATTTAAAATTGGTTGTATCTAATATGCCCCAGGTTCGGTAAATAAACAATTCTTTTTAAAAACAGTATTCTGTGTTTTATATATTGACAGCTAATCCACATTTTTTACACACCAACTTTCTGTTCTTATTTGACATGAGACATGTCCATGTTTTCTGAGTATTTATGCCTATTACGTCTGTTACTTTTTAATTCTGTAAACTTGAGGATAGTGAATGGTACCAAGTTTTAGTTTCTGCATAGGTTTTCCAGTGTGGCTTCTCTGATGGATCAGTGCTAAAATCTCAAGTATTTTTCTATTTGGGAAAAAAGGGTTGAATTATTTTCACTTGCCCACGTAGTTTATGAATGTGAGAAATAGCTTTAAAGACAGATTAAATGATTTGCCCAAGGCCACAGAGAGTGAAAGGTGGAACCAGAGACTAGATCACCATCTGTTGAAACTGTTCTTCCTCTGTGAAACTGACGGCCTGCTGGTAATAAAAGTAGCTACCATTTCTTGAGTACTGTGTAATGTCTCGATCTAGTACTAAGCACTTTACTTGGTCTGTCTTATTCATGCTTCAAAACTACCATTACCTTGGGTAAAATCATTTTGGAAGTGAGGAGGAAAACAGGCTTGGAAAGGGTCCTAAGGTCAGAAAACTAGTAGGTAGTAGAGCCCAGAAGACACACACAGATATGTAATTTCCCTTTGCCTTTGCTTTCAGAACTGTCTGTGAAGTTCCCCACCTTTTCTTTTTTTGGAGACAGGATCTCACTCTGTTCCCAGGTTGGCTTGATCTCTGCTCACTGAAGCCTCAACCTCCCGGGCTCAAGTGATCCTACCACCTCAGCTCTCCAAGTAGCTGGGACTACATTTTTTGTTTTTTAAAGATAGGGTCTTGCTTTGTTACTTGGACTGGAGTGCAGTGGCACAAACATGGCTCACTGGAGCCTTAACCTCTCAAGTGATCCTCTCATCTGAGCCTCCCGAGTAGCTGGGACCACAGGCATGTACCACCACGCCTAGCTAATTAAAAAATTATTCTTGTAGAGGCAGAGTCTCCTGTATGTTGCCCAGGCTGGCCTCATTCTCCTGGGCTCAAGTGATCCTCTTGCCTCAGCCTCCCAAAGTGTTGGGATTGCAGATATGAGCCACCATGCCTGGCCAAAGTCCCATTTTATAAAAGTTGTCAAAGGTGTTTTGAGAATGTGATGATCATTTCATTGAAAATGTGGCTTCAGCCTGTTGTCTTTTACTTAATTTGAGATGACTGCAGTCTGCATGAGTTGTATTCCCATTTATTAATCCCACAAATATTTGAGTGATTGCTGTGTGCTACAGTGATAGTCCCTGGGATAAAGAAGATAAAGACCCTATTAGTGTGGGTTTTACATTTTGGTGGCAGAGATGAACCTAATAAGTTTTGTGTGTGTGTGTGTGTGTGTGTGTGTGTGTGTGTGGCGAGAAAGATAATGGTAAATACTAAGAAGAGAACATAAATCAGGGTAGGCGTTTCAGTGATACAGAAAGGAAGGTAACACTGAGAAGGTGATTTCAAAAGTCCAAGTGGAATGTAAGGGAGTGTAAGGTAAAACTTCCCCTTTGCTCTCAGGTTTCTCTAAAAATTCAACTGAAAAAAGGCAGATTAATAGGAGGAAAGTGATACAAATTTATTTGGTCATGTTTTTACATGACAAAGGAACCTTCAGAATTAAGACCCAAAGTTACAGGGAAAACTATTTTTATGCTTAGGCTCAACAAAATATGTACAGCTGAGTAGAAATAGGACTGGACAAGAAGGGCATGATCTAATGCTCACAGACTGAGTGGGGAAGCACAGCGAGGCCTGTCTGGATTCTTTTCGGCCTCTCTGTGCAGCATTCTTTCCATCTGGGTAGGGGAAAGAACCCTTCCTGGAATGGGGTCTTACAACGTACAAGCAAAACAAAGGAGGTCAGATAAATTTTTTTTTTTTTGGAGACAGTCTCTCTGTCGCCCAGGCTGAAGTGCGGTGGCGCGATCTTGGCTCACTGCAGCCTCCGCCTCCCGGGTTTAAGCAATTCTCCTGCCTTAGCCTCCCAAGTAGCTGGGAATATAGGCGCACGCTGCCACATCTGGCTAATTTTTTTTGTATTTTTAGTAGAGGCGGGATTTCACCGTCTGGTCTTGGAACTCCTGAGCTCAGGCAATCTGCCCGCCTCGGCCTCCGAAATGCTAGGATTACAGGCGTGAGCCACCACATCTGGCCTTTTTTTGTTTGTTTTTTGAGATTGAGTCTCACTCTGTCGCCCAGGCTGGAATGCAGTGGTGCGATCTAGGATCACTGCAGCCTCCACTTCTCAGGTTCAAGTGATGCTCGTAGCTCAGCCTCTGGAGTAGCTGCAGGCACCTGCCACCACACCTGGCTAATTTTTTGTATTTTTAGTAGAGACGGGTTTTCACCACGTTGGCCAGACTGGTCTCAAACTCCTGACCTTAGGTGATCTGCCTGCCTCGGCCTCCCACAGTGCTGGGATTACAGGCATGAGCCACCGCGCCTAGCCCAGATAATTTTTTTTTTTTTTTTTTTTTGAGACCAAGTCTCGCTTTGTCACCCAGGCTGGAGTGCAGTGGCACAACCTCCACCTCCCTGGTTCAAGCAATTCTTCTGCCTCAGGCTCCTGAGTAGCTGGGACTACAGGCATGCGCAACCACGCCCGGCTAATTTCTGTATTTTTAGTAGAGACAGGGTTTCACCATATTGGCCAGGCTGGTCTCGAACTCCTGACGTTGCGATCTGCCCGCCTTGGCCTCCCAAAGTGCTGGGATTACAGGTGTGAGCCACCGTGCCAGGCCGATAATTTCTTTATGGCCAGTTTTTTTCACAGAAAGGTGGAGAGAGAGTAATATTTTTAGGTTTTATGGCTGACTGTGGAGAAAAGGGATTCCCGTTTGTATGCTCCGTCATGGGCAAGAGGGATTCTTGAGTTTCTATGGCTAGCCTCAGAGAATCAGAGATCAGAGAGGGAGCAGAAGGTCAGAGAGAAATTTGCTTCTGAGGCTGCCTCTGCGGCCTTCATTTTGGGGTTTCGTTTTCAGAGCCTCAACAGGAGCAAGCCATGCACATAGGTGGAGGAGATAGGCCCTCATAGAGGGCACACAATGAGTGGTCAATAAAAGTTTGCTGAGTGAAAGTCGGGCGCGGTGGCTCACGCCTGTAATTCCAGCACTTTGGGAGGCCGAGGCGGGCGGATCACGAGGTCAGGAGATCGAGACCATCCTGGCTAACACGGTGAAACCCCATCTCTACTAAAAATACAAAAAATTAGCCGGGCGTGGTGGCGGGCGCCTGTAGTCCCAGCTACTCGGGAGGCTGAGGCAGGAGAATGGCGTGAACCCGGGAGGCGGAGCTTGCAGTGAGCCGAGATCGCGCCCAGCCTCCAGCCTGGGCAACACAGCGAGACTCCGTCTCAAACAAACAAACAAAAAAGCTTTCTGAGTGAAGTTGTATGTGGACATGAATGGCCCAGGCCAACAGTGAACAGAGGAATGGGACAGTGTTCTTAGTTAGGACTCTGACCCTAACTTCCGGGAAAGTAAACCAACATTCAGGACCTACCGGCCATCGGACCCCCGCCATCAGCGGGTGCCTGTTTTGCAGGGCTGCTAACCCGAGTCCCCGACACGTTTCTCCGCCCACGGCAGCCAGCCCGCCCCGCTGTCCATCGGCCTGGACACGGTCCTGTGCTGCCACCTGCCTCCGAGGGGCAGAGAAAGTGGGAGGGCCGGGCCAGACTCCCTCCCGCCAAAACCCCTGCCCGGTGCGGAGAGGCGCCCGGAGCCCAGGGGGCTGTGCGGGGCGGGTGTAACTCCCCAGGCCTGCCCCGCCGCCTGCCTCCACCGTCCCGCGGGCGCCTTTCCTCCCTCCCGCGGCGTGGGAGCCTTCGCCGCGCTCCGGAACTCTGCTGCTCCAGCGAAGTTCCCGGCCGGCCGCCTGAGCTGCCGGAAGCGGAAGTGCTCGTTGGGGGTGCACAGGGCGCGTTCGAGCAGCGGCGACAGAGGCGGCGAAGGAGCGCGCCATGGAGCATGTGACGGAAGGCTCCTGGGAGTCGCTGCCTGTGCCGCTGCACCCGCAGGTGCTGGGCGCGCTGCGGGAGCTGGGCTTCCCGTACATGACGCCGGTGCAGGTATCGGTTCCCTGGGCGGGGAGTGAGGCAGGGAGAGGGTCAGGCGCCAGCTGCATCGTACCCACCGGAGGTGATCGGACAGATCTGAGCCCTGGGGCGCTCATCCCTCCAGCTAGGGTTCTTGCCTCGTCTCCAGGCTGCCCAGACTGGCGGGATGCGGGGCTGCTCGGCCAGCGAGCCGGCAGAGGGGCCGCGACCCACCCCGCCCTCGGGTGCTGGGGTCTCAAGCCTGGTTCTCATCCTGGCCCTGCCCGCTGTAGCTGTGAGACCTCGGGCAAATGGCTTAACCTCTCCGTGCTTCATTTTCCTTCTCTGTGAAATGACGAAAAAATAACACCCTCCTTATGGGGTTGCTGTGGGGACTAAATAAACCAGTCGGCACACTATAGGAGCTCAGTAAGGGTTACCGTTATGTATCTCTTCAAGAATATTTCTTGAGGACCTGCTATGTGTCAGGAACTCTTCTAGGCTCTGGGGAGTTTGCAGTATTGGCATCTGCTCATAGCCTTACTTTCTAGTGCAAGAGCTAGAGAAAGGATAATTTCAGCTGCTGGTAAGTGTTATGAAAGAACTAAGACGGTTGTGATAGACAGTGTCGCGCGAGGACTGGAGAGGAGGTGAGACAGGGTGTTAAGGAAGGCCTCTCTGAGGAGGTGCATTGAGGTGAGACCTCAGTGATTGAGAAGGAGCTGGCTCTGGGGTGACTAGTGGGAGATTATTCCAGTGGAGAGAAATACCAGTGCACATAAATGCCCTGGGGCAGGCTGCAAATGGTTTGAGCAGCAGAAAGGAGGCCTTTGTGGCTGAACATCAAGAGTAGTGTAAGAGATGGATTGTGCAGGGTCTTGTAGGCGCTTAGATTTCATTCTAAATGTAGTGGGAACCCATCTTATCTGGGAAGATGTTTAGGAAGGGAAGGGCTGTGATTTCTCTGTAGAGTGGCCTTTCCAGGCATAAGCGATGAAGCAGGCAGGTCGCTTAGGAGGCCATTGTCAGGTAAGAGATGATGGTGACTTGGAGTAGGGTGGAACCAGTGGATATTGAGAAGTCACATTTGGGATAGCTTTAAGGTTGCTAAGGGACTGGAAGTGGAGGTTAGGAAAGAAAAGACTCTACAGGGACCTGAGGTTTTTATTCTTTTTTTTTTTTTTTTTTGAGATGGAGTCTTGCTCTGTTGCCCAGGCTGGAGTGCAGTGGCGTGATTTCGGCTCACTGCAACCTCCACCTCCTGGGTTCAAGCAATTCTCTGCCTGAACCTCCCGAGTAGCTGAGATTACAGGTGCCTGCCACCACGCCCGGCTAATTTTTTGTATTTTTAGTAGATACGGGGTTTCACCATCTTGGCCAGGTTGGTCTTGAACTCCTGACCTCGTGATCCACCGGCCTCGGCCTCCCAAAGTGCTGGGATTACAGGCTGAGCTACCGCACCCGGCCGATTTTTATTAGTAGCTGAGTGAATGGTGTTACCATTTCCTGAGAATGACTGCAGTGTGTATCAGGTTTCAGAGGGAAAGTCAAGAGTTCTTTTTTTTGTTGTTGTTTGTTTGTTTTTAACTTTTTTGAGACCGAATCTTGCTCTCTTACCCAGGTTGGAGTGCAATGACACGATCTCGGCTCACTGCAACTTCTGCCTCCCGGGTTCAAGCGATTCTCCCATCTCAGCCTTCCAAGTAGCTGGGGTTACAGGCATGCACCACCACGCCTGGCTAATTTTTGTATTTTTAGTAGACGGGATTTCGCCATGTTGGCCAGGCTGGTCTCGAACTCCTGACCTCAGGTACGCCCGCCTTGGCCTCCCAAAGTGCTGGGATTACAGGAGTGAGCCACCGCGCCTGACCACAAGAGTCCTGTTTTTAAACACTGAGCTGGGTACAGTGGCACCCGCCTGTAGTACCATTTGTTTGGAAGGCTGAGGTGGGAGGATCCCTTGAGCCCAGGAGTTCAAGACCAGCCTGAGCAACATAGTGAGACCCGCGTCTCTGAAATTAAAATAAATAATGGCCGGCCACGGTGGCTCACGCCTGTAATCCTAGCACTTTTGGAGACCAAGGTGGGAGGATCACTTGAGACCAGGAGTTCAAGACCAGCCTGGGCAACATAGGAGGCCCTGTCATCACAAAAATTTTTTTTGTAATAAATGAAGTCTTGAGTTTGAGATGCCCATAAGATTCCCGGGAATGTGGAGAATCTATTTCCAGCAGGCAGGGCTGGAGATGAAAACTGGGAGTGCTATGTGCCCTGCCTAGGGAATGTAGTACGAGCAAGACCCAATCTCTGGCCTCGGAGCTCATTGTCTAGATCTGTCATCCACACTACACAGTCATCAGACATGGCTATTGAGTGCTTGAAATACACTTTGTCCAAATCAAAGTGTACTCTGAGTATCAAATAACACACTAGATTTTGAAGACGTAGTATGAAAAAAGAGAATGGAAAATGCTGATTTTTAAATATTGATTAAATGTGAAGGGACAATATTTTTGATATATTGGGTTAAATAAATATTAAAATTTATTTCACCCATTTCTTTTTACTTTTCTTACTATGGCTACTAGAAAATTTAAAATTGTTTATGTGGTTCACATTTTATTTCTATTGGGCAGCAATGGCCTGAAGCAGGGTCCTCACTGTTGGCACTCTTGACATTTTGTGCTGGAAAATTTTTTGTTATGGGGCTGTCCTGGGCATTGTAGGATGTTTAACAGCATCACTGGAATCTGTCCATCAGAGGACATCACCTCCCAACCCTGGTTGTATTTTATTTATTTATTTATTTATTCATTCGTTTATTTATTTTTTGAGGCAGGGTCTTGCTCTGTTACCCGGGCTGGAGTGCAGTGGCACAGTCACAACTCACAGTAGCCTCGACCTCCCTGGGCCTAGGTGATCCTCTTACCTTAGCCTCCTGAGTAGCTGGGACTGCAGGCATGCACCACCACACCCACATAATTTAAAAAATTTTCTTTGTAGAGACAGAGTCTCCCTATGTTGCCTGGCTGGTCTGGAACTCCTGGCCTTAAGGGATCTACCCACCTGGGCCTCCCAAAGTGCTGTGATTATAGATGTGAGCCACCACGCCTGGCCCACCCTGGGTTTTGACAACCAAAAATGTCTCCTTACATTGCCAAATGTTCCCTCAGGGGTTGAGCAGGGGGATAGAAATCACTGTGTAGAGGCAGTTGGAATAATATTACACCTGCTGTGATTTAAGTGAGCTCAGGCCCTGGGGACCAGGGCTGAATCCTGGAGGGAGCAGCCTCGAGGCCAAGGCCTGAATCTAATTGAGGTTTAGCTTTTTTGATTGCTAAAACCAGGTTTCTTGTAAAGTCTGGCAACCTCTACAGTGCTTAAAATGAGAGGGTTTATTTGAATCATGATTCTGTGATACTAGAGCTGGAAGGAACCCTAAAACCCAATGTCTTCAACCCCTTCCTGGTTCAGAGAGGGAAAGTAGGAGCGACAGGGCTAGAATTCAGGACTACCACCTCCCAGCTCAGCTCACTGTCCCCACACGCCGTCCATGTAGACACAGTTGCCACGTTTGATTCAACTTCTCTATGCTGACTTGGTTACTCAGAGCCCCTTTTGTGGTGGGACCCACTGTGACCTTAGCTGCCCATTATGTTCCTAGGGCTTCGGGTCTCACCTGTGAATTCATGGCATCCTTTAACCAGTGCTTTGCAATCTCTCCCTTTAGTCCGCAACCATCCCTCTGTTCATGCGAAACAAAGATGTCGCTGCAGAAGCGGTGAGTGCCTCGGGTATATGCAGCCTGTCCTCGTGTTCTCCCTCAAATGAACTCTGAGGAAGAAAGGGAAACCAAAACTCTCTGTTTGCAGGTCACAGGTAGTGGCAAAACACTCGCTTTTGTCATCCCCATCCTGGAAATTCTTCTGAGAAGAGAAGAGAAGTTAAAAAAGAGTCAGGTGAGGACAACAAAAGTGATTTATTTTCACCTAGTCATCAGAGAGTTCACATTGGATTAAGAAGCTGGCTACAAACGTGAAAAAATAGACCAGAAGCTGTGGCTCACGCCTGTAATCCCAGCACTTTGGGAGGCTGAGTCTGGAGGATCACTGGAGTCCAGGAGTTTGAGACCAGCCTGGGCAACACAGTGAGACTTCATCTCTACAAATAATGAATGAATGAATGAATGAATGAATGAATGAAACTTGAAAAAAAAGATAATTAATCCTCATTATTTGTGGATTCTGTATTTGTGAATTTGCCTGCTCGTTAAAATTTAGAACACCCCAGTGGATCCTCAGTGCTTCTGCAGTCATGGGCGTGGGCAGAGCTGCCTTTCGTTTTACTGCTCAGGCGTAAACAGTGTCCTTTTCGTCATCTATTTAGTGCCATGTTTATTACCTTTTTTTTTTTTTCTTTTTTCCCTGAGGCAGGGTTTTGCTCTGTCACCCGGGCCGGAGTGCAGTGGTGTGATCTCATCTCACTGCAACCTCCACCTCCCAGGCTTAAGCTGTCCTCCTGCCTCAGCCTTCCAGGTAGCTGGGACTACAGGTGTGGACCATCATGTCTGGGTCATTTTTTGTATTTTTTGAGGAGATGGGGTTTTGACATGTTACCCAGGCTGGTCTTAAACTCCTGGGTTCAAGTGATCCTTCCGCCTTGGCCTCCCAAAGTGCTGGGATTACAGGTGTGAGCTACCGTGCCCGGCCATTTTGCACATTTTTGTGCTTTATGTTGGTGATTTTGGTTTTTGAAATGGCCCCGTGATGTAGTGCAGTCTAGTGTTCCTGGGTGCAAGAAGGTTATGACGTACAGAGAAAATCCCCATGCTAGAGAAGCACAAGCTCAGGCATGAGTTAATGTGCTGTTGGCCACGAGTTCAATGGGAATGAATCAATAGTATATATTAAATAGAGTCTTTTAAGCACAAACAGACATAAAATAGGGTTATATATTGATTGGTTGACAAAAATGTCATGCCCAGAGACTGGCAGGAACCTAACCCTATGTTTCCCCTGTGAGCAGTGGTTCAGCATTCACTAATTCACTGTTCTTCATGACTTGAAAGAGCATAACTGCAGTGTATGATGACGAGTAACCATAATTCAAAGTAGTTGATATGTGCTCAGAGATGCTGCTGAGAAAGTCTGGTAACTACTCTTTCTCTGGAACTTTCCTTTGTGTGGTGGAGGGTGGAGGGCCTATGAGTTCCTCTCTGGGAGTCCCTTGCACTGCTGACTGTGTCCCTTCCTTCCATGTGGGTAGGTTGGAGCCATAATCATCACCCCCACTCGAGAGCTGGCCATTCAAATAGACGAGGTCCTGTCGCATTTCACGAAGCACTTCCCCGAGTTCAGGTGAATTGGATGCAGTGTCCCTGTTAGCCATGGGCTGTTGTTTTGTCGAACTTAATCAAAGGCTGTTTTCTTGTTGTAGCCAGATTCTTTGGATCGGAGGCAGGAATCCTGGAGAAGATGTTGAGAGGTTTAAGCAACAAGGGTGAGTTTGCTCGTGTCTGCTTGTTTCTTTGCTTGCTTTTGGCAGTGAACCTAAGAATCGATGTGTGATCTCAGCCTAACTGTGGGTCCCCCTTTCAGCAGCCTCCTCCCCCTGCAAAAAGTTGTTTTCTCCAGGCCAGCTTCCCATTGCGCTTTGCTGGCTCCTTCCCATAAGGCCCTGATGATAACTTCACAAACTCAGGTTCTTACAGAGGTCAAGAGAACCACGTGAAGATACATGAGTGGTCAGGATAGATGAGTGCAGGGCTGGGGGATGGTGAGGAACTGGCCCGTAGCTGCCTTGAATACTCAGCTCCAGCTGGTAGTTGCCTGGGGGGACTCGGCTCAGTAGTGCCAGGTTTTGAATTTTTTAAAAAGAAGATGGAATTCCAGATTTGTGTGTGTAATCTCCTGATTTTTTAACTGTTGGTGTGTAATCCACATTTGAAGAACACATCTTGTAGGTGAGCCAGTCTGAGGGAGCCACATCTGGCCCTGAGTCTGCCAGTTTGTGAGCTTTACATAGGATTCTCTAATTCTGTCACCATTTCCATTTTACATGTGAGTTACCTGGGGCCTACAATGTTTGAGTAACTTGCGTAGGTCAGAGGTTGGTAAGCTTTTTTTGTAAAGGAGCAGATGGTAAATGTTTTCGGCTTTGTGAACCATATGGTCTCCATCGCAGTTACTCAACTGCTGTTGTAGTGTGAAGGCAGCGATAGACAACATGTGAATAAATGGGCGTGGTTGTCTGCCAATAAAATACTTGGCAAGGACAGGCAGCAGCCCAGGTTTGGTTTGGGAGCTGGAGTTTGCCAACCTTGCCTGGGTCATAGCCCAGAACCCAGATCCTGCCTCGCCGCAGCCCTCACTCTTTCTACCCTGCAGCACTCTTCCACTCTCGTGCTCTTCCTTCTCTTCACTAGGGCTTAAATGACTTTGGGGGGATATAAAACTTGGTATTTTGGTAATCATTAACCACATTCCCAAGATCCAGAGAGTTTGGTAAATGTTAACTTTCTTTCCAAAGTGGGAACATCATTGTGGCCACTCCAGGCCGCTTGGAGGACATGTTCCGGAGGAAGGCCGAAGGCTTGGATCTGGCCAGCTGTGTGCGATCCCTGGATGTCCTGGTGTTGGATGAGGCAGACAGACTTCTGGACATGGGGTTTGAGGCAAGGTACTGGACTTTGGACTTCACTGGCTTGAGTGGGCAGATGATACTAATACAAAAGGAGAGCAAAATGGAGTTTACTGCTTTATGACTAGGTATTTTTATTTTTTATTTTCATTTTTATTTATTTTTTATTTATTTGTTTTTTAGAGACAGGGTCTTATGCTGTCACCCAGGCTGGAGTGCAGTGGTGTGATTATGTTCACTGCAGCCTCAACCTCTCGGGCTCAGGTGATCCTCCCGCATCAGCCTCCCGAATAGCTGGGATTACAGGTGCACACCACCATGCCTGGATGGTTTTTTTATTTTTTGCAGATGAGGTTTTGCCGTGTTGCCCAGTCTGTTCTCAAACTCCTGGGCTTAAGTGATCCTCTTACCTAGGGTTCCCAAAGTGCTAGGATTACAGGTGCCAGCCACCATGCCTGGCCTAAGTATTTTTATTAACCACATTTTAATTTCAAATCATTAAGTAGTTTGAGCTTTCAAATTCTACCATGTGATTTTTATTCCAGTTCTATCTTTGATCTTAAAATGCACTTTTCTTCAAGTATTTTTTTTTTTTTTTTTTTGAGACAGGGTCTCACTCTGTCATCCAGGCTAGAATGCAATGGCATGATTTCGGGTCATTGCGACCTTTACTTCCTGGGCTTAAGTGATCCTCCCACCTCAGCCTCCTGAGTCATCTGGGACTACAGGCGCATGCCATCATGCTTTTTTTTTTTTTTTAATTTTTGGCAGAGACAAGATCCCATTATGTTGCCCAGGTTGGTCTCAAACTCCTGGGCTCAAGAGATCTTCCCATCCCAGCCTCCTGAAGTGCTGGGATTACAAGCACGAGCCATCACACCTGGCAGTTTTGTTGTTTTTTAATAAACAGCTTTATGGGATATAATTCACATATCATTATAATTGTATGCTAAAATTTGAGGAACCTTGGAAAAATGAAAGTATAAAGAAGAAACAAAGAATCACCTATAATCGCACCTCCCAGTGTATGTGCTATAAATATTTTGATGGCTTCACTTTCAGTCTTTTTGAATACCTGTTTAGTATCGTGACGCACTGTGTGTTGATTCTGCTGGCAAGTGAGCGGTTAAGTGTGAGCCCTCTTTTTATCAGCATCAACACCATTCTGGAGTTTTTGCCAAAGCAGAGGAGAACAGGCCTTTTCTCTGCCACTCAGACACAGGAAGTGGAGAACCTGGTGAGAGCGGGCCTCCGGAACCCTGTCCGGGTCTCAGTGAAGGAGAAGGGCGTGGCAGCCAGCAGTGCCCAGAAGACCCCCTTCCGCCTGGAAAACTACTACATGGTAAGTGCCTGGGCTTGCTTCTTACTCAGCGATAATGACCAGTGCTCATTTTATGGAAATTGTACTGGTAGAATAAATATGTGAGACCCTGTAGCATATGTGAAATGGATTTGGGGACAGAGCTAGGGCAAATGGTCTGAGTGGTCCTACTCATTGAATGAATAAGTAAGTTAAATTGGACATAAATGTATTTTAAGCACAGTCTCTAAGGACAGTGTCTCTGAACCATCTACCCTCAAGTGACCAAATGTTTCTATTTTACATGCTTGGGGTGTGCTGGGTGCAGGCATGACTAAGCTCTGTAGTTCCTGGGCCCGTCAGAACAGCCTGTGTCACAGAGAAGGGCATAGTTAGATGTGCAGGTGGAACACAGAAAATCAAATGACAGACTCACTCCTAAGGAGACTTTGTAGGGTGGAAATATTCTGCTCTGTAAATGTTGTGTATTTTTGACCTGCATCAAATATGCATGCTGAATTTCTTTCTTTTTTTTTTGAGACGGAGTCTTGCTCTGTCGCCTAGGCTGGAGTGCAGTGGCGTGATCTCAGCTCACTGCAAGCTCCGCCTCCTGGGTTCACACCATTCTCCTGCCTTAGCCTCCCGAGTAGCTGGGACTACAGGTACCCGCCACCACGCCTGGCTAATTTTTAGTTAGCCCTGTTAGCCAGGATGGTCTCCATCTCCTGACCTGGTGATCCACCCACCTCGGCCTCCGAAAGTGCTGGGATTACAGGCGTGAGCCACCGTGCCCGGCCGTTTTTTCGTTTTGTTTTGTTTTTTTTTGTTTGAGATGGGGTCTTACCCTGGTCACCCAGGCTGGAGTGCAATGGTACGATCTCGGCTCACTGCAACCTCTGCCTCCTGGGTTCAAGCAATTCTCCTGCCTCAGTCTCCCGAGTAGCTGGGATTACAGGCATGTGCCACCATGCCCGGCTAATTTTTTGTATCTTTAGTAGAGGTGGGGTTTCACCACATTGGCCAGGCTGGTCTTGAACTCCTGACCTCATGATCCTCCTGCCTCAGCCTCCCAAAGTGCTGGGATTACAGGCATGAGCCATCGTGCCTGGCCCAAATATGCTGAATTTCTAGTAGTAAATACTGGCTGCTGGCTTCTGTAGTTTCTTCACAAGGAAGTAGATGGGCTTTTGGCAACTTGATTGTTTAGTAATGAGGCCACTCCTCACCCCTGTTCTGTTCTGTCCCATTGCTGGGATGGGCTACGAGGCACAAGCGTAGAGAGCACAGGCTGCAGGGGAGGCAGCACCATCAGGGCGAGGAGGCACCCACAGGCCAGTGCCACTGCTGACGGGACATTGGCCCACCAGCCTGGGGCTGGGGCTGGGGCTTTTCTTTCTCTTTTGCAATAAGCTTTCTCAGGTTAAATTTTTCCTTAGGCCTGGAGGGGTTCCCTAGCTCCTGAACATGTCTGCTGTTCAAAATGAAGGAGGCTGGTCTCGAAACCAGAGTGTTCCTATTGCTGCAGACTGAGGCTGTCGAGGCTGCTCTCCGGTTTGTGTCAATTTGTAGGCAGATTAAAGGTAGAATGAGTTTGCAAATGAGAAACTGCACCTAGTGTAACTGGAGAGTGTTGTCAGAATCAGATAGGCTCATCAGAAGTGGGAGTTGTAGTTGCCATTGATGTTTCTGACAAGCTGGACTGGGTGAGGGAGGAGGCTAGCTCTTCCCAAGCAGAGGGAAGGACTCTGCATAGGGTAGTGTGGAGAGCATGGGCGCTAGAGCAGGACTGCCTGGTGCATATCTTGGCTTTGGCCCCTACCAGATTTAACCGATGAACTTACAGGCCCTTACTTGTCAAATGGGGGCCACAGTAGTATACAGCTTCGTAGGGTTGCCGAAGGATTAATTAATTAATCCATGCAAAAATGTTCATGATAGTGCTTAGTACACAATAAGTATGGGTTGAGCATTCCTAACTTGAAATTCCAAAATCCAAAATCCTCCAAAATCTGAAGCTTTTTGAGTGCCAACATGATGCTGAAAGGAAATACTCGGAGCATTTTGGATTTTGGATTTCCAGATTAGGGATGCTCAGCTGGTAAGTATAGTGCAGCTATTCCAAAATCTGAAAAAATTCAAGAGCCAGAAAACACTTCGGGTCCTAAGGACCCTGGATGAGGGATACTTGTACTAATGTTAGCTTTGGACACACTGTGGCTACTGTTGCATTCTGTTATTTTGCATTCGTTTTGCATTTAGAGATGGCTGAGTACATGAGAAAAAATTCCAAACGGGATTTGGTTTTGGTAAAAGTAGGATGAATGCATTCAGGTGAATTTAATGTCTCTAATTTGGGAGTTTGAATGGAGGACTTGATTGCATTATGAAGAAAAGCAGTGGGGTCTGCGTCCATGGAGGCCTTTTAAATAATTATGTACATTGCTTTCTGGAAATCATTATTCACCTTAGAGCAGTGACTTCTAACTTGGCATCAGAATTTCCTGGGGGAACACCCTGGAGATGGTGTAACGGCTGGCATGTGTATTGGGATTGGGAGTTGGGAACTGTTGCCTGTTGGATGACTATGTTTCTCTGAGCTATATGATTTTGTGACATACAAATTAACTTTTACAGGCAGCAGCACATGTTGATATTTATTCTGAGCTAGGTAGACCAGTTAACATTCCAACTAAAGTCTGTCCTACCCATGGGGGAAATGACATTCCTTAAAATTTAATGCTGAAACTGAAAATAGCCATGGGGATTATTATTGCCAAATATGTTTTTTATTAGTTTCCCTTTTTATTTTGCAGGTATGCAAGGCAGATGAGAAATTTAATCAGCTGGTCCATTTTCTTCGCAATCATAAGCAGGAGAAACACCTGGTCTTCTTCAGGTACTCCTTTGGTCTCTGTGGTAGGGGCGTCAGGGATTCGGCCAGAATGTGCAGGTGCATGCAGCCTTTGGGTTTTGGATTCCATCTAGCATGGTTCTCTCTGGAATGCTTTTGGCTGCAAATAACTGAAAACCCAACTTTTGTGGTCCAAACAAGGTTGGCTTTATTTTTCTCCTGTAAAAAGAAGTCCAAAGGCAGGCAGTTTCTCATATGGGTTTCATGTGTCAGTCATGTCAAAGTCAATGTTGATGTGATTGGTCTTCTCTTCCTATGTGTCATCTCATGGATTCTGGATGACCACTATTACACCCTGTCATGTCTGCACTGAAGAAAGATAAGGGGGGAAAGGCAGAGGGGGCTTATGGCAATGTTAGCTATATCCATGCCTTTTAATCAGGAAAGCAAAGAGCTTCCTCAGAAACCCCTCTGCCCTAGTTGACTTCAGCTGTGAATTCATCTTAGGGGCCAAAAGTGGGTCACGTGGTGGCCCCTCACTTCAAGAGCAGCAGAGGAAATGAGTGCGCAGCTTTTCTGCCTCTGTAGTAGTGGCCAGCGAAGCAAGAAGTGGTTGGGAATAGTGTTTATCAGCCACCTATGGAGTCCGCCACAGTGGGGTTTTGTCCTGTGT
Source organism: Pongo abelii (assembly GCF_028885655.2). Classification (NCBI taxonomy): domain Eukaryota; kingdom Metazoa; phylum Chordata; class Mammalia; order Primates; family Hominidae; genus Pongo; species Pongo abelii. Next base: position 122,476,565 of record NC_071995.2, read on the forward strand.
TCAGAAGGCAGCGTAGGGACAGATGCATATATTCTTTGGACTGGTTGGTTCTTTTCCCCTTTTCTCCAGAGATAAATGTGTTGATCTTTAGTAGTACTTAAAAAATAATTTTATATTTATTTATATATTTATTTATATTTATAATTTCTTTTCTATCAGTTATCCTACAAATAAAATGCAATATTGACCATGACCCACAGTAAGAAGTACAATTTGGTACACACCCAAACGAGACAATAAAACAGAGGTTTTCATGAAACTGCACCCTGCTAGGTGGGATGTTTTCTATTCTGTTCTACTCCAGCTGTTAATTTTTTAAAAATGCTGGTCGAGACCCACTAAATTGATTTCAGAACCCCCCAGATCTGTGGGTTGTGAGGCTTAGTGTGTGAAACACCACTTCATTACATATACATACTATGTGACTCAAGGTGGAAAAGAGTGACCAGTCTGGTAGCAGTCACAGCATAGGTGGGGGAACTGAAGTAGACAAGAGTTAGCCCAAACTGGAATGCAGCAGTCTGATATAGTGGGAGGAGCATTAGACCTGGGTTCTGGTTCTGCCACTTATTCTGTGTCTCTGGTAAGTTTCAGTTCCCTCATCTGCAAAAGGATGGGAAATCACTTGGGAATGCTTCCAGTTAAGGAAACGGGTCCAGGGTGAACTTTATTAGAAGGGTGCTGGGTAAGGAGCTCACAGATGCAGAGAATGTTGAGTGTCCAGCTCCCAGGGAAGGAGGCTCCCTGGCAGGAGTTCATGGGCCATCTCTTTAGGGCATATCTTTATTGGGATGACTGCCAACCCCCTTTTTGTCCTTGGATGACTCAGCTCCAAGTCCCAAATATCTGGGAGAAGGGATCTGATTGGCCTAGCTTGGGTTATTTGCTGAGCCCTTGGGAATCCTGCTCATTGGGGAAGAAGCAGTTCCCTAAAGGAAAAGCAGAAATGTTTTTAAATCTTGTAACACTATTTGTGGCTAAGATGTCATTGCTTTTGTTCTGAATGACTGTTTCACTTTAATTCCTTTCTCAGGGTCAGGGAGATTTCCCGTTAGAACATCTTTAGACAGTAGAATACGTCCTTGGGGGTTTTAACTCATGTTAAAGGGATTTTGTCAAAAGATTGGCCTTTCATTGGCTGAGAGGATTACAGATTGAGAACTCAGTTGTGGATGATTTCCACTGCCATTCTCCTTGTCATTCCCCTAGGGAGGGCTCGTAGTTAGGTTGCGTCTGCTGCAGCTATTGCTCACTGTTCCCCTCTCCCAGTTGTAGAAGGACCAAGGTGGCCAATGACTCTAAGCCCTCTGTCCCTCTTGCAGCACCTGTGCATGTGTGGAATACTATGGGAAGGCTCTGGAGGCGCTGGTGAAGGGCGTGAAGATTATGTGCATTCATGGAAAGATGAAATATAAACGCAATAAGATCTTCATGGAGTTCCGCAAATTGCAAACGTGGGTGGGCTTCATTGGAAGTAGCAGCTCTCCTGCCACACTGCTCTTTCAGGTCCCCAAACGCCCCATTCTCCAGTAGCCTGTGCTGTCCGCATGTGTTGTTTTTCCTGCCTGGAACCCTCTTCCCTCTCTAATCTGGTTATCACATCTCTGTAAACGCCCAGAGCCTCCATTGCCCTGTTCTAATTGCCTTGCCTTTTGCTGTGTCATTTCCCTAGTTACTGAACTTCTGTGCTAGACAGCAGGCTCCGTGACACAGGAGTCCTGTGTATTGTCTTCACTCCCAGATTGCCCTGTGCCTGGTCCAGGGAAGGGTTGTGATGACTGTCAGGCAGCAAGGAGCAAATCCATTTGTCCTGTCTGGGTAGAAACTGTCTGTGGCTTAAGGCCGGACATGGTGGCTCACGCCTGTAATCCCAGCACTTTGGAAGTCCGAGGTGGGTGGATCACGAGGTCAGGAGATCAAGACCATCTTGGCTAACATGGTGAAACCCTGTCTCTACTAAAAACAAAAAATTAGTTGGGCATGGTGGCGGGCGCCTGTAGTCCCAGCTACTCTGGAGGCTGAGGCAGGAGAATGGTGTGAACCCAGGAGGCGGAGCTTGCAGTGAGCCGAGATTGCACCAGTGCACTCCAGCCTGGGCAACAGAGTGCGACTCCGTCTCAAAAAAAAAACCAACTGTCTGTGGCTTATCAGGCTTGTGACTATACAGCAGGCAACTTGTGTCTACCCATGACCATAACTTGTATCTGCTTGTGCTGACAAATAATAGTTTTGTTTTTCTTAATCATTGAACATCTGGCTATATTAAAAGTCCTCTTTTGGACAAAGCGATATACCTGACTGCTAGGCCTCAGTTATGGAGTGAATTGTCCCTTGTTTTTCAGATGGCTACAAGGGATTAGACCCATCCAGTTTTGGTTTTCAAATGGCAATGTTGTAATTTTTAAAATCCCTTTGCTGTCTCTCACCTCCCTCCAATTTTTATTGGAATTTATGAAGTCCTAGAGATTTGTAGAAAGAAGAAGAAAACAAAATATTACCTTAAGCATTTGCTTCTGTGAGAAGCTCCAGCACCTGTGTGTCACTGTCATCGAGATCAGTAGGCTGTTTGATGGTGATGAAGATGGTGGCCTCCTTACTCAGAATGCTGTTTTCTCATTTTCTAGTGGGATTTTAGTGTGCACTGATGTGATGGCCCGGGGAATTGATATTCCTGAAGTCAACTGGGTTTTGCAATATGACCCTCCCAGCAATGCAAGGTATGGTACGAGGCTGCCACCCACTCTCTGTTGAGGAATTTAGCCTAATAAAGGAGGAGTCCTGAAGAAGATAAACATAATGATGTTCACTGAAACATTTTATAGCAAGCCTCCAGCGTGCTTGGGTCTGCAGTGATCCCGTGCATTCCTACAGTGCTTGCCAGAACAGTTTTGAAATGGTTTGAGGCCTTGCCCTGCTCCATGTAGAGCAAGGTTATAGAAATTTCAGACAATGAGAGAGAACAAAAAAAAACAACAAAACATTATTTGAGGCTGGGCGCGGTGGCTCACGCCTGTAATTCCAGCACTTTGGGAGGCCTAGGCAGGTGAATCGTTTGAGCCCAGGAATTCACCAGCTTGGGCAACAGGACAAAACCCTGTCTCTACAAAAAAATATATACAGATTAGCCAGGCGTGTGTGCCTGTAGTCCCAGCTACTTGAGAGGCTGAGGCAGGAGAATCGCTTGAGCGCAGGAGGCAGAGGTGGCAATGGATTGTGCCACTTCACTCCAGCCTGGGCAACAGTGTGAGACTCTGTCTCAGAACAAAAACCCATTGTTTTAAGTAGCAAAAATAGGGAAATGGATGAATAACCCATTCATGGTGAAATAGTGATACTGTATTGGCAGCAATTAAAAGTACTTTCAAATATCAGTTCTTGCAGAAACACAATAGAATGTCTAAATGAAAAAAAGCAATACATAACACCACATGTGAAAATTACAATTACTTTCTCCAAAGTCAGCATATATTCCTAACATGCTTCCACGCATAGGAAAATGCCTATAAACCCCCAAGTGTTGATGATTACTCCTGAGATTATTGGTCATTTTCATTTTATTCTTTGTATTTTTCATTGTTTCCCAGATTTTCCACTGGGGACTATGTCCCACCTGTATGATCAGAGAGAAAGATACAAGTTTTACTTAGAGTTCACGTTAAATGTTTCTTACAGAATCGTATCTGTCTGCAGTGTTGGTTTAATTGCCAGTTCTATTTCTCACACTAGTAAGTGGCCGAGTACACACTGAGCTGTGGAGGCTAGAGGCTCCCCATAGCATTTTAGCTGCAGCAGCCATGTGGCTGGAGCCTGAGCTCTGTTCAGCTGTCATCACCTGGGTACCCATTTCCATCCTGTGTTCTCACAGTGCCTTCGTGCATCGCTGCGGTCGCACAGCCCGCATTGGCCACGGGGGCAGCGCTCTGGTGTTCCTCCTGCCCATGGAAGAGTCATACATCAATTTCCTTGCAATTAACCAAAAAGTAAGCTGCCGTCCCTTTTCAGATAGAATGCCTAGTGATGGGGTAGCTGGAAAAGTTCTTCTCCAGCATGTGGTCAGCAACTGAAATTACGAATTGCAAACTCACTGGGGCTGGGCTGGTGGTGGCAGTGGGGGGGCCCTGATGGGGTTTTTTTTGTTTTTTTTTTGAGACGGAGTTTCACTCTTGTTGCCCATGCTGGAGTGCAATGGCATTATCTCGGTTCACCGCAACCTCCGCCTCCTGAGTTCCATGGATTCTCCTGCCTCAGCCTCCCAAGTAGCTGGGATTACAGTCATGCACCACCCCAGCTAATTTTGTATTTTTAGTAGAGACGGGCTTTCTCCATGTTGGTCAGGCTGTTCTTGAACTCCCGACCTCAGGTGATCCGCCCACCTCGGCCTTCCAAACTGCTAGGATGACAGGCGTGAGCCACCGTGCCCGGCCACCCTGGTGGGCTTTAAGGCTGTGGAGGCACCTCGGTCATGGAGAGACCAAGTCTGTGCGGTAGCACGCCCTGCTGGGACCCAGGCAAGGGTTACTTCTTATGAATAGAGACCCAGTGTTGCCATACTTTGCTACCAGATTAGGACTGTCATGTGAAATCTGATTTTTAAATTTTCTTTTAAAAATTTAACATACTTTTCAGAGCATGTGAAATATTTGGGTTGGAGTTGGGCTTCAGACCTCAAAAGGTGAAAAGGAATTGTTTTGCTTTTGTTTTTCTTGGTTGTGATGGGGAGCCCTGGGGATGTGATGCCAGCGAGGGAAGGTGAAAATGTGGTGTGTGTGTGTAGTGCCCCCTGCAGGAGATGAAGCTCCAGAGAAACACAGCGGACCTTCTGCCAAAACTCAAGTCCATGGCCCTGGCTGACAGAGCTGTATTTGAAAAGGGCATGAAAGCTTTTGTGTCGTATGTCCAGGCTTATGCAAAGCATGAATGCAACCTGATTTTCAGATTAAAGGGTAAGTTGGACTTCTTCATGTGATAATGTCTCCATCTTAACTATGTGGTGGTCTCACAAGTATGAGATTGCTTTGTCTCATAAAAGGAAGTGTTCCCAGGTTTTGAGTAGACACAGAATAAACTGGCCACTGGCTGCTGAGTATTCCTTTTAACTTTGTAAAAATGTAATTTTTTTTTTTTTTTGAGACGGAGTCTTGCTTTGTCGCCCAGGCTGGAGTGCAGTGGCGTGATCTAGGCTCACTGCAAGCTCCGCCTCCCAGGTTCACGCCATTCTCCTGTCTCAGCCTCCTGAGTAGCTGGGACTACAGGCGTCCGCCACAACGCCCAGCTAATTTTTTGTATTTTTTAGTAGAGACGGGGTTTCACTGTGTTAGCCAGGATGATCTCAATCTCCTGACCTCGTGATCCGCCCGCCTCGGCCTCCCAAAGTGCTGGGATTACAGGCGTGAGCCACCGCGCCTGGCCTCAATTATTTTCATTCTAATTAAAATGAATGCATTAAACCCTTTGGTTAGAAAAAATTATATTGTAAGCCATTGCTGATTGTTCTAATCCTGTTGAGTGCACTAACTCTGATCTTCTGATTGAATCAGATCTTGATTTTGCCAGCCTTGCTCGAGGTTTTGCCCTGCTGAGGATGCCCAAGATGCCAGAATTGAGAGGAAAGCAGTTTCCAGATTTTGTGCCCGTGGACGTTAATACCGACATGATTCCATTTAAAGATAAAATCAGAGAAAAGCAGAGGCAGAAACTCCTGGAGCAACAAAGAAGAGAGAAAACAGAAAATGAAGGGAGAAGAAAATTCATAAAAAATAAAGCTTGGTCGAAGCAGAAGGCCAAAAAAGAAAAGAAGAAAAAAATGAATGAGAAAAGGAAAAGGGAAGAGGTAAAGTTTAGTTTTACTTACATTAACTTAGAATCTTGAACAAATTTATTGTAGTAGTTCTTTAAATAGGAATTGTGTGGGGCTGTCAGATTTCTGTTATGCTGGCGACTAGGATGGGGAATTTGCTCTATTTGCAGAAGCCAATCTGAGAGCTTATAGTTCCTGAGTTAAAACTGCTGGTTTCACTAGAACACTATTGCTGAAAAATTTAGTAGTTTATTGGTTTCTTCTGCACTTAGGGTTCTGATATTGAAGATGAGGACGTGGAAGAACTTCTTAATGACACAAGACTCTTGAAAAAACTTAAGAAAGGCAAAATAACTGAAGAAGAATTTGAGAAGGGCTTGTTGACAACTGGCAAAAGAACAATCAAGACAGCGGATTTAGGGATCTCAGATTTGGAAGATGACTGCTGATTCCAGTGCCACAGATGAACCCACAAGGACATTGCTGTTCCCTAACTTGGTGGATGGCTCCAGTTTGCTTTTAATGAAAATCACAACTTCAGGACACATCTGAGAAGAATGATGTCTCTGAAAGCTGACCTTTCAGATGAGGGAGAAATGAAGGATTTCACACTTGGGAATATTTTACTAAAAACATTCCAGTCTTGGCTGGGTGCGGTGGCTCCTGCCTATAATCCCAGCACTTTGGGAGGCTGAGGCAGGAGGATCACTTGAGCCCAGGAGTTCAAGACCAGCCTAGGAACACAGCAAGACCCTCTCATTAAAAACAACAAAACAAAACAATTCCAGTCTTGAAGTAGTCTAACAGAAGAAAATGTAAAATTATTTGAGTGTAAATAATAGATGTCAGTATTTATCATGATGGGTCACATATATAGACATATGTACATATGTACATATGATATATATATAAGCTCTTTTCTGAGGCTATTTTATATTTTTTATTTTATAGTTATTTTTAAACATAAAGATACTGAAGTATTCTTGACTTCTGATTTTCAAAACCATTCCTCAGTATCTTCAGGCATTTGACCTCCTGAATGTCCTTGGCCCTGGGCTTCAGTTATCCTTTGATGCCCTGTAGAGGTGGCTAATGTGCTGGGGTTTTTCTGTGTTAATAGTCCCAGTATTGTTTTATTGGTGAATAGCTGAAAAACAGAGGGATTAAGTCATATTCCGGGAAAGAGAATTATAGTTTTTATGCCTCCTGTTGAATAAATGGTGTCCTGATTGCCTGGGTCTTAAGTGTGTAAATGTAGCTGGATAGTGTTTTCCCCTAGATGGTCTGGTCAGCTTGCAGTATTGATGCAACACCACCTCAGCGTCTTTCATAGAGTTTATTTGAAAAGATGCTGAATTTGTTCCCAAGTGTAATTTTAAAAAGCTGTTTAGGACCCAAACATATTTAAACATCTCTTACACATACAGAATTTCAGTCTACAAATATTCCAGAAGGCATTTTCTTAAGCGGTAAGCCATGCAGAATACTGTTGCTAAATGTTGTTTCTGCCTTCCTCGTGTTCTCTTGGTAGTTTTGCCTTCCTCGTGTTCTCTTGGTAGTTTTTACTGTTTGGCTTGATCCTGCTGAGGAATGTGCTTACCACTGGAAGCCAGACGCAGATTCGGCAAGTGTTTCTTGCCTCTTACAAGGCACCGCGTGTAACGTCCTGACCAGCTATTAGTCGTTTGTGGCAGAGGGGTGTGGCTGCTTTTCGCCTGCATCTCGCGTGCTTTTGGCAGATCAGTCTGGAGTGCAGGGGAGGATGAAGACAGGTGGACTTGGGCTCATCTTTCATCAATTAAGTAGCCAGTTATCTAACTTGTATTTCTGGTAACTGAAAAGGAAAGTTTCTAGAAACCCTAAGAACAATTTAAGTTGGGATTTAGAATAGCTGACACATTTTTAGATGGAACTGAAATGAGTAAGAAAGGTTCTCTAAGATGTATGATTTTAAGTCCTTACTCCATAAATCTTCATTAAACACATCTCAGTTTTGGCCTGACTCACTGGGGTGTCAAGCAGCTACTCACCCTGCCTCAACTACGTAAGCTGCACCTTGGCAGGAAAGGGCTCACAGGTTACAGATAGAGCTTGATGAGCTCATCGCTGACTGCTGAGGGTGTCAGCACGCCCAGGTCTGTAAACAGCAGAGTGATTAAGGAAGGGGCAGTGTAGTCGACCCACGGATGCTCCTCTTTGAGGTCTTGTCCAGTCTGCGCGACCTTGAGAGTATCTGCCTTATACTGAGGAGAGAAGTACACATTAATCGGCACTGGTAGGGCCTTGGCGTGAGTGCTCTGACCTGGTAGGGCTCTGACCTGGTAGGGCCTTGGCGTGAGTGATCAGTGTGCTACTTCCTGAGACTGCTCTCTGAAAATGGGAGAAGCTAAGCTATGCAGGACACTAGAGAGGAGGGCAGAGTCGTGGCCATGAGCCAGATCATGGCAGCGTGCTGGCTGAGAGCTGCAGTGTAACAAACTTAAATCCCATGTCCCCTCATTCTCATGCCGGATTAATTTCTCCAGACCCCTCAAGGGAAGATCGAGTCACAATAGAGAGCTTGCAGCGTGCCAGGGACTGTGCTAAGATTATCTTAGAATCCTCATGACCCTGTCAGATACTGCTATGCCATTTTACAGACAAGAAAACTGGTTCAGAGGTTGAAATGAAAGGACTTGCCTCAACTCACACAGTTTGTAAGTTGTGGTGATGGGAGCTGAGCTCAGTTAAGCCCAAAACTGGGACTTACCCACCAGCCTTTGGCTTCCTCTCTACCCATCTATGGTGCTACTTAAGGAGACTGAAAGACTGAAATTCTAGGGACAAATGTGTGAGTCCAATCACCAATTTATCTTTGTATTCCAAGTGTTGGGGAAAGTAGCAATAGGAAGTGAAAAAATTACTGGAACATTCTTAGGACTACAATTTCCAAAGGTTTCTGTTTAGACTTTAGTACCCCTTCAAATATGTAAAACTCTTGCCTTAAACTTATCTGGGACGTCTTGCTGGTTTAGTGGAAAGAGCCGGACAAACTTGAAACTTTCTGCAACCACATAGAAAGGTTTGTTCTGTGCTTTGGCACACACGGCCATCTGGTTGGTTCCAATCTGGGAAGGCAGAAAATGGAATGGATGATCTCTAGAGTGCATCTGAAGTAGAAGCCACAGAAGCGGGCCGGGCACAGTGATGCACGCCTGTATCCCAGCATTTTGGGAGGCCGAGGTGGGTGGATCACCTGAACCCATGAGTTCAGGACCAGCCTGGGCAACACGGTGAGACCTCGTCTCAATTACAATAAAGGAACAATTAAAAAACAGCAATAGAAAGTTATGTATATAATATAGATATACATATATCTAATACATATATTAGATACATCTAATTCTGACTTTGGAATCAAAAAATTAAATGTTTCTCAAAGGATATAGAAATAGCCACTAGAGGCTGGATGTGGTGGCTCACGCCTGTAATCCCAGCACTTTGGGAGGCCGAGGTGGGTGGATCACCTGAAGTCAGGAGTTTGAGACCAGCTGGCCAATATAGGGAAACCCCATCTCTACTAAAAATACAAAAAATTAGCTGGGCATGGTGGGATGGGGGGGCGCCTGTAATCCCAGCTACTAGGGAGGCTGAGGCAGGAGACTCGCTTGAACCTGGGCACCAGAGGTTGCAGGAGCCAAGATTGTGCCATTGCACTCCAGCCTGGGCAGCAAGAGTGAAACTCCATCTCAAAAAATAAAAAAATTTAAAAAAACAAGTGTTGGCAAGGATGTAGAGAAATTGGAACCTTTGTGCTTTGCTGGTGGGAATGTAAAGTAGTGCAGCTGCTGTGGAAAATCATTAGTTTCTGAAAGTTAAATATACAGTTACCATGTGACTCAAGACTCTGCCTGCAGACCTCCGCCTCCCAGGTTCAAGCGATTCTCCTGCGTCAGCCTGCCAAGTAGCTGGGATTACAGGCGCCCGCCACCATGCCCAGCTAATTTTTTGTATTTTTAGTAGACATGGGGTTTCACCACGTTGGCCAGGCTGGTCTCGAACTCCTGACCTCAGATGATCCACCTGCCTCAGCCTCCCAAAGTGTTGGGATTACGGGCGTGAGCTACCACGCCCGGCCTTATGTTACATATATTTTAACTAAAAAAAGCTTTCATGAAGCCTTTCTAAATTAAATAGTGGAGAGAGAAATTGTAATAAATTGAGGTCAAATGTGCTCAATTAAAATGAAAACAAATGACAGGCTGGCCACAGTGGCTCATGCCTGTAATCCTAGCACTTTGGGAAGTGGAAAGATTGCTTCAGGCTAGGAGTTCAAGACTGCAGTAAGCTATGATCACTGTACTACACTACAGCCTGGGCAACAGAGTGAATGTGTCTTTATTTAAAAAATATAATATTTATATATAAATACACATATTTTATACATACATACTTTATATGTAAATATATAAATAATATTTTAAAAATAAATATTTGTGTATATATATTATGTGTATATATATATGCATAAATAAAACATACATATACACATAAATAAAAAAACAAAAACCAGACAAACCCCAGTTCCAATTCAAGCCAATTTTGTATAAATATAAATTACACTTTTTTTTTTTTTTTTTTTACTGAGACAGGGTCTCACCATCGCCCAGGCTGGAATGCAGTAGTGTGATCATAACTTACTGCAACCTCAAATTCCTGGGCTCACGTGATACTCCTGCCTCAGCTTCCTGGGCAGCTGGAACTACAGGCAAGCACCACCACGCCCAGCTAATTTTTCTAATTTTTTGTAGAGACAGGGTTTCACTATGTTGCCGAGGCTGGTCTTGAACTCAAGGCCTCAAGTGATCCTCCCACCCTGGCCTCTCAAATTGCTAGGATTACAGGTATAAGCCATCACACCTGACCAAATTACATTATCTTCATTTATGTAGATCAGTCTAAAAAGAAGAAAGATTTGACCAAAACTGGACTGCCCACTGCTATGACTTATGGGAAATGGGCAACAACTCAATACCATGATGAAGTCCTGAAGTGAAGCAGGATTAGAAGGAACCATAATCAACAACACTGCTGTGGTGTCCTAGGTCAGCAAGACACCTCCAAGTCTTGAGCAGGGAACTGGGGAGAACTGATGCTCTTACCTTGTTAATAATTCCTCCGTTTTCAACAACTCCTTCAGCACCAACTATGACAAGATCTGCTTTCTCCATGATGTAGCTAAGGGGAAAAAAAGCTTTTTATGCTTTATTTTCTTGGCTCTAACAAGTAGCATCATCATCTGCAAAGATCAATATTCCATTTCTATCAAGGTAAGTCCCTCCCATAACTACCTGTTTTTTTTTAAAGCGCACTTAACACGTGATAGACCCCGGCATTGTTACCAGGGGTGTTTTCTGGTCATGACCCTACAATGAGACATACACTTCACACTGCCGCCCGGTGCATGCACACATACATATGTGTGTAAGTGAAGCAAGAAATGTCCTGACACAGCAGTCTTCCTTCCAAGGGTGGTATCCTCTACTTTCTGTTCACTTCAGCACAAACCAAACAAAATTTTAAAATCTGATGTGATCTGAAGTTGGACAAAAGTGTTATGCAGTTTTAAAAATCTTTTTTTTTTGAGACCAGGTCTCACTCTGTTGCCCAGGCTAGAGTGCAGTGGCATGATCTCAGCCCAAACCTCTACCTCTTAGGCTCAAGCGATCCTCCCATTTCAGCCTCCCAGGTAGCTGGGACCACAGCATATGCCACCATGCCCAGCTAATTTGTGTATTTTTTTTTTTTGTAGAGATGGGGTTTCGCCATATTGCCCAAGCTGGTCTCCAACTCCTGAACTCTAGCGATCCGCCTGCCTCAGGTATGAGCCACTGTGCCCAACCTTAAGAATCTTTCTGGTAGGATGAAGGCCAATTTAGTTTTTAAAATGAGCAATTAGTAGAATTCCTCAAAATGCTTACTTTTGAACACATTCTTAATTTCCTTAATTATCTATCTTGTTTTCATTCCAAGAGATCATTACTCTTGTTTTCTCTTGTGAAATACACTGACACTCCCAGGAACACGTGACCATGGCTTTGCAACAGAAGCTGCATCTTCTAGGTGAGACAAAGCATCCCAGCATGCCACTGAGGACAGCCAGGTCTTCCCAGAAATACAGAGCCCTGATTACCCTCTGCTGATCCCAACCGACCTTTGTACTTTGCTCTTAAAATGCATTCACACTGGCCGGGCGTGGTGGCTCACGCCTGTAATCCCAGCACTTTGGGAGGCCGAGGCGGGCAGATCACCTGAGTTCAGGAGTTCGAGACCAGCCTGGCTAACATGGTGAAACCCCATCTCTACTAAAAATACAAAAGAATTAACGTGGCGTGGTGGCATGCGCCGGTAATCCCAGCTACTTGGGAGGCTGAGGCAGGAGAATCGCTTGAACCTGGGAGGTGGAGATTGCAGTGAACCAAGATCATGCCATTGCACTCCAGCCTGGGCGACAGGGCAAGACTCCGTCTCAAAAAAACAAAAAACAAACAAAAACAACAACAACAAAAACAAACGCACTCAACACTTACAGCCATAAAGCTATAGACACAACTCCCACTCTCCCCAACATCCTACAGCTCTGTCTTCTTTGTATGCTATCACAGCCTCATAACAAGCTTGCTGGTTTAGGGCAGCTATTAATTAAGAAGTAGGACGCTACCTCGTGTGGCTTTATGAATGGGACTCAAACTTTCAATCTGAAAACCCTGCTGTGAGCCAGTGTGGGGTGGGGGAGGTGATTATGGCTGGGGAAGATGGGCACTCACCCGACAGCAGCATCTAGCACCACAGTGACAGGGACGTTGAGGTGGCAGAGGGCTTTGGCCATTTTCTTACTGAAGATGACATTCTGAGAACGTTAGAGAAAGTACAAGACAGTACCACACTGATGTATGTCACCTAATGTGGACAGTGGATGTTTGCTTGAAACTCACATTAATACTAATGGGTTAAGGGGCAGATCCCAGTACTTTGGACTAAGGAAACAAGAATTTGAGTTCTTTAGAAAGAAGTATTTTTTGAAAACTATACTCTTAGACTCTGGGTAAGAGATGTAAATTCAGGAAAAAAGGAGGAAGTTTTGCTTTGATTATCATCTGGAGAGAGGGAGATATAAGTTACCTATTGCTTGATAAAAATCTTTCATCAATACAATCTCTGCTCTTCCACGGAGTTAACTACTTAAGTGAAACCCCTAGATCATATACTGTGGCCTGCTGCAAATTCAGTGATTTTTCTTCCAAAGGCAGGAAAAGGCACAATGAAAGGCAGTGCTGACTGCTGGCAAGCTGGGGGCACATTCTGGTTCCGATCCTGTTGGACTGTAATCCGCAGTTTGCTCTGTAAAATTGTGGCTGGGCACATAACTGAACAGAAAGGTACTTGCCCTGACAAATCAGGCTGTGACTCTGTGACGTATACACTAAATCGCTTCTTGGCCGCAACGGCTGCTTCCAGGACTCTCAGGACCACTCTGGAGTAGGCATGAGTCAATATTGTCTGTGGACCGAGAAAGCTTCATCAAAGGGGCAGGCTCCTTGCTGCTCACTCAAACCCTCTGCACTGCGGCATGTGTTCCTGACACACTAAGCGTCTCTGTACACTTTCTCACAAATCAACCACAACCAGAAAGGAGACCTGATGGTACAGTTTTCATCCCATTTGCAAGCTAAAAAACTTTCTGCCAGGTCTCACATCCCATAGCAGGTGCAGAAATGGAACTCCCACACATTGTTACCCAAAGGATACAAAAGCCTGGATAGCTGAAGGCTTCATGAGGTTCCCTTGGGTTGGTTTCCCTATTTCTAAGACATGGTTTGCACACTCAGGCCTACAGGAACCAGGCAGGTAGCAGAAGTCACTGCAGCAGGTTGGGTGGGGCCAGCAGCAAAGCGAAAAGGCTACAGAAGGCTGGGTGTGGTGGCTCACGCCTGTAATCCCAGCATTTTGGGAGGCCGAGGTGGGAGGACTGCCTGAGCCCAGGAGTTCAAAACCAGTCTGGGCAACTTGGCAAGGCCCCATCTCCACAAAAAATAACAACAAAAAAAATTAGCTGGATGCAGTGGCATGTGCCTATAGTCCCAGCTACTTGGGAGGCCGAGGTGGGAGGATCACTCGAGCCTGGGAGGTTGAGGCTGCAGTGAGCCATAATCATGCCAGTGCACTCTAGTCTGGGCAACAGAGTGAGACTCTGTCTCAAAAAGAAAAGGCTAAGGAGGGCCAGGACTCCTCAGCCCCAGCTGTTGTCATGTGGCCCCACGATTGCCAGACCAGGTGACGTTTTTGCTTAGAGGGGCCAAAAATCCAATTTTGAAATGATGGCTAACTAATTTTTTTGAATTTATAAACACTGTTTGGGGTAATCACAACCTATCTGTGGCATGGATGCAACGTGTAGACAGTTATACATAATCTGTTTTCTTTTCTTTCTTGAGCCAAGGTCTTGCTCTGATGCCTAGGCTGGAGTGCAGTGCAGTGTTCATGGCTCACTGTAGCCTCGACATCCTGGGCTCAAACGATCCTCCCACCTCAGCCACCTCAGTAGCTGGGACTACAGATGTGCACCACTATGACCAGCTAATTTATTTTTTGTAGAGACAGGGCCTCTCTCCCTATGTTGCTCAGGCTAGTGTTGAACTCCTGGCCTCAAGGGAACCTCCGGCTAGGATTACACACATAAGCCACCACAGTAGGCCCATAACCTCTTTTTTTTTTTTTTTTGGTGAGACAGGATCTCACTCCAGTTGCCCAGGCTGAAGTACAGTGGTATGATCTCAGCTCACTGCAGCCTCAACTTCCTGGGTTCAGGTCATTCTCCCACCTCAGCCTCCCAAGTAGCTGGGACCACAGGAGTGTGCCACCACGCCTGGCTAAGTTTTTGTATTTTTAGTAGAGATGAAGTTTTGCCATGTTGCCCGGGCTAGTCTTGAACTCCTGGACTCAAGCAATCTGCGCGTCTTGGCTTTCCAAAGTGCTGGGATTACAGGCATGAGCCACCATGCCCAGCCTCCATAACCTCTTTTCTATGGAAGAGTGCAGAAGACAGAATAAGACAAGGGGGCAGAACTGGCTCTCTAGCTCCTTTCTGGGTCTCACCTGAGAACCTGTTAGGAAGGGAGGTTCGTGGACCCTAGCCCAAACCCACTGAATCCCAATCTGCATTTAATAAGACCCCAGCTGACTCCTCTGCATGTGCAAATCTGAGCAGCTCTGCTATAAACTTTGTCTAAATCAGTCCTGAGTAGGTGACTGCAGGTAAAGCACACACATACCACACTACACTAGAGCAAACGAAACCCGCACAATACTGATGGCACAGCAGGTCTGTGGAAGGAGAAGGCCCCAGCGAGAGGAAGTCACAACCTTGCCTCCACTTGCACAAAAAAGGCTTTGTTTACAACTGGCTTTTCTACAAGTTTCACTCACATCTATTATGGCATTTATTTAATAACATACTTCAAAGGTTGGGAAGGGGCTAATAAAATGGAGGACAAGATTTAAGAGTCAAAATGCAAGTAAATGATTTTATGGTCAGGGGAGGCCTAGGTGGCAAAAGGACGTATGCTGGTGGGAGGGGCATTATGAAAGTTTCATTACACCTTTGCTGGAAGATGGTTCAACTTGCACCTCCTGTCTTTCCTCACTTAACTAATAAACACGGCGTGGCTTTACATCTCTGTAATAGCATCTAAAATGAAGTTAAAAAGAAAATTTCCCTCAATTGCCCTCTATTGCTAACCTTCACTAAGAAAGTCCTCAGTGTTAACCAGTGACAAGAGCTGTTCTGTTAATTCAGATTTACTACACATACAATCATAAAAACACTTCTTTAGTAAAGCACTGTATTAAATCAAGAATCAGGGCCAGGTGCGGTGGCTCACGCCTGTAATCCCAGCACTTTGGGAAGCCGAGGCAGGCGGATCATGGGGTCAGGAGATTGAGACCATCCTGGCTAACACGGTGAAACCCCGCCTCTACTAAAAATACAAAAAATTAGCTGGGCTTGGTAGTGGGCGCCTGTAGTCCCAGCTACTCGGGAGGCTGAGGCAGGAGAATGGTGTGAACCCGGGAGGCGGAGCTTGCAGTGAGCCGAGATCACGCCACTGCACTCCAGCCTGGGCGACAGAGCGAGACTCCGTCTCAAAAAAATAAATAAATGAATAAAATAAATCAAGAATCACACATGCTGTCCCATTGTCCCTCTCTGCCTGTTTACAATGACAACAGTCTCTAATAACAAGATCTACATTCATGCAGCACTTACTAAGTGCCAGGCACAATACCAAGCCCTCACACCCCTTGCCCCTTACACGTCCTGCCTCATTTAATCCTCACAACAACCCTAGGAGTAGGTACTACTGTCACCCGTATTTAACAGATGAGAAAGCTGTGCAGAGAGGTTAAGTAACTTGTTCAAGTCTCCACAGCAAGTGAGTGGCAGAGCCCGGATTTTACCCTAGGCAGTCGGACTTGAAGCGCTTGCTCCTCCTTACCACGCATGATGGTTATCCACTCACCGCTCCATCTTTGATGAAAGTATGGCACAGATCTGCAATTTTGTTTCTTGACAGTGATATTCTCCTGAGAAAAAGTTCTCCCCGCTCAATCATGATCTTTTTACATTTGGAGTAATCCTAGGAAGAAAAGAGCAAACTGAGGGGACAGGGAAGATCCAGGTAATGCTGAGAATGTCTGTCACTAAACAGAGAAGTAGAAAGGTAATCCCAGGGAGAACAGGCACTTACAGAGTATTCCAGGGAGGCAAGGCTGATGAAGCGGAGGAAGAGCTCCCCGCCAGAGGACACTGCCACGGAGGAGTCCACACCACACAGGGTTTCTATGGCACTGGTGAGATTTGCCCTCAGACCCTGGATTGTCTCCCCTGAAATGATACAACAAGGAATGTGATGTTCACATTAGGACCACAGCCCTGACCTGTATCTTCAATTCATTCATTCATTCAATGAATATTTACTAGGTACATACCATATACCAGGCACTGTTCTAGATGCTAGGGATACATCAGTGAACAAGACAGGTAGGGTTCTGCTCTGATGGAGTTTTGATTGTAATAGAGGAAGCGGATAGTAAACAAGCACACATAGAAATAAAGCTGGGTGGCTGGGCATGGTGGCTCATGCCTGTAATCCCAGCACTTTGCAAGGCTGAGGCATGGAAAGACATTAAGTAGCAGCAGCAGATGAGGTCTGCAAGGTGGTATGGGTGAGGCTAAGGTTGTTTGGATGTTATTTTAAGAACAATGGGAAGACACTGGAGGTTGCCTTAAAGACATGTGTCTCTAGGCCAGCCCTTCAGATGAAAGGCTGCATTATTATGTTGCTTATACAAGATTTCATGCTATACCCAGATGCTTACATTTAGGGTGCTGAATTAGAGGATCACAATAAATAATACTAATACCAGAATTTATTCTGGAACATTCCCTGTAGCATCTGTACAGAATCTGGCACAAGGTGGAGGCCTAATAAACACTTATAAAGCTGAAATGCTACTGTAATTTATGCATCATGGTTAACACAATATAACATAGTCACTCTTGATTCAAAGTATGTTTCACTTATGAAAGGGATCCTTTTCATGACAATGTAAGAGCTCTCTCCAGATTGAAAGGTCTGAAATGAAGGCAGAAGCTGAGCTTGGAGCTGTATTACTACTTTATGCAGGAAAACATGCATCTCTCACTTTCTACATTTCTAAGAGTCATTATAAGACTTTCCTAGCCGAACATGGTGACTCACGCCTGTAATCTCAGCACTTTGGGAGGGTGAGGCGGACGGATGACCTGAGGTTAGGAGTTTAAGACCACTGTGGCCAACATGGTGAAACCCCGTCTCTACTAAAAATAAAAAAATCTGGCCGGGCCCGGTGGCTCACGCCTGTAGTCCCAGCACTTTGGGAGGCCGAGGTGGGCGGATCACGAGGTCAGGAGATCGAGACCATCCTGGCTAACACAGTGAAACCCCGTCTCTACTAAAAATACAAAAAAATTAGCCAGGCGTGGAGGCATGCGCCTGTAGTCCCAACTACTCAGGAGGCTGAGGCAGGAGAACTGCTTGAACCCAGGAGGTGGAGGTTGCAGTGAGCCAAGATCTCGCCACTGCACTCCAGCCTGGGCGACAGAGTGAGGCTCCGTCTCTTTAAAAAAAAAAAAAAAGGCTTTCCTAAGTCCCAGAGTGTTAACAGATGACTCTCTATACCTTTATCTCTCTTCAAGAACTCCAGCAACGTCCTGATGGCAGCCACTGCTGAGGCCATGTCAGGATCTTCTTTCATCTGAGACTTAAAGTATTCAATTAACTCTAGAAAAAGGAAAAAAAAGTGATTCATCTAATTCATTTAGCAGCCTGTAAGGCAAGAGAGCTTGTTAATGACTGTTGACTTTAAGAAGCAAACAATTTAAAAAATACTTTCTTTTTAGGGTATTTGATTTCAGGGATGCAATAAATGTTCATGGGAATAGAGAAAATACCACTTTGCTGTTTGCAAGAGCTCTTTCTTATTTTGAAAAAGTTACTGGTGTGCAAGGCCTAAAAATTAAGCCCGAGTAAATGATGATGAAAAGTCATTCTCTCTTCAGCATCTTTGGCCCTAAAATCTGAGAGGATCCCAACCCAATTTCTCCTGCACCCCTCCAGACAGTCTATGCTAATACGTGTCTATTCACATACACATATATGTTAAAAATATTATACATGGAGTTCCACCCACGCCCCTTTATTTCTTTACATGAAAAGTAGATTAGTTTGCCCTTGTTTTTCACTTAATAACCATACTAGATGAGCACATCAAATATGCCTTATTCATTCTAATTTTAATGACAGATCCAACAAGGCAGGAAGGAGACTGGCACTGGGAAGGAGCGTATGTGTGGGAGGGATGCCTACAGATACTGCCAGGGCGTATCCCTGAAAACAAGAGCAGCGCGAGGGATTTAGCTGTGACTCGAGGAAACACATCCAGCGGAGCAGCCTGAAATTCAAAGAAATCTCTTCGGGAGCTCAGCCTGGATGTGAGAGGTTGGGGGCGACCCCTGAACGGCGCTGCTGTAGCCTAGCAGCCCTGGCCTGTCCTGATTTACCCTTGTCGTCCATGGCGTCCTCCTGCTGCGGAGCCCCAGGGGACCCGAGCCGCCCGCGCTGTCTTGAACGGGTCCGCCGGCCGCGTCGCCTGCGAGCCAGTCTGACAGCACGCTGCACACCTCCGCACCCCACTTCCGGCGCACTTCCGTACCCCTCTTCCGGCGCACCCCCGCACTCCACTTCCGCAGGTTAGGGGGCCGGCACAAGTCAAAGCACCTTGTGCGTCACTTGGCGGCGCCGGACGTTGGGCTGCGCAGGATTTGAGACGCTCGCCTGACTACCCCTTGCTCTGCGCTGAGGTGCTGGGACAGCCATGATTTCAGACGGTGAGGACCCTCAGGGCGGGACTTCGACTCCGGGGCTCGGCGGTCTCGGTCCGGCTACGCCTGGCCAAGTGGAGTGTGTCTTTTGGGCTGGATAGAATCCGTTTGGTCTTTAGAGGAGTAGCCAAGGCATTCAGTCATTCATTCAGTAAATAGTTTTGGATCGCCTCCTGTGTGCAGGTATTATTTTCTGGATTGTAGCAGAGATCGTGACAGACAGGGGCCTTAGTGGAGGTTGCAGTCTAGTGGGTGAAACAGACAACAATAAATAAAAATAATTTCGGCCGGGTCGCACCCCGGTGGATTAGGCCTGTAGTCCCAGCACTTTGGGAGGCCGAGGCGGGAGAATCGCTTGAAGCCGGGAGTTCGAGACCTGCCTGGGCAACACAGCCAGACCCCATCTCTACAAAAAAGTGAAATATTAGCCGGGCGTGGTAGCGCGTGTCTTTGGTCCCAGCTGCTCGGGAGGCTGAGGCGGGAGAATCACTTGAGCCCAGGAATTCAAGGCTTCAGTGAGCTATTATCGCAGCACTGCACCCAGCATGGTGGACAGGGCATGACCTCGTCAATAAAAAATTAAAAAGTAAATTATTTTTCAAAGGATGAAAAGAGCTATGAAGATGATGTAATAGTATGGTCCTAGTTACAATAGTACATTGTGACTAGGATTGAGGAGGAGCTGTTTTAGATAGGGGCCTAGGAAAAGTGCATGATAGTGAAACTGACTTGAACGATTGTGTGAATTTCTGGGGAAAGTGCACTTTTAAGTGCATGGGCCCTGCGGCAGATTAAGCCACCAAGTTACACTGAGAAAGGAGAAATGGAGAGCTTGTGGGTAGAGGATGATGGGGAGACTCATTCATACATTAAACTACCACATACAGAGTCAGATGTCTTGAAGAAAAAGGAGGCTGGGGGATGAGATCAGAGAACCAGCCAGTTTCAGGTCATGCAGGGCCGTATTGACCGTAATAGAGAAGTTGGGTTTATTTTTAGTTGCAATACAAAGACATTGTAGAGTTTTAAGCCAGAAAGTGTTATGATCTGGTTTGCAATTTTAAAAGATCACTGTGGCTGTTGTGTGGAAAATGGACTGTGGGGAGCAAGAATAGAGATAGGGGAGTCCTTTCAGGAATTGTAATAATTGTCCATCCTCTCTTAATTGATGTGAAACCATACCACAACCCTGTGAGGGAGGCAGGCCTGGCATTGCTCCCGTCTACAAATGAGGTAGTGAACTAAAGAAGGAAATTCACAGGGATATTGCATGTGTATAGATGCACACCTTTCTTTACAGGCAACACTTTTTCTGTCTGGCAGACACAGTTGTATTAAGTGCTTCTGTCCTAGGTGCTTTGTTGTGTGATTTACACATTTTTTTGTTTTGTTTTTCTATTTAAAAAAAAAGTGGCTGGGCACAGTGGCTCATGCCTGTAATCTCAGCACTTTGGAAGGCCGAGGTGGGTGGATCACTTGAGGTCAGGAGTTCGAGACCAGCCTGGCCAACATGGCGAAACCCCGTCTCTGCTCAAAATACAAAAAAAATTAGCCAGACAAGGTGGTGCACACCTATAATCCCAGCTACTCAGGAGGCTGAGGCAGGAAAATTGCTTGAACCCAGGAGGCGGAGGTTGCAGTGAGCCAAGATCATGCCACTGCACTCCAGCTTGGGCGACAGAGCAAGACTCTGTCGCCAAAAAAAAAAAAGAAAAAATAGAGATAAGGTCTCACTGTTTTGCCCAGGCTAGTCTCAAACTCCTGGGCTGAAGCAATCTTCCTGCTTCCACCTCCCAAAGTGTTGGGATTACAGGCATAAGCCACTACACCAGTCCTGATTTACACACATTATTTTATCCTAGGATTAGCAAATTCCATCATTTTTTAAGAAGTCCACAGTCTTAAGTGGGCAGGACTGGGACGAGAGATCAGAAGCACAACTAACTGTAAAATGAAATAGTAGGTGCTAAGTGTCATTAGAAGAGAGAGCTGTGGGTTGTCAGAGGTGGGCAGTGAAGAGCCACAGTCTTTATAGTCAAGCAGATCTGTCTTTAGAACAGGGCTTTGGCCTTGCCACTTGTTAGCAGGCCATATTTGACTTAGGACAAGTTACTTTCATTTGCAGAATAGGAATACCATATATCATATTTCAGCTACTCTAAGATAATATTGTTTATGAGATATGCCCTTATTTAATATATCATTAAGAAAGAAAAAATGCCGCCAATCTTAATGATAAGGATACCATCCAGATGTCAACAACTATTCAATGTAAAAAACAAGGGGTGGGGGTCATCTTATAATTGATGAAAAATGGCAGGAAAATGTCCTTTGCTGGGTGGTTGTCAGGATGGAATGGGATTTTGGGATTGCAGATTCCAGTACTTAGCGTAGAGGAGGCTGGCATTCCTTCTGCTCTGAGATAGGGGAGTCATGACGAAGAAAGAGTTTGCATTGGTTTGGGGCCTTGAGGAGTAATTGGGATTTGAATATGCAGAAATCAAAGATGGGGTGGAGATTCTCCTAATGTAGAAGACAGGACTGCCGGAAGCAAAATATGGAGGGAGGAAAGGCATTACTGCTCTTTGCTATTAAATGAGCATCCTAGAGCCGGGCACGGTGGCTCATGCCTGTAATCCCAACACTTTAGGAGGCTGAGGTGGGAGGATCACTTGAGCCCAGGAGTTCGAGACCAGCCTAGGCAACAAAGTAAGACCCTGTCTCTACAAAAATTTAAAAATTAGCCGGGTGGCTGGGCGTGGTGGCTCATGCCTGTAATCCCAGCACTTTGGGAGGCCAAGGCGGGCAGATCACCGAAGTCGGGAGTTCGAGACCAGCCTGACCAACATGGAGAAACCCCGTCTCTACTAAAAACACAAAATTAGCTGGGCGTGGTGGCGCATGCCTGTAATCCCGGCTACTCAGGAGGCTGAGGCAGGAGAATCACTTGATCCTGGGAGGTGGAGGTTGCGGTGAGCCAAGATCGTGCCATCACACTCCACCCTGGGCAACAAGAGCAAAACTCCGTCTCAAAAAAAAAATAATAATAATAATTAGCTGGATGTGGTGGTGCACGCCTGTTGTCCCAGCTATGTGGGAGACTGAGACAGGAAGATCACTTGAGCCCAGGAGGTCAAGGCTGCAGTGAGCTATATTCGTGGCACTGTACTCCAACCTTGAGACCTTGTCTCAAAAATTTGTTTAAAAATACATAAATAAATAAATGAGCATCCTGGGCCTTTCATAACAGTGTGTACTCACAGGTTTGTATGTCTCTCTGTCACCTCAATTAGAGTATAGTCTCTTTGAGGGGTTGGACCCAGTATCCCCAACACCTAACACTGGTAGTGTAAAAGTTTGTTGACGGATTAATGTGTTTGGAGTGGTGCATGCATGTAGTCCTTACTACTGGGGAGGCTGATGCAGGAGGATCACAAGCCCAGGATTTCAAGACCAGCCTGGGCAATTTATTGAGACCCCCCCATCTCTTAAAAGAAACCCAAAAAACAAAAATCCAAATGAATGATTAACGTGTTGTGGTAGCCTGTTTAGTTTAGAGAATAGGTAAAATCTTGACGTAGGAATTGCTTTTCCCTCTGTTTTTTAACTTTTTTTTTTGAGACAGAGTCCCACTCTGTCACCCAGGCTGGAGTGCAGTGGCGTGATCTCAGCTCACTGCAACCTCTGCCTCCCAGGTTCAAGCGATTCTCCTGCCTCAGCCTCCCGAGTAGCTGGAATTACAGGTGTGCGCCACCATGCCCAGCTAATATTTTGTATTTTTAGTAGAGACGGGGTTTTGCCATATTGGCTAGGCTGGTCTTGAACTCCTGACCTCAGTGATCCGCCCACCTCAGCCTCCCAAAGTGCTGGGATTACAGGCGCCCAACCTGATTTTTTTTTACCTTTTAAAAAGTGACTCTTAATTACAATTGGCCTTGCTGCTACATGATTTGATGAGTACGGGCCAAATTGACACCTACGCCTCCCTTTAATTTTTTGCTCCTGAAATTCTACCACTGGGATTCCTACTACTGGTTAACCAGTGCCTTCTGTCCTTGACCAGGCATTCATAATGCAGTAGGTGTTTTTTTGTTGTTTTTGTTTTGTTTTGTTTTGTTTTCCAGACGGGGTCTCATTCTGTCTCCCAGGCTGGAGTGCATTGGCAGGAACATGGCTCACTGTAGCCTCGACTTTCCGGTCTCAAGCGATCCTCTCTCCTCAGCCTCCTGAGTAGCTGGGACTACAGGCATGTGCCACCATGCCCGGCTATTCTTTTTTCCCCAAGATGAAGTCTTGCTCTGTTACCCAGGCTGGAGTGCAGTGGTGCAATCTTGGCTCACTGCAGCCTCCGCCTCCCGGGTTCAAGTGATTCTCCCGCCTCAGCCTCCCGAGTAGCTGGGATTACAGGCACTTGCCACCAAACCCAGCTAATTTTTTTTTTTTTTTTTTTTTTTTTTTTTTTTTTTTTGTATTTTTAGTAGAGATGGGGTGTCTCACCATGTTGGCCAGGCTGGTCTCGAACTCATGACCTCAAGTGATCCGCCCTCCTTGGCCTTCCAAAATGCTGGGATTACAGGCATGAGCCACGGCGCCCAGCCCTAATTTTTATATTTTTAGTAGAGAAAGGGTTTTGCGATATTGCCCAGGCTGGTCTCGCGAACTTCTGAGCTCAAGCCATCTGCCTGTCTTGGCCTCCCAAAGTGCTAGGACTACAGGCTTGTGCCACCACACCTGGCCCTCGTTCAGTAGATATTTATTGAGCAGCTGCAGTGTGCTAGGCAGTGTGGTAGGAGTGAGGATAAGCAGTGAACAAAAGAGACAAAAATTCCTACCCTCACAGAGTTTACATTTGTGCATTGGAGATATAGTGGTTCAGGACGTAGACAAGAGCTTGCCAAGGGCCCACTGTGCTTTAAAGCTTTTTTTTTTTTTTTTTTGAGACAGAGTCTTGCCCTGTCGCCCAGGCTGGAGTGCAGTGGCGCGATCTCGGCTCACTGCAAGCTCCGCCTCCTGGGTTCACGCCATTCTCCTGGCTCAGCCTCCCGAGTAGCTGGGACTATAGGCGCCCACTACCACGCCCAGCTAATTTTTTGTATTTTTAGTAGAGACGGGGTTTCACCATGTTAGCCAGGATGGTCTCGATCTCCTGACCTCGTGATCCGCCCGCCTCGGCCTCCCAAAGTGCTGGGGTTACAGGCGTGAGCCACCGCGCCCGGCCCAGCTTTAAAGCTTTAACTGGGTCTTCTGTTAATCTCATAAGGTGATAAACATTTAAAGGCATATAGTGGTGCTCTGGATTTAATTTATGAATTGGGAATGTTAGCTTTGATTCATTTTTATGGAGCTAATGTTTTAAATTTTATTTCTTGTTAATATTTTCAGAAGATGAATTGAATCTTCTGGTTATTGTAGTTGATGCCAACCCAATTTGGTGGGGAAAGCAAGCATTAAAGGAATCTCAGGTAAGACTGCTTGAGGAGGCCTTTGGAGAATTCTGGTTTAACTGAGTGTTTAAAATTCTTTTTTAAAAAATGGCTTTATTAAACTATAATTTACATACTGTAATATTCAGCCACTGTACAATTCAGTGATTTTTTTTTTTAAGTAAATTTGCAAAGTTGTGTAACCAGCCCCACATTTCTGCTTTAGAACATTTCTTTGACTGCGTAACGTTCCCTCGTGCCTGTTTGCAGTCAATCCCTGCTTCTATCTCCAAGCCACAAGCAACCACTGATCTGCCCTCTATCTCTAAATTCCCTTTTCTGGACATTTCATGTATTGATTTCATACAATACGTGATCTTAAAAAATACTTTCTATTTTGAAATATTGTATTTTTAAATAATATAGACATAGGAAACCGGAAAAGATACAGAGAGGTCCTGTGTACCCATCACTCAAATTCTTTCAGTGGTGACATCTTACATAATGATAGTACAATTTTGAAACTATCAGTGCAATCTACAGACCTAATCAGATTGCAGATTTTACATGTGATCACTTGTGTGTGTGTGTGCGTGCGTGTGTGTGTGGTTCTGTGCGGTTTTACCACATTTCATCGATTTTTGTGTCCATCAGCACCACCATCTCATGCCTCAGCCTCCCGAGTACTTGGGAGTACAGGTGCATGCCACCACACCCAGCTAATTGTTTGCATTTTTAGTAGAGATGGGGTTTTGCCATGTTGGCCAGGCTGGTCTCGAACTCCTGGCCTCATGTGATCTGCCCGCCTTGGCCTCCTAAAGTGTCGGGATTATAGGAGTGAGCCACCACACCTGGCTGATTCTTCATGTTTGTTCGTTCGTAATCTGGTCCCACTCTCGACCACACCTTCTTTGCCTGTCTGTACTCCCAGGCAACTCTTGATCTCTTTGTGTCACTGTAGATTAGTTTGGATTTTCTAGATTTTTTTTCATGTAAATGGAATCAAACAGGATATAGTGGGGAGGTTTTTGTGGCCTTTTTTTTTTTTGAGATGGAGTTTCGCTCTTGTTGCCCAGGCTAGAGTGCAATGGCACGATCTCGGCTCACTGCAACCTCCGCCTCCTGGGTTCAAGGGATTCTCCTGCCTCAGCCTTCCGAGTAGCTGGGATTACAGGCGCCCATCACCACACCAAGCTAATTTTTTGTATTTTTAGTAGAGTTGGGGTTTCACCATGTTGGACAGGCTGATCTCGAACTCCTGACCTCGGGTGATCTGCCCACCTCGGCCTCCCAAAGTGCTGGGATTACAGGCGTGAGCCACTGTGCCTGGCCTTGTCTGTTCTTTTTAGTGACAGATTAGCTGTTTTCCACTTTTAAATGGTTTAAAATAAAATCAGAAGAATAACATTTTTGTGACTTGAAAATTATATGAAATTCAAATTTCTGGGTCTATAAATAAGCCTCACTCATAAATTTATGTATTTTCTGTGGCAGCTTTTGCATTACAAAAGCAGAGTTGGGTAGCAATAAAGATTGCATGGCTCAAAAAGTCTAAAATATTTACTATCTGGCCCTTCACAAAACAAGTTTACTGACCTCTGGCCGATTGTGTGGTCTGTTCTGGAGAATGTTGCATGTCTACTTGAAAAGAATATGCATTCTTTTGTTTCTAGTGAAGTGTTCTATAAATGTCTATTAGTTTAAGTTGCTTGATAGCGCACCTATAGTCCCAGCTACTTGAGGGGCTGAGGTGGGAGGATCACTGGTGCCCAGGTGATTGAGTCTGCAGTGAGCCATGACTCCACTGCACTCCAGCCTGGGAGACAGAGCAAGACCCTGTCTCAAAAAAAATAAAAAAATAAAAAAATTATCGAGAATGGAATATGAAATGAAGTATTATTGTTGAATTGTGTATTTCTCTTTTTTTTGAGATGGAGTTTCGCTCTGTCACCCAGCCCGGAGTGCAGTGGTGTGATCTCTGCTCACTGCAACCTCTGCCTCCCGGTTCAAGCGATTCTTCTGCCTCAGTCTCCCAAGTAGCTGGGACCACAGGTGTGCACCACCACGCCTGGCTAATTTTTGTATTGTTAGTAGAGACGGGGCTTCTCCATGTTGGCCAGGCTGATCTTGAACTCCTGACCTCAAGTGATCTGCCCGCCTCGACCTCCCAAAGTGCTGGGGTTACAGGCATGAGCCACGTGTCCACCCCACTTTTTGTTTTTGTTTTTGTTTTTTTTTTTTTGAGACAGAGTCTCACTCACCCAGGCTGGAGAGCAGTGCTAGGATTACAAGTGCGTATTTTGATAGCAGTAGTTAGTGTGCTCACATTTGATATAATTATTAGTGTGGTTGCATTCATATCTGCTATTTTGTTATTTGTTTTCTGTATGTATCATGAATTTTTTGGTTCTTTGTCCTCCTTTACTGTCTTTTGTGTTAAATAAATATTTTTTACTGTACTATATTAATTATTCTGTTGATTTGACCTGTATATTTTTAGTTGTTTTCTTTTTTTTTTTTTTTTTTTTGAGATGGAGTTTTGCTCTTGTCGCCCAGGCTAGAGTGCAGTGGCACGATCTCGGCTCCCTGCAACCTCCACCTCCCTGGTTCGAGCAATTCTCCTGCCTCAGCCTCCTGAGTAGCTGAGATCACAGGCGCGTGCCACCATACCTGGCTAATTTTTGTATTTTTGGTAGTGACAGGGTTTCACCATATTGGTCAGGCTGGTCTCTAATTCCTGACCTCAAGTGATCCTCCTGCCTCAGTTTCCCAAAGTGCTAGGATTACAGGCATGAGCCACTGTGCCCAGCCTTCAGTTATTTTCTGTTTTTTTTTTTTCTTGAGACAGAGTCTAGTTTTGTCACCCAGGCTGGAGTGCATTGACACGATTTCGGCTTACTGCAACCTCTGTCTCCCGAGTTCAAACAATTCTCCTTCCTCAGCCTCCCGAGTAGCTAGGATTACAGGCATGCATCACCACACCCAGCTAATTTTTGTATTTTCAGTAGAGACGGGGTTTCACCGTGTTAGTCAGAATGGTCTCGATCTCTTGACCTCGTGCCTCCCAAAGTGTTGGGATTACAGGCGTGAGCCACCGCACCTGGTCGATCTCTTCTTACTTGTGATTCTGTTTCCAAAAAAGATCACGTACACATGTACCAGAAGTTAGGACTTGAACATATCTTTTGGGGGGACATAATTCGACCCACAGCAGTTGCTCTAGGGATTACTGTATGTATCTTATCATTGTCTACTTTAGATTAATACTCATTTAATTCCAGTAAAATATAGAGGCTTTGCTCCAATATAGATCCACTTCCACCCCTTCCCCATGTTCTTATTGTCATACATATTATACCTACGCATGTTATAAACCTGATAACGCAGTGTTGTAATTGTTACTTACACAGTTGCTTACACCAAGTGTAAGCATCTTTTCTCTTGTTAACAAAAAATAAAAATATCACACAATATTCATGTTAGAAGTATACTCATTTTTCAGCTGAAACCATACTCTTTTTTTCTTTTTTTGAGATGGCGTCTTGCTCCGTCGCCCAGGCTGGAGTGCAGTGGTGCAATCTCGGCTCACCGCAATCTCCGCCTCCCAGGTTCAAGCAATTCTGCCTCAGCCTCCCGAGTAGCTGGGACTACAGGCACGCGCCGCCATGCCCAGCTAATATTTTTTGTGTGTATTTTCATAGAGATGGGGTTTCACCGTGTTGCCCAGGCTGGTTGCAAACTCCTGAGCTCAGGCAATCCGCCCGCCTTGGCCTCCCAAAGTGCTGGGGTTATAGGTGTGAGCCACCACGCCCGGCCAAACCATACTCATTTTTCAATTGGCTATGGATACAAGAATTCAGCAAAAATCAACATAGGCATTCTGTGAGAATCCATTGGCTGTATGGAATTTAAAATAAAGAGTATTGTGCATTTCACTGTTATTTGTAAATTGTGTGCTACATAACTGCTGTATCAGTAATATCCGTATGTACTTGTGTACATGGGTACCTCGTTTTTGGGGAGTGAATGGTTAAACATCTGCCAGCACATCACTGCATGCTGCCCTGTTACTCCAGAAAGGCTGCGCTTGCGCTCATCAGTGCTGTATGAGAGTTCCTTTTTTCTTGTACCAACACAAGATGTTCATTCTCCTTATTTCATCTTTTGTCAG
This sequence comes from Pongo abelii, assembly GCF_028885655.2. Classification (NCBI taxonomy): domain Eukaryota; kingdom Metazoa; phylum Chordata; class Mammalia; order Primates; family Hominidae; genus Pongo; species Pongo abelii. Next base: position 122,505,415 of record NC_071995.2, read on the forward strand.
TATGAGATGCAAAAAACAATGTAATCTCAATTTGCTTCTAGTGTATTTCGTGGCCATTTGTATTTCTCTCTTGGGACATCACCCACTTCTTTCTTTGGATATTCATGGTATGTGGTTTTTTTAAAATTAATAATTTATGGACAATCTTTTATATTAAAAGATTAACCCATTACTTGCCATGTGTTGCAACTGGTTTTTTCCCGTTTGTAACTTGTTTTCTTTCACTTTTATTTATATTGTCACTTTTTGCCAAATAGAAATTTTAATAGATTTAAGTTTTTTTTTCCAGTAGGGTGAAATTTACCAGTGTTTTGGTCTATTTTTTGAGATGGAGTCTTACTCTGTCACCCAGGCTGGAGTGCAGTGGCACTATCTCAGCTCACTGCAGCCTCCACCTCCTGGGCTCAAGCAGTCCTCCCACCTCAGCATACCGAGAAGCTGGGACTACAGGCACGTGCCAACACGCCCAGCTAATTTTTGTATTTTAAGTAGAGATGGGATTTTGCCATGTAAGCCAGGCTGGTCTCAAACTCCTGACCACAGGTGATCTGCCTGCCTCGGCCTCCCAAAGTGCTGGGACGTGAGCCACCACGCCTGGCCACCAGTGTTCTGTTTTCTACCTGAAGTATTTATTTAAGAGAAACAGGCCATATTCCAGGATTATGAAAATATCTACTTATGAAGACTGAAACTTCAAGGATCATTTGTTTAGTTTGTTACTAGAGAAATTTCTCTGAAGATATTGAATACCAAAAAAAAAAATTGACATATGTTTCTTAATAATATTTGTTCTTGTGGGAAGGTGAGCTCGAGGAAAGAAGGGATATTCTTTAGTTGTTTTTTCAAACTTTAAAAGTTTTTAGGCTGGGCATGGTGGCTCACGCCTGTAATCCCAGCACTTTGGGAGGCTGAGGCGGGCGGATCACGAGGTAAAGAGATCGAGACCATCCTTGCCAACCTGGTGAAACCCCATCTCTACTAAAAATACAAAAATTAGCTGGGCGTGGTAGTGCGGGCCTGTAGTCCCAGCTGCTGGGGAGGCTGAGGCAGGAGAATTGCTTGAACCTGGGAGGTGGAGGTTGCAGTAAGCTGAGACCGGGCCACTGCACCTCAGCCTGGCGACAGAGCGAGACTGCATCTCAAAAAAGAAAAAAAAAAGTTTTTAATTCATTTGCCCAAGTATACCGAGCAACCACTATATTGTTCACTAAGTATATACCAGACGTACAGTAGTGGCTCAGTATACTTAGTAAACAAATGAATTAAAAAATTTTAAAGGTCTCCAGTGTTTTCAGTATGTATTCATTATCTACTCCACATATAGTAATAGTTTGCTGGAAATTTTATCACAGAACATGTGACACATTTGTTATTCCTTAAATGTTACGCTGCAAATATTTGTAGAATATTGTACTGATGTAGAAATGATCTCATATAAGTACAATCAGAAAACTATAGTTTTCAAGTGTTTTTGTTTATGGCTTTGGAGGAGGGGAGCTCCTGAGCAAATTTTTAACAATGAATAATTGTCTAAAATTTAAATGAGGTCTTCTTTTTGTTTGTTTTTTACAGGGTCTAGCTCTGTTGTCCAGGCTGCAGTACAGTGGTACAATCTTGGCTCACTGCAGCCTGGCTCTCCAGGGCTCAAGCGATCCTGCCACCTCAGCCTCCAGGGTAGCTAGGACTACAGGTGCACACCACCATGCCTGGCTAGTTTTGTTTCTTTTTTATAGAGCTAAGGTTTCATTATGTTGCCCAGGGTGGTCTCAAACTCCTGAACTCAAGCAGTCCTCCCACCTTGGCCTCTCAGGGTGCTGGGATTACAGGCTTGAGCCACTGCACCCAGCCTAAATGAAATCTTGATTATGTCAAGACCTGACATGGTTATTTGGATAGCTAATTTGTTTTTCTAATGTCTTTTTTTTTTTTCAACAGTTCACTTTATCCAAATGCATAGATGCTGTGATGGTGCTGGGAAATTCGCATTTATTCATGAATCGTTCCAACAAACTTGCTGTGATAGCAAGTCACATTCAAGAAAGGTATGACCACTGTGATTGCTTTTCCTCTTCAGTGCTTAACATTCATGAGTTTTTTGTGCCAGTTGGCATGTATTGTTCCTACTCCATGTTGCAAAAGAAAATGTTTTCTGTACCAGTGAACAGCTACAGCACCAAGAGCCAGTACGTGTACATTGTGATATCCATGAAATTTGCAAACCTTATTATTAGTAGATAGTAGAGTTACACAATGGCCCATGTAAATTGCACAGCTTGAACTATATTATTTAGGCAAAAAGGGAAAGAGAGCTATCAAATTGGGCAGCTACTTTCCCTCACCCGTCTTCCCATTTTGTGTCTGCCCCAGCGTGCAAGTGAGATGGGAGATGTGATTCTGTTTTCCTTTAGCTCTGCGTAGCTCTCATGGCCTATTTCCCTGCTCTGTGAGTGAACCTGGTGCTTAGAAGTAAGGATTTTTCTTATAACGTTGGCTTCTAAACCCAAGCCAACTACTCCATCTGGTGCTTGGCAGAAGAAACAGTGGTCGTTTCTAACACTAGTGTGAAAACTGGCTGTGTTAGACTCACTGCAAGATGGTGCATAGCCTGCAGCTGATGTGTAAATGTGACCACAGATACAGCAAAGTTTTTGTGAATAATTTGGGCCATATTTACTTCTCACATTATGCACTGACAGAAGAGTTGAATTACCATGTAAGACACAGCTCTTCTATGTCTTTTTTTTTTTTTTTTTTTGGAGACAGGATCTTGCTCTGTCACCCAGGCTAGAGTGCAGTGGCACTATCATGGGTCACTGTAGTGTCTGACCTTCTGGGCATAAGTGATCCTCTTGCCTCAGCCTCCCAAGTAGCTGGGATGACAGGTGTGCACCACCACACTCGGCTAATTTTTGTATTTTTTGTAGAGATGGGGTCTCACTATGTTGCCCAGGCTGGCCTTGCTCTCCTGGGCTCAAGCAATCCTTTCACCCCAGCCTCCCAAAGTGCTGGGACTGCAGGGATGAGCCACCACGCCTGGCTCTTCTATGTCTTAATCACCACATTACAATAGAAGTGACTCTTGCTTACCAACATATTTCATATGATAGCTCTCAGATTTTCTTGGTTCTTAGGGCTGCCTGCTTCCTCTGGTGGGATGAGAGAGCCCATGGGCCACCAAACACATACTCTTACTCCCGTCCTCGCTGCATATTTTTTCTTAGAAGTGGATGAAAAGATGATGTTAGTTTGGTTAAAATACCAGTAAAAACTATACCTGTCAAAGTTTTTTTTGTTTTTTGTTTTTTTAATCAAAGGTATCCTCTACCTGATTATCTTAAAAGTCACGAGGCCATGGCCAGGCGCAGTGGCTCATATCTGTAATCCCAGCACTTTGGGAGGCCAAGGCGGGCGGATCACGAGATCAGGAGATCGAGACCATCCTGGCTAACACGGTGAAACCCTGTCTCTACTAAAAATACAAAAAAAAATTAGCTGGGCGTGGTGGTGGGCACCTGTAGTCCCAGCTACTCGTTAGGCTGAGGCAGGAAAATGGCGTGAACCCGGGAGGCGGAGCTTGCAGTGAGCCGAGGTCGTGCCACTGCACTGCAGCCTGGGCGACAGAGCAAGACTGTGTCTCAAAAAAAAAAAGTCACGAGGCCGGGCTCGGTGGCTCACGCCTGTAATCCCAGCACTTCAGGAGGCTGAGGCAGATCACTTGAGGTCAGTTTGAGACCAGCCATACATAGCAGCCAACATAGTGAAACCCCATCTCTACTAAAAATACAAAAAATTAGCTGGACGTGGTGGTACACTCCTGTAATTCCAGCTACCTGGGAGGCTGAGGCACGCGAATCACTTGAGCCCGGGAGGTGGAGGTTGCAGTGAGCTGAGACTGCACCACTACACTCCAGCCTGGGTGACAGAGCGAGACTGTCTCAAAAAAAAAGAGTCATGAATCACTGGGAGAATCTTTTCAGGGACCTTTGGGCCAGATTTTTATTACTGGGATAGATGTGTACCTCAAATAATAAACTAGTAGTGAGTTAGAATTTGGTATGAACCTGTTGTGGTTGTCATTTGAGAAAGGAAGGCACGGGCACCCCTCTGCAGCATTTCAGAGATTATAACCCAACGCCCTCTGTATTTCCCCACACTTTTCAGAAAACACTGGAACCAGTAAAACGTTCTGTGGTGATAGACAAATGTTGGCCAATTTGCCTATTTTATACATTTTTTCTTTGTTTCTATACTTTTTCTAATTTCATCTTACACATTTTTTTAAAAAATGAAATTTACCGTGGAATCTTGTGAGTCCCACATTGTTGTAATTTTGTTTGTTGCCTCTGCTGAATTTCATTCTGATCATGAGTGAGCATGGGCAGTGAGGCCTGGTGTAACCAGGTTTTTTCCCTTGCTGTTTTAGCCGATTCTTATATCCTGGAAAGAATGGCAGACTTGGAGACTTCTTCGGAGACCCAGGCAACCCTCCTGAATTTAATCCCTCTGGAAGTAAAGATGGAAAATACGAACTTTTAACCTCAGCAAATGAAGTTATTGTTGAAGAGATTAAAGATCTAATGACCAAAAGTAACAACTTTTTAAAATTGTTATTTTGCGAATAGCATTGATTTTGGAGGTCCTTTAGGCTTTAAGTTCAAAGATGTGAGGTTCTTTATTTGTATGCCTGCACGTTCTCACTTTTTAAAAATCATTTTCATCAAAGTCGGTTCATTATTTGCCTAGCCTCTACAGCATTTGACACTGCTGACCAGCCTTTACTTCTTGAAATATGACTTTTGGCTTCTACGAATGCCCTGTGACCTGTTTTTCGTCTTTTCTTGAAACGTTATTTCATAGTCTCTATTTCTGGCTTTTCCTTCATCTTTTCTCTTAAAATATGTTTTTAATTCGGCACATGATTTTCATCTTTTCTTCCTCTATATGTTCTCATCCACTTTTGCCTTTAATTATCTTTTACATATGGACACTTTCCAACTTTGTCTCTAACCCAGACTTTCTTTCACGCTCAGATGCCTCCATTTCAGCGTCCCACAGTCTCTTGACATGGCCCAGGCTAGTCTCATTATCTTTGCTCTCAATCACACCACCATTTCCATTCCCTATTTCTGTCAGCCCCCATCCAAGTAGTTTTCTAAACTTAAAGCTTTCATTTTTAACTCCTCCTCACATCCGACATCTAATCAGCTACAAAAATCTAGTCGTTTAGCCTCAGAAGTGTCTCCAGAATCCCACTCCTTATTGTCATCTTTTTATTTTTCATTTTTAAAAATTTTTATAGAGACGGGGTCTCGCTATGTTGCCCAAGCTGGTCTTGAACTCCTGGGCTCAAGCTATCCTCCTGCTTCTGCCTCCGAAAGTGCTGGGATTACAGGCAGGAGCCACTACACCCAGCCCCCATCCCTATTGTCATCTCTTTTTTTTGAGATGGAGTTTCACTCTTGTTGGCCAGGCTGGAGTGCAATGGCATGTGATCTCAGCTCACTGCAACCTCCACCTCCCGGATTCAAGCGATTCTCCTGCCTCAGCCTCCCAAGTAGCTGGGATTATAGGCACGTACCACCATGCCCGATTAATTTTTAATATATTTAGTAGAGATGGGGTTTCACCATGTTGGCCAGGCTTGTCTCCAACTCCTGACCTCAGTTGATCCACCCGACTCGGCCTTCCAAAGGGCTGGAATTACAGGTGTGAGCCACCACACCCAGGCTCCATCCCTTATTGTCATCTTGATCAACCTCAGCATTATTGACATTTTGGTCTGGATAATTCTTTGTTGTGGCAGCTGTCCTATGTGTTATAGGATGTTTAGCAGCATTTCTGGCCTTGGGCCATTAGACACCATAATATCCCCCAGTTGTGACAACCAGATATGTCTGCAGACATAGCCAGATGCCCCCTGTAGGGCACATTCACCCCACGTTTAGAGCCACTGCTCTAGATGATTGTTATAGCTTCTAACTGGTTTTCTGACTCCTGTCTCCCCAGTCAAGTCTGCACTCAGCCTCCAGAGTTATCATCTTAAAAATCAAAGCTGCCATTCCTGGGCTTATAGGCCTTTCCTGGCTCCCTGCTGCCTGCAGGTGATGGTTTCCAAACCTTAGCCTGAATCAGAATCACCTGGGGCAAAAGACAATTCTATAGAGACAGAAAGTTGGTTAGTGGTTGCCCAGAGCTGGGCAGAGACTGGGGAGTGATTGCACATGGGCCCAAGTGATCTTTTGGGGTAATGGAGACTGTTCTAAAATTGGATTGTGATGATGATTGCATAATTGTAAATTTACTAAAAATAATTGAATTGCATACCTAAAAGTACTTTTAGACCAGAATTTATGGTTTGTAAGTTATAAACCTGTTAAAAAATCAGCTGGAAGGCTTGTTGAAACAGTGTCAGGCCCCACTCAAGCTTCTGATTCACTGGATCTAGGGAGGTTCCGAGAATTTATATTTCTATTACAGTCCCAGGTGGTGCCCCTATAGCTGGTTCCAGAATCTCACTTTGAAAGTCACTGGCCTCCAGGATTAAGTTTCAGCTCAGCTTCACAGTATAGTGTTCAAGACCTTTTCTGGTCTGACCTCACCCATGGGGTGTCAGTTCTCCTGGACCAGCTCTAAGCTGGCTTGCATGGAGTGTCAATCTGAGCTCCTTGCCCTCTTGAACTGCAGTTTTAGGATTTTGATATCTTGAGTGACTTTTTTCACCCAAGGCACCAGACAAGTGGCAAACTCCTCCCTGCTTCTCATGGCTAGAGGAAAGAGCTTCTCCAGTCTTCCCCGCACTGGCTGAGTGCGGAGAGTGATGGGAAGGAGGGGATGGTAGGAGAGGGAGGGCAAGGGGGCCTCAGAGCCTTGTGCCCTGTCCGGGCTGCTAGACTTCTGCGTGACATTTTGTACCCCATAGATCATGAATAAACTGGAACCTTTCCAAGTAAAGACAGGATCTTTTTGTGTGTGTATGTATGGTAAAGTACAAATAACAAAATTTGCCATTTTACCGATTTTTAGAATTTTTAATGTAAAATTTGCTTACCATAAAATTTACCATTTTAACAGTATTTAAGTATACAGTTCAGTAATGTTGAGTATATTCGCCTTGTTTTGCAATCATCACCACCACCCATTGCCAGAACTTTTTCATCTTTACAAACTGAAATTCTGTACCCGTTAGACACTAACTCCCTGTTCCCCCCGGCCTCCTGCTAGCCCCTGAACAAACACCAGGATGTTTTACATTGAGAAAAGGTTAAAAAGTTGCTTAGTTAACCATTACCAAGAACACATTGCTATGTTTTTAAACCTAGTTTGAAAATGTCTTGTTTGATTTCATTTATGAAGAATGCTTTGGTTTGAAAGCATATTTAGTTCAAGAAAGCACCCAATGATTTTAGTTCAAGAAAGTACTTAAAAATTCCCTTTTAATGTTTTCTGTTATTTGCAGGTGACATAAAGGGTCAACATACAGAAACTTTGCTGGCAGGATCCCTGGCCAAAGCCCTTTGCTGTATCCTAGGTGTCTGAATCATTTAGAAGGTGTCTTCTGTAATAAACATATCTTAACTTGTGACATTTCTTAGGATCTTGGGTGCCCATTACTGGGACGTGTGAGTACTCTGAAGTGGAGGGTAATTTTTTAAAAAATAGTTTATATTGGCTTTGAATTTTTTTTTCTTTTTTTGAGACAGTCTCACTCTGTCGCCCAAGTTGGAGTGCAGTGGCACAATCTCCGCTCACTGCAACCTTCGTCTCCCAGATTCAAGCAGTTCTCTTGCTTTAGCCTCCCAAGTAGCTGGGACAGGCGCCCGCCATCACTCCCGGCTAATTTTTTTTGTATTTTTAGTAGAGATGTAGTTTCACCAAGTTAGCCAGGCTGGTCTCGATCTTCTGACCTCGTGATCCGCCCGCCTCGGCCTCCCAAAGTGCTGGGATTACAGGCCACTGTGTGTGGCTGGCTTTGAAATGTTTATTAAGACAAGCTGTAAAGGCCGGGCGCGGTGGCGCATACCTGTAATCCCAGCACTTTGGAAGGCCGAGGCGGGCGGATCACGAGGTCAGGAGATGGAGACCATCCTGGCTAACACAGTGAAACCCCGTCTCTACTAAAAATACAAAAAAATTAGCTGGGCGTGGTGGCGGGCGCTTGTAGTCCCAGCTACTAGGGAGGCTGAGGCAGGAGAATAGCGTGAACCCGGGAGGCAGAGCTTGCAGTAAGCTGAAATCACGCCACTGCATTCCAGCCTGGGCGACAAAGCGAGACTCCGTCTCAAAAAAAAAAAAAAAAAAGAAAAAAGATAAGCTGTAAAAACTGGAAGTGGGGAAGAGTGAGAAAACTCTAGCTTCTCCATTATGTCTTTCTGCCTTCAGGAAACACTGCTTCAGGGTGCTTTCTTGTTTCTTATTTTGATAAATTAAGAGTTTTTAAACATTTTCATTTTCTTCTTGACTTGGGAACAGTGTTTGATTTTTAAAAGCCGTTTAGGAGCCCTGAAGCTTAATAAATGAGTGGCTACTTCTCCATAGGTGAACGGGTTGTTTTGCATGTAGCATAGGGCAATACCTTTCCATTTTATCTGTGTGACGTTTTCTCAGTCTTATGGCATTAATTTTTTGGGGGATGGGCAGTATTGAGTGATTATTTTGTCCTAGAGTTTGATGTGGGTTGCTTGAACATCTTTGTAAATCAATACTTGTTGTCCCAGGATTCAAATTTAGGACATGGTAGATAAGAATAGGATAGTCAAGTGTTGGGAATTTTAATTTTCTGGGATAGAGATTATATTTTGGTTAGATTACAAAGTCCAGTTGACTGCAGAGTTAGGAACTGAAAACCCCAATCACTCTTGTGTATTTATCTTGGTAAGTGGAGCATTTCCCTTCTTAGCTAGGTAGATGCTGGGTTTATTTAAAATTGGAGGTTATTTTTCTTTTTACTATAAATATTTATGAAGTAAAATAATATTTTTGTATTCCTTAATGTTAAGAAATTAAGACATTCATAGAATGAACAAGGAAATTAAAGGTAAGAGCCTGCGTTTTCCTATGAGAACTGTAATCCTACTTATTTTACTAGTATGTCTTTGCTAGACTGTTTAAAAATTGGTTAGGAAACCATATATGATTAGTAAGATTTAGTTAAATTTTTTTCTGCTTTTTTCTCTTTGTAGATAATCAGGAAATGAAATCAAGGATATTGGTAAGATAAAAAAATCATTACTTTTTTATATGACAACTATAATTAGAAAACATAACAGGAGGCTGGGTGTGGTGGCTCACACCTATAATCCCAGCACCTTGGGAGGCCGAGGTAGGCAGATCACTTGAGGTCAGGAGTTTGGGACCAGCCTGGCCAACATGGTGAAACCCCGTCTCTACTCAAAATACAAAAATTAGCTGGACATGTTGGTGCATGCCTATAGTCCCAGCTACTTGGGAGCCCGAGGCAGGAGAATCGCTTGAACCTGGGAAGTGGAGGTTGCAGTGAGCCAGAGGTTGCAGTGAGCCGGAGGTTGCAGTGAGCCGAGATCGCACCACTGCACTCTAGCCTGGGTGACAGAGTGAGACTCCGTCTCAAAAAGAAAAAAAAAAGAAAACATAATGGGAAATAAAACCCATTTATAGTAGGAGCAAAAAATGTTAACTATCCAGGATTCATTTAACAAGCAATGTGTAAAACTGATGATAAGGAAAAGTAAAATTCTGAGAGCGATAGAAGAATAAATGGAGAGCCATATTTTGTTCTTGGATGTCAGTTTTCCCAAAATTACGCTGTAAATTTAATTTACAATCTCAGTCAGAATATCAGGGAGGTTTTTTTTTTTCCTGTCAGGGTGGGGAGATTTAAAAAAGAAATTCAAGGCCGAGCGCGGTGGCTCACGCCTGTAATCCCAACACTTTGGGAGGCCAAGGTGGGCGGATCATGAGGTCAGGAGATCGAAACCAACCTGGCTAACATGGTGAAACCCCGTCTCTAGTACAAATACAAAAAATGTGGCAGGCGCCTGTAGTCCCAGCTACTCGGGAGGCTGAGGCAGGAGAATGGCGTGAACCCAGGAGGCGGAGGTTGCAGTGAGCCGAGATTGCGCCACTGCACTCCAGCCTGGGCAACAGAGCGAGACTCTGTCTCCAAAAAAAAAAAAAGATATGCCAAGTAATGAGATATTCATTGTTTGTTGCTTAGCACAAATGAAAAAGCTGGCAGTTCCCAGGGTTGATGGTGATGTCGGGGATTGCTTATTCTCATGCGTTGCTGATAGGAGGATAAATTGGCAAAAATTTTTGTGGGGTGCATTTTGGTAATCTGTGTCAAAATTAAATGTGCATATACTTTAGTAATCACTGCTTATTTTCCGGAGGTAATTAGAGAGCTGTGCAGAGGGTATATGAGGGTGTCATCAGAGCATTGTTTAAAACTGAGAATTGGAAACTGCTTAAATAGTGGAAATTTATGAAGTCCGCAAGGAGCGTAGTATATATTATAATTCATTGACATTAGAATATTTTTTCCCACATATATTGTGGACTGAAAAGGCAGGTTGCAGAATGCTAAGTAATCATCTTGATACGTGTGAGTGTGTGTATTTTGGATGTGTGTGTATTCTGGGTGTGTGTATGTGTGTATATTTTGGATGTGTGTGTGTTTTGGCTGTGTGTATGTATTTGGGGTGTGTTTGTCTGTTTTGGGTGTATTTTGGGTTTGTGTGTGTTTTATGTGTGTATTTGGAGTGTGTGTATTTTTGGGGGTATGTTTTGGATGTGTATTTTTTGGGGGTGTGTGTATTTTGGTTGTGTGTGTGTGTTTTGGGTGTGTGTATTTTAGGGGTGTGTGTACTTTTGGGGTATGTGTATTTTGGTTGTGTGTGTGTATTTTGGGTGTACATACCTGTGTATTTTGGGTGTATGTGCATGTGTGTGTATTTTGTATATGTGTGTGTGTTTTGGGTGTATGTGTATTTTGGGTGTATGTGCATGTGTGTGTATTTTGTATGTGTGTGTGTTTTGGGTGTATGTGTATTTGGGGTGTGTGTATTTGGGGGGTGGGTGTATTTTGGGGTGTGTATTTTTGGGGGTATGTGTGTATTTTGGGGGTGCATGTGTATGTTTTGGGTGTGTAGGTGTGTGTATTTTGGGAGTGTGTATTTTGGGTGGGCAGGTGTGTGTATTTTGGGGGTGTGTGTGTATTTTGGGTGTATGTGCGTGTGTATTTTGCGTATGTGTGTGTTTGTGTTTTGGGTGTGCATGTATATACCTGCCCATGTAGGTGCTCTCCAGAATGAGTTCATCAGACCCTTACGTGGACTGTCCTTGGGTGGCAGGATTTGGGGGGAAATGTTACTGTCATCTTTATAATTTGGGTATCATTTAACAGTGATAAATGGGAAGACAAACTGGAATAATGTTGGTTGTGGTTCGCAGTATATTGTGTGACATTGGTGTGAGAGGACTGGGATGTGCCTGGGCGGAGTTAACATGACTGTGATTTTTAGGTGATTAAGGCTGCAGAAGACAGTGCGTTGCAGTATATGAACTTCATGAATGTCATCTTCGCAGCACAGAAACAGGTGAACTGAGAGCCTGCCATTTAAAGGATTTGTTTCATAACGAAGGAGTCAGTTTCATTTTTTGAATGCTCTACTCTGAGGTATTCTGACTACGTAGCGTTATGAATGGACGAGGAATCCAGAATCTGTATTATGTTCTAGTCTTTTCTCTATTTTGGGTCCTGGACCACTTGAGCATCTGATGCATTCCCAAAACAATGTGCACTCAACCACAGTTTTGCATAGAGTTTCATGGTATTCAGGTAACCTTTAGCCCATCCTTGAACCCCATGCCAAGAATCCCTGGTTTGACAGTTTGCTGTATAAACCTTGCCTCAATTTCTTTATCTTTTTGCTGTGGTGAAGCTGTAAAAATTCAGTATTTTTACTTTGCAAAGAGCTGAAATGTTCAGATGAAGTATAATACATTTTCTTCTTTGATGTATTTATGAAGAAAGAAAACCTCCTTAAAATTTCAGTTTTAATGTAAAATGCTGCTATAGCCATGCATAATGTTCTCTGTTGTGGAGTGGCAGCATGATGTAGTGAAAAGAGCCTGGACTTTAGAGACAGGCCGAGTGGGGTGACAGCTTTCCCACCCGCTGGCTCTGTGACCACAGCCCAGCCATGTCCTGGGTGCTTCAGCTGCCAAATGCAACTATCTGCCATGCAGAGTCACGTTGCGTATTGAGTGAGCTATTTTAAGCATAGAGTATGGCATGCAGTAGGTTCTCAGTATAGGGTACTCATTATTGTTATTATTCCTGTAATATTTTCAAAATGTTTCTTTTAGAATATTTTGATTGATGCCTGTGTTTTAGACTCCGACTCAGGGCTCCTCCAACAGGTATGTTTTAAAACCATGCTTTGTGTGGGTGGTTATGACAATTAGTGATTTTTATATTGATTACAATTTGAAATGAAAGAGCTTTGGGTATATTGGGTTAAATAAAACATGTTATTGAGCCTAATTTTATCTATTTCTTTCCCCCTTACGTATGGAGCTACTGGAAAATTTTAAATTACATATTGCTTGCGTTATATTTCCATTGGGCAGCACTAAAAGACAAAAACTGAATTTTACTTTAACCCAAAAGGGAAACAAAACTCTAAAGGAAGTCTGAAGAAATTACTGAGTTTTTGTGAGATGTTTTTTGTCCACAAATGTTTGCTAAAGGATCAGTTACAAGCACAAAACTGTGACAAACCCTGAATTTAGGTTACTGCTGGGGATGAAGGATGGGGAGAGCGAGGTCCAATGGGAAAATTCACAGGCTTCAAAGGTTCTGAGATTGTACTGTTTCTTCAGCTTGATCGTAGGTATATGATGTTCATTTTATTATTTAAACCATACTTACACATTATGTATACAGACTCTTGTACATATTATATTTCAGTAGTAAAAATTCAAAAAATTTGAATTCATTTGTTAGCAACACATTTCAGTCTACACATTGTCTATTAACTCCAAGACGATCTTGTCTCTGCCATGAATTCACATACCAGCTCTACCTCCTCGGCCCTCACATTCATTTCTCTAGTCCAGTCCCAGACTCTCCTGAGTTCCAGACTTGCAGAATCAGCCGTGTATGTAGTAATTCCTCTTGGACGTCTGGCACGCATCTTCAGCGTCATGTGTCCAAAGCAGAGAGCTCTTGGTTTGTCCTCTCAGCCTTTTCCTGCTCCACTGGTAGCCCCATCTTCCTAAGTGGCAGTGCAGTTCACTCAGCAACTCAAGCAAAAACCTTGTCTCTTCTCTTCTCTCGTTTCATAACCATGAGCAAATCCTGTTGATTCTGCCTTTAAAATACATCCTGGCTGAGCTCGGTGGCTCATGCCTATAATCTCAGCACTTGGGAGGCTCAGGCGGGTGGATGACTTGAGCTCAGAAGTTTCAGACCAGCCTGGGCAACATGGCAAGACACCATCTCTATAAACAATACAAAAAAATTAGCCTATCATGGTGGTGCATTCCTGTAGTCTCAGCTGTTCGGGAGGTGGAGGCAGGAGGATTGCTTGAGCCAGGAGTTCGAAGCTGCAGTCAGCTATGATCATGCCACTGCATTCCAGGGAAACCCTGTCTCCCTCTTTAAGAAAAAAAAAATGTTGAAAGTTGGTTCTCAGAACAGCTGTCAGAACGAAGCTTTCAAAATACAAGATTGGTGCAAAAGTAATTGTGTTTTTTGCCTTTTTTTTTTTTTTTAACAGTAAACACTGCAATTACTTTTGCACCAACCTAATATAAATTAGAACCTGTTGCTCACTTGCTTAAAACCCTCCCATAGCCTAGCATCATACGTCGACTAAAACCCAGAGTCAGGGCCTGCCAGGGCCTTCCAGATGCTGCTTGCTGAGGCTCCTGGGAACCTTTTGCCCTGCATCTTCCACACTCTCCCTCTTCAGTCCGTCCCCACCGCCCCCTTGCTGTTGCCTGAAACAGGCCTGCTTCGGCCAGAGGGGCGCTGCACTTTCTGTTCTCTGCTTGCAAGCTCTTCCCGCAGGTGTTTGCATGGCCTACTCCCTGCCTGCCTTCAGGTCTCTACTTCTGTGCCACCTCCTCAGAGAAGCCTTCCCTGACCACCATTGTTAGTGTTACTCCCTCTCTCCTTAGCCTACTTTATTTTTCTTCATAGAAATGATCATAACCTATAACATTATTTTTGCATTTACTTACTTGATTTACTCTCTGCCTTCTCCACTAGAACCTTAACTTCACGAGGATGGACACTGATGTTTACGGCTGTAACCCTGCACAGTGCTCTAAAACAGTTGTTAAATGTGTAAATGAATCTAACGGACCAACTGAACCAGGACTGTACTATCAGAGGAGCCTCAAGGTCCTAGGATCAGAGCTAGGATTTTCAGTGTAAACGGAAGCAGTGCTGTGTCAAAGCGAGAAAGCTGTGTTTATGAAATGAATAGATGAATGATTGTTGGGAACAGCCATTAACATGGACAGGAAACCTTAGTGTCAGCAACCAGGAGAGCTTGAGTGTTTTTTGTCTTTGGAAAACTCTGAAGATAGCAAAAGTTTAGAAAAAGAGGACCAAATTCAAGAGTGTTATTTTTATTTTATTTTATTTTGAGACAGTCTTGCTCTTGCCCAGGCTGGAATGCAGTGAGTGGCATGATCATGGCTTACTGCAGCCTCATCCTCCCCAGCTCAAATGATCCTCCCACTCAGTCTCCCAAGTATCTGGGACCACTGGCATGCACTACAATGCCTGGCTAATTTTTTAATTTTTTGAGACGGAGTTTCGCTCTTGTTGCCCAGGCTGGAGTGCAATGGTGCGATCTCGGCTCACTGAAACCCTAACTCCTGGGTTCAAGTGATTCTCCTGCCTCAGCCTCCCAAGCAGCTGGGATTATAGGTACCCACCACTACACCCAGCTAATTTTTGTATTTTCAGTAGAGACAGGGTTTTACGCTGTTGGCTAGGCTGGTATCGAACTCCTGACCTCAAGTGATCCACGATTACAGGCGTGAGCCACCGCGCCCGGCCTAATTTTTTAAATTTGTTGTAGAGATGGGGTTTCACTATGTTGCTCAGGCTGGTCTTGAATTCCTGGGCTCAAACAATCCTGAAGCCTTGGCCTCCCAAAGTGCTGGGATTATAGGCACGAGCCACCGCACCTAGACAAAAAAGTGTTATTTCTTAAAGAGAACAGAATAAAGCCATCTCACAGTTTCTTTTTACATAATAAAATTAATAAAATACAATGAAAACAAATCTCATAAAAATTAAAAATTTTTGTGCTTCCAAGGGCACCATCAAGAAAGTAAAAGACAACTGGGAGAGATATTTGCAAATGATCTATCTGATAAACGGACTAGTATTCCGATTATATAAAGAACTCTTAAAATTCAAAAATAAGATAACTCATTTCAAAGTGGGCCAAGGATTTGAACAGATATTTCTCCAAAGATCTGCAAATGGCCAAGAAGCACATGAAAAGATGCTTAATATCGTTACCAACCAGGGAGGTGCAAATCAAAACCACAATGAGCTATTACTTCACTCCACTAGGACAGATGTAATGGAAAAGTCAGCTAATAATAAATATTGGTGAGGATATAGAGAAATTGGATCCCTCCTACATTGCTGCTGGAAATGTAAAATGGTATAGCCACTTCAGGAAACAGTTCAGAACATCCTCGAAAAGTTAAGCATAGAATTACCATGTGACTGGGGAAACCCCGTCTCTACTAAAAATACAAAAATTAGACAGGCATGGTGGCACGTGCCTGTAATCCCAGTTACTCGGGAGGCTAAGGCAGGAGAATCACTTGAACCCAGGAGGCAGAGGTTGGAGTGAGCCAAGATTGTGCCACTGCACTCCAGCCTGGGCAACAGAGCAAGACTCTGTCAAAATATAAAAATAAAAATAAAATAATAATAATTTGCAGTGTCATATCCTCCTCTGATTTTGTAGACCTGAGGCATTGCTCATGAGAATCTCATTCCTCTGGAAACCCTAGGTAAGTGTGAGTTTGGCAGCAAGCCCTCTATGTCTTGCAGGCTTGTGACATCACGGGAGGACTGTACCTGAAGGTGCCTCAGATGCCCTCCCTTCTGCAGTATTTGCTGGTAAGGAGACAGCAGCGGCGACCCTGATGCCTGGAGGGAAGGATGACCTCTGTGTCCTGGGAAAGGAATGGAAGCAAGATGGCTGGTGCTAGTACTCAGGAGAAAGGAATAAATGGAGGCCTTGGAGTTCCAAGGCCTAGAAGGGTGGGCTTCACGTTATTTTTTTCCCATGTTTTAAATAACAGTTTCTTTTGTTTGTTTGTTTTACAGTGGGTGTTTCTTCCCGATCAAGATCAGAGATCTCAGTTAACCCTCCCACCCCCAGTTCATGTTGACTACAGGGCTGCTTGCTTCTGCCATCGAAATCTCATTGAAATTGGTTATGTCTGTTCTGTGTGTTTGTCAAGTAAGTTAATGTACCTAGTTTTCCTTTTTTTCTATGTTGGGGGGCAGGAAAACAGTTTCTCAACTGTGTTGTTTTTCAGCCGCCCTATTGTCTCTTTTTTTTTTTAAATTTACAGTATTCTGCAATTTCAGCCCCATTTGTACTACATGCGAGTAAGTATCTTTGAGATTGTGTGGGTGGCTAATACTTCACAGCTCTAGAACATTAAAAAATGTTTTCCTCTCTGTAATTTCAGGACAGCCTTTAAAATTTCTCTGCCTCCAGTACTCAAAGCCAAGAAAAAGAAGCTGAAAGTGTCTGCCTGAGGATAAAATACTTTCCCCATCTTTTAGAGCTGTTAGTAGAAATTATATAGCAGATTCTTTGTTGGGAAGACTGAAAAAAATAAAGATAGGTATAGGATAATTTTTAATGTGGTGACCTTACAGAAAATATTTCCCAAGCATCATTTTCATCCTGTGCTTCTGGAGGACTGATTTGTTTGAGGGAATCATTCTATGCAATATATCCTAAAATGTTCTATGACTGGTTTCTGTCCCGAAAGGGACAAGAAAGCACATGTTTGTGGCTTTCATTTTTTTAATGGGATGACTATTAGTCAAAGTCAGCTTGTCATAACTGATCATAGGCTTTCTAACCTACTACCTGAATCCAGGTCCTCACTGTGAAATGCATGCCATGCGAAATTTGAACGTAGCTTTGGAAAAAGGGACTATTTGTGGAGTAATGGCATTAATCAACATAGAACATCTTATTTGAATCAACAGTTAACTTCAGTAGTCATGTGAATAAAATTCTTGTTGTCTAAATTTAGACAGCCTCAGATATTTGCAGATATTTACTTTTTGTCTGATATCAGTACATATTTGGACAAAGTCATCTAAATAATAGTTTGTCACCAGATAACTACAAAATCTCATTTTAAATGAGTAAGGAGAACATGTGCAGAAGCAAATTTTCTTCAAACTAGTTGTGGGAAGAGCTTATATGTGAAAGCTTATGACTGGTTTTGAGGGAGAACTTACTGGGGAAAATGGACTCTGTGTTAAGTATGGTTTTCAGATAGAATTCTTTCCTTTTTTAATGGGGAAAAAAAATCCACATCAATATTGAAACTGCACCTGTAATCCCAGCACTTTGGGAGGCTGAGGCCAGAGGATTGCTTGAGCCCGGGAGTTCGAGAGCAGCCTGGGCAGCAAAGTGAGACCCCATCTCTACTAAAAATTTAAATGTACTTATTAAAACTGTTCTCTAGAAGCTTTGGACTGAATCCCAAAAATGTTTATAAGTTCAAAAGCAAAAGTATTTGTAATTTCAACAACAAAAAATGTATTTCTCTATGTAATCTTGAAATTATTAAAAGTCCTTTTAGCTTCTAGCACATATTTGTACAAAGAGTTTAAGGAATGGTGGCTGGTTTGGTTTATTTTTTAAAAATGTTTACTGACGAGGCCGGGTGTGGTGGCGCACCCCTGCAATCCCAGCATTTTGGGAGGCCGAGGCAGGCAGATCACAAGGTCAGGAGTTCAAGATCAGCCTGGCCAGTCTGGTGAAACCCTGTCTCTACTAAAAATACAAAAATTAGCCGTGCGAAGTAGCAGGCACCTGTAGTTCCAGCTACTCGGGAGGTTGAGGCAGGAGAATTGCTTGAATCCGGGAGGCAGAGGTTGCAGTGAGCCAAGATAGCGCCTCTGTACTCCAGCCTGGGTGACACAGCGAGACTCTGTATCAAAAAAAAAAAAAAGGTCGGGCGTGGTGGCTCACGCCTGTAATCCCAGCACTTTGGGAGGCCAAGGTGGGCGGCTCACGAGGTCAGGAGTGGTCAGGCTGGGTTTTTTGTTTTGTTTTGTTTTGTTTTGTTTTGTTTTGTGAGACAGAGTCTCACTCTGTCGTCCAGGCTGGGGTGCAGTGGTGCAATCTCGGCTCTCTGCAAGCTCTGTCTCCTGGGTTCATGCCATTCTCCTGCCTCAGCCTCCCAAGTAGCTGGGATTACTACTCTACTGAACCCAGGTGGCAGAAAGTCGAGACCATCCTGCCCAACATGGTGAAACCCTGTCTCTACTAAAAATACAAAAATTAGCTGGACGTGGTGGCAGGTGCCTGTAATCCCAGCTACTCGGGAGACTGAGGCAGGAGAATCGCTTGAACCCAGGAGGTGGAGGTTGCAGTGAGCTGAGATCAAGATGGCGCCATTGCACTCCAGCCTGGGCGACAAGAACGAAACTCTGTCTCAAAAAAAAAAAAAAAAAAGTGTACTGACAAAACCCATTGTGTACAAAACTTTGTATGTAAGGAAGATTTTAATTTTCTCTTTATACAAGCTGAGTCATATTTAAATAATTTGATGTTGGCTTAGATAATTTCAGATAGATTTTATATTCTGGATTTGTGTTTTTGTTAACAAATATACAAAGACTGGTGATCACTTTGCAAATATTTGTTAATCCTTGAGTTTGAGAACCTGTCTTTTAAAAATAATACTTAATATTTTGTATACTAATTAAGTGTAATGGAAATCACAATTTTAAGTCTAGGAAATAAAGTATTATATATACTTTCAAACAAGCTAGCAAGGCTTTTATTATTACTTTTTTATTTGAAATGTCTTGTATATTTGGTTAGTTCTGTTTAACTTGTTTTTAACTGTTGCCCTTATGAGTTATTTTATATAAATTTTTACAATAAAATAATTTGATTTTCATATTTGGTTGAATTATTTCCTTTCATTCATTGTTTATCTCATGCTCATTCAACTCTTCTTCAAATGTGTACTTTTAAACTGCATTTGGTCAAATGCCAGACAATTTTTTATTCAACTCTGAAGAACTTTAATTTCAAATCTTGGTCTGCGTGCAGTGGCTCACGCCTGTAATCCCAACACTTTGGGAGGCTGAGGCAGGAGGATCACTTAAGCCTAGGGGTTCAAGACCATGCCCTGTCTCTAAAAAAAATATAAAAATTAGCCAGGTGAGGTGGTGCATGCCTGTAGTCCCAGCTACTCCGGAGGCTAAGGTGTGAGGATCGCTTGAGCCCAAGAGGTGCAGGTTACAATGAGTCATGATCATGCCACTGAACTCCAGCCTGGGTGACAGAGTGAGACCCTGTCTCTAAATAAATAAATGCTACTGGTTTTTGTATGTTGATTTTGTATCCTGCCACTTTACTTATTTCATCAATTCTAATAGTTTTTTGGTGGCGTCTAGGTTTTTTCGGATATAAGATCGTATCATCTGCAAACAAGCATAATTTTACTTTTTCCTTTTTAATTTGAATACCTTTTATCTCTTTCTCAGGACTGAGTGCTCTAGCTAGGATTTTCAGCACTATGTTGAATACCAGTGGTGAAAGTGGGCATCCTTATCGTGTTCCAGATTTCAGAGGAATGGTTTTCAGTTTTTTCCCTGTTCAGTACGATACTAGCTGTGGGTCTGTTATATGTGGCTTTTGTGTGTGTATGTTGAAGTATGTTCCTTCTATACCCAGTTTTTTGAGGGTTTTTATCATGAAAGGATGTTGAATTTTATCAAATGCTTTTTGAACATCCATTGAAATGATTAGATGGCTTTTGTTCTTCCTTCAGTTGACATGATGTATCACATTGATTGATTTGCATATGTTGAACCATCCTGTTGAACCATCCTTGCATCCCTGGGATGAATCCTACTGAGTCATGATGAATGATTTTTTTTTTTTTTTTTTTTGAGATGGAGTTTCGCTCTTGTCACCCAGGCTGGTGTGCAATGGTGTGATATCAGCTCACTGCAACCTCTGCCTCCTGGGTTCAAATGATTTCCCTGCCTCAGCCTCCCAAGTAGCTGGGATTACAGGTGCCCGCCACCATGCCCAGCTAATTTTTTTGGATTTTTAGTAGAGACTGGGTTTCACCATGTTGGCCAGGCTGGTCTTGAACTCCTGACCTTAGGTGATCCACCTGCCTTGGCCTCCACAAGTGCTGGGATTACGGGCGTGAGCCACCACACCTGATTGAATTATCTGTTTGTTTGTTTGTTTTGTATTGAGACAGAGTCTTGCTCTGTCACTCACGCTGGAGTGCAGTGGCCGGATCACGGTTCACTGCAACCTCTGCCACCTGGGTTCAAGCAAATCTCCTGCCTCAGTCTCCTGCGTATCTGAGATTATAGGTGTGCACCACCATGCCCGGCTAATTTTTTTGTATTATTAGTAGAGACGGGGTTTCACCATGTTGGCCATGCTGGTCTCAAACGCCTGACCTCAAGTGATCCACCCACCTCGGCCTCCCAAAGTGCTGGGATTACAGGTGTGAGCCACCATGCCCGGCCTGAATGATCTTTTTAATGTGTTGTTGAATTTGGTTTGCTGGTATTCTGTTGAGGATTTTGCATCAATGTTCATTGGAGGTATTGGTCTATAGTTTCTTTTTTGTTTGTTTGTTTGTTTTGAGACGGAGTCTTACTCTGTTACCCGGGCTGGAGTACAGTGGCACGATCTCCGCTCACTATAACTTCTGCCTCCCGGGTTCAAGTGATTCTCCTGCCTCAGCCTCCCAAGTAGCTGGGAGTACAAGCATGCACCACCACACCTGGCTAATTTTTGTATTTTTAGTAGAGACAGGGTTTTGCCATGTTGGCCAGACTGGTCCCAAACTCCTGACCTCAAGTGTCCACCACCTCAGCTTCCCAAAGTGTCAGGATTACAGGCGTGAGCCACTGCGCCCTGCTGGTTTTCCAATTTATTGGCATACAGTTGCTCATAGTAGTCTCTAATGATCCTTTGAATTTCTGTGATATCAGTTGTAATGTCTTTCATCTCTGATTTTACTTATTTGGGTCTTTTTTTTCTTAGTCTGGCTAAAGGTTTGTCAATTTTGTTCTTTTCAAAAAACCACCTTTTCATTTTGTTGATCTTCTGAATTTTTTAAATTGTAGTTTCATTTATTTCTGCTCTTGCTCTTTATTATTTCTTTTCTTTTTTTTTTGAGACGGAGCCTTGCGCTGTCCCCCAGGCTGGAGTGGAGTGGCACAATCTAGGCTCACTGCAACCTCTGCCTCCCGGGTTCAAGCGATTCTCCTGCCTCAGCCTCCCAAGTAACTGGGACTACAGGCATGCGCCACCATGCCTGGCTAATTTTTGTATTTTTAGTAGAGATGGGGTTTCACCATGTTGGCCAGGCTGGTTATGAACTCCTGACTTCAGGTGATCCACCTGCCTTGGCCTCCCAAAGTGCTGGGATTATAGACGTGAGCCACCATATTATTTCTTTTCTAATATTAACTTTGGGTTTGGTTTGCTCTTAATTTTCTAGTTCTTTAAGAAGCATCATTAGGTTGTTTATTTGAAGTTTTTCTACTTTTTTGATAAAGGTACTTACTGCTATAAGGTCTCCTCTTAGTACTGCTTTTGCTGTATTCCATAGGTTTTGGTATGTTGTTTTTCCATTTTCGTGTGTTTCAAGGAGTTTTTAAATTTTCCCTCTTAATGGCCGGGCGCAGTGGCTCATGCTTGTAATCCCAGCACTTCGGGAGGTCGAGGTGGGCGGATCATGAGGTCAAGAAAACGAGACCATCCTGGCCAACATGATGAAACCCCGTCTCTAGTAAAAATACAAAAAATTAGCTGGGCGTGGTAGTGGGTGCCTGTAGTCCCAGCTACTCAGGAGGCTGAGGCAGGAGAATCGCTTGAACCCGGGAGGCGGAGGTTGCAGTGAGCTGAGATCGTGCCACTGCACTCCAGCCTGGTGACAGAGCAAGACTCTTTCTCAAAAAAAAAAAAAAAAACAAAAACCAACTCTTAATTTCTTCATTGACCCACTGATCATTCAGCAGCATGCTGTTTAATTTCCTTGTGTTTGTGTACTTTCCAAAGTTCCTCTTGTTATTGATTCTGATTTTATTCCATTGTGATCAGAGAAGATGCTTCATCTGGGGCTGGGCATGGTGGGTCATGCCTGTAATCCCTGCACTTTGGGAAACCGTGGTGGGTGGATCACCTGAGGTCAGGAGTTCGAGACCAGCCTCCCCAACATGGTGAAACCCTGTCTCTACTAAAAATATAAAAATTAGCTGGGCGTGGTGGTGCACACCTGTAATCCTAGACCTGTAATCCTAGCTACCCAGGAGGCTGAGGCAGGAGAATCACTTTAACCCGGGAGACGGAGGTTGCAGTGAGCTGAGATTGTGCCATTGGACTCCAGCCTGGGGGACAAGAGTGAGACTCCATCTCAAGAAAAAAAAAAAAAAAAAGATGCTTGTTCTGATTTTTTTTTGTAAAGACTTGTGACTTAACATATGATCTATTCTTGACAATGATTCATGTGCTTAGAAGAACGTATTCTATATAGCCATTAGATGAAATGTTCCATAAATATCTATTAGGTCCATTTGGTCTATAGTGCAAATTAGGTCTGATATTTCCTTGTTGATTTTCTGTCTGGATAATCTGTCCAATGCTGAAAGTGGGAGGTTGAAGTCTCCAATTGTTATTGTACTGGGGTCTATCTCTTTCTTTAGCCCTAATAATATTTGCTTTATATATCTGAATGCTTCAGTATTGGGTGCATATATCTTTACAATAGTTATATTCTCTTGCTGAGCCCCTTATCATTATATAATGACCTTCTTTACCACTTTTTTTTTTTTTTGAGACAGAGTCTCACTCTGTCACCCAGGATGGAGTGCAGTGGCGTGATCTTGGCTCATTGCAACCTGCACCTCCCGGGTTCAAGTGATTCTCCCACCTCAGTCTCCCAAATAGCTGGGATTACAGGCACCTGCCACCACGCCCAGCTAATTTTTTTTTTTTTTTTTTTTTTGAGACAGAGTCTTGCTCTGTCGCCCAGGCTGGAGTGCAGTGGCGCGGTCTCAGCTCACTGCAAGCTCCACCTCCTGGGTTCACGCCATTCTCCTGCCTCAGCCTCCCAAGTAGCTGGGACTACAGGTGCCTGCCACCATGCCCAGCTAATTTTTTTCTATTTTTAGTAGAGATGGAGTTTCACCGTGTTAGCCAGGATGGTCTCAATCTCCTGACCTCGTGATCCTCCCACCTCAGCCTCCCAAAGTGCTGGGATTACAGGCATGAGCCACTGAGCCCAGCCTAATTTTTGTATTTTTAATAGAGATGGGTTTTCACCATGTTGGCTAGGCTTGTCTTGAACTCCTGACCTCAGATGATCCACTCACCTTGGCCTCCCGAAGTGCTCGGATTGCAGGTGTGAGCCACTGTGCCCGGCCTCCTTTTTTTCTTTTTCTGTGGAGATAGCATCTTGCTATATTGTCCAGGCTGGCTTGAACTCCTGGGCTCAAGCAACTCCTGGGTTCCTCTTGCCTCGGCCTCCCAAAGTGTTGGGATTACAGATGTGAGGCACCGCACCCAGTCTTAAAATCTATTTTATCTGATATAAGTATATAGCTACTTTTGCTCTTTTTTGGTTTCCATTAGAATATCTTTTTCCATCCCTTTATTTTTAGTCTATGTGTGTCTTTATAGGTGAAGAGTTTCTTATAGGCAGCTAATCATTAGGTCTTTTTTTTTTTTAATCCATTCAGCCACTCTTTGTCTTTTGATTGGAGAGTTTAGTCCATTTACATTCAATGTTATTATTGATAAGTAAGGACTTACTAATGCCATTTTGTTATTTGTTTTCTGATCTTTCCTTCCTCCCTTCCTTCCATCTTCCTTTTTATGAAAGTGATTTTCTCTGGTGGTATGTTTTAATTTCTTGCTTTATATTTTTGTGTATCTGTTGTAGGCTTTTTGATATGAGTTTAGCATGAGGCTTGCAAATACCATCTTATAACCCATTATTTTAAACTGATGACGACTCTGATTGCAAAAACAAGCAGAGAAAACTAATACTCTATACTTTAACTTCATCCCTCTGATTTTTAACTTTTTGTTTCTACAATATTTATATCTTATTATACTATGTCTTAAAAAGCTGTAGTTATTATTTTTGATAGGCTTGCCTTTTAGTCTACTACTCAAGATATGAATAGTTTACATATTTGTAGAGGTACCACCTTGGTGATCTTGGGTACGATCTTGGAGAATTCCCTGGATCACCGTTAGCAGTGACGAGTCCGTACAGGTCTGCAGCAACTCGATTGTTGCCTCCTCAGAGGAAAGAATTTGGCCAAGCGGCGTAAGGCAGAGTGAGAGACCAAGGCAGAGTTTAAAGCAGGAGTAAACGTTTATTAAAAAGTTTTAGAGCAGGAATGAAAGGAAGTAAAGTACACTTGGAAGACGGCCAAGCGGGCGACTTGAGAGATTCAAGTGCCCCGTCTGACCCTTCACTGGGGGTTTCTATACATTAGCATGGTTCTGAGGTTTGTGCCCTCCCTTGGTTTTTCCTTGGGGTGGGCTGTCTGCATGTCAGTGGCCTGCCAGCACTTGGGAGGGGCCACATGTGCAGTGTGTTTACTGAAGTTGTGCTCATGCTCATTTGAGGCATTTTCCTTTACCAGTCGAGTCTTCCCAGAGGAAGGTTATATACCAGTTAAAATCTGCCATCTTGCCTCTTACTATGTATGCATGAGCCTGCTTGCCCATCTCCTGAGATCTTATCGGGAAGCTGCTGATCACCAGCTTCAAGTGTTTTCTATCTTTTTTTTTGAGATGAAGTCTCACTCTGTTGCCCAGGCTGGAGTGCAGTAGCACGATCTCGGCTCACTGCAACATCCGACCCCTGGGTTCAAGCGATTCTCCTGCCTCAGCCTCCTGAGTAGCTGGGAGTACAGGCACGTGCCACCACGCCCAGATAATTTTTGTATTTTTGGGTAGAGATGGGTTTCTCTGTGTTGCCCAGGTTGGTCTTGAACTCCTGGCCTCAAGTGATCCGTCTGCCTTCACCACCCAAAGTGCAGGGATTACAGGCATAAGCCACCAAGCCCGGCCCAGAAATGTTTTCTTTTGGGAGGATTTATCTCCTAATCTTTACCGCTTGGCCTTGCCAACTTAATTTGCAGATTAATTCCCCCAAAGACAGATGGGGAATAACAGAAATATTTAAGTGTTTGACAGCTTCCTCTTAGTAACGTTCTCCTAGGCTTCATTCCAAGATATCAAGAGAGGTAAACATTTTGCAGTCTTCCAGAGAGGGGCTGAGGTACATGGGAAAGTTTCATGCTCATGTTACAACTGTAGCGACCCACAATTTTTCAAGGAGTGTGAGAAAAAGATAATGCCCAGTGTCAGGCCCTTATAAAGCCTCAACTTTCAGAATCCTTTCACAATGTTAGATTTGCTGATCAATGAATATATAACTGAACATTAAGAGTAATAATGGGGCTGGGTACGGTGGCCCATACCTGTAATCCCAGCACTTTTGGAGGCCAAGGCAGGAGGATCACTTGAGCCCAGGAGTTTGAGACCAGCCTGGGCAACGTGGTGAAACCCCGTCTCTACAAAAAATACAAAAATTAGCCGGGCGTGGTGGTGTATTCCCAGTTACTTGGGAGGCTGAGGTGGGAGGATCAGCTGAACCCAGAAGTTTGAGGATGCAGTGAGCTACGATTGTGCCACTGCACCATTCCAGCCTGGGTGACAGAATGAGACCCTGTCTCAAAAAGAAAAAAAAAAAAAAAAGACTAATAATGGCAAACATTTACTTGGCATTTACCGTCAGTCAGCCACAATGCTGAACACCATGATTGTCTCAGCTAAAGGACACACCACCTCTCTGATAGTTAACAAGTAACTGATCATTAACTGAGTGCTTACTTTATGCCAGCCATTGGTTTAACCTCATTAGATATGTTACCTCATTTCATCCTCATGCAATCCCCAGGGAAGGATTATTATCATCCCTTTTTTATAGATGAGGAAGCTGAAACTTACAGAGGTTGACTTGCCCAAAGTCACTTAACAGCTGAGAATATCTGTGGAGGGAAGGTGAAATCCCATGCCAGGCAGCCTGACCTCAGAGCCTGCACTCTCAGTCCCCAAGCCGTGACAATGCTTGAAATGTTCTGAGGCTACTGATATAAGAAAAACAATTTTTTTCCAGACAGAATTTTGATTCTTTCACATCTGTCCTATTGCTGGGCAAAACCTCTTTTGTGTTTGTGATTTGATCTGCTTTCAGAGTGCTGAGAGCTCTGTGTGGGGGAGAAAATCCTTCAAAAACCTAGGAGAATGATAATAAAAGCAATAGTGCTAATAAATGATAATGATAAGAATTATAAAAATATAAATTTTATAAAATTATAAAATATAAGTATAAAATTTACCAAATATATACTTATATTTATATAAAAGATAAATACATAAGATAAAATATAAATACATATATATTTTATAAGATAAATAAATAAATAAATGTATATATTTTTGAGACGGAGTCTGGCTCTGTCGCCCAGGTTTGAGTGCAGTGGCGCAATCGCGGCTCACTGCAACCTCCGCCTCCCAGATTCAAGCGATTCTCCTGCCTCAGCCTCCTGAGTAGCTGGGGTTATAGGCGCTTGCCACCACGCCCGGCTAATTTTTTGTATTTTTAGTACAGACGGGGTTTCACCATGTTGATCAGGCTGGTCTCAAACTCCTGACATCGTGATCCGCCCGCCTCGGCCTCCCAAATTGCTGGGATTACAGGCATGAGCCACCAGACCCGGCCTATATGTATTTTATATATATCAAGTATGTATATCTGATTTATATATATATAAAACAAAGTATATATATTTTGTAAATATGTATTTTATAAAATATAAAATATAAACAATACATCATAAATGATAGTAAAGATAATAATAATAAAAACAGCGCGGCAGCCCCATCCCCTTTTTGTACTCACCCCCTAAAAATCCCTATAAAAATCAAGTTTATTAAGGAGCAAATCCCACCCTTTTTATTTAGAAGCCAGTGTCTGTAGGCTCGCTCTCGGCTATTGTTGGATTAATTCCAGGGTAGGGGAAAACTCGTTTTTGAGCCGTACACGCACTCCTGCTTTTCAGGACTTTTTTAATTTTGATGTTTTCAACTTTTAGGCCGAGGGGTCCATGTACAGGTTGCTATATAGGTAAATTGCGTGTCACGGGGGTTGAGTGCACAGATTGTTTCGTCACCCAGGTACTAAGTGGAGCACCGGATAGGTAGTTTTTCGGCCCTCACTTTCCCCACCAGAGTCAAGCAGCAAAAATGCTAGGCCTTGTGGGCGGGGCCGGAGTGCCCGCTCCTGCCACTGGCCCAATCACAGCGCGGCGCTCCTCCTGGCCGGCCGCCGATTGGTGGTTGCCATAGCTCCGGGCGTTCGCTTGCAAGATGGCGGCGGTGGGGCGGTGGCTGCCGCGTTTTCGTGTCTGAGTTCTTCCCGGGTTCTAATGTGGGCGCAGTTCTGCTGTGCCCGGCCCGCGAGGTCTAAGGCATGGGCTTCCAGCCTCCGGCTGCTCTTCTTTTGAGGCTTCTCCTTCTGCAGGGCGTCCTGAGGCTGCTGTGGGGGGACCTGGGTGTGTACGGCGCGGCAGGGACCTCGGTGGGCCGGGGCTGAGGGGACTGGGCGTTAAAAGGGCCAGACTTGGACTCCCCCGGGAGCTTCGGGAGTCGAGACCGCCAAAGCAAGCCGCCACACACACCTTAGGCGGTGACTCTTCCACTGCTAACCCCTCCTTGGCCCCTTTCCTTCCCGCCTAGCTTTCATCCCTCCTTTTATCCGAATGTCCGGCCCTGCGGTCAGCGCGTCCCTGGTCGGAGACACCGAGGGTGTGACCGTGTCCCTGGCAGTGCTGCAGGACGAGGCGGGTAAAGTCCGGCCCTTCTTTTGGGGAGGATGGGGGTTGGACTGGATCCAGACCTCCCAAGGAGCCTGGAGAGGTGGCATCCTTTGGGCCCCCTGCCTCTGTTCTCTGCAAAGTCGCATGGGGAGAAAAGGATCGGGCGGCTGCTGTAGGCCAAAGAGGACAGATGGACAGGTTCGAAGAAAGCTTGAAATAATAATGGTTAGCATTCATTGAGCTAACATCGTACATCATCCCATTTTCCTAGTAAGAACAGTAATATCTTTTCATCCCCTTTGACCAATGAAGAAACAAGTTCAGAGAGGTTGTCACTGTCCCAGTGTCAAGCAGCTTGTAAAGGGCCCAATCTTAGGCTGTAATGTGAGTCCATCCTAGGCAGTCTGACTCAATGCACCCCCTGAGCTGCTGGGCCTTGCTGCCTTTGCATGCTGGTCTTCTCTTCCTTAGGAATATTGCCAGTTCCGACGTGTGGAGTGCTGAGCAATGAGACGGAAGACTGGAGCGTGACTGTGACCCCCGGTGCGGTAAGGCCAGAAGTAAACTTTCTCTGTAGCCTGTGAAGAGGCCCCCAGCTAGGGTTTCTGCAGTGCTCTCTTTATTTAACAAGGCATGGCTTTCTCCATGCTCTCAACAATCATGAAATTGTGGGCTGTTGGATCTGGTAGACGCTTATCCAGCCCAAGGGTTCCTTACCCTGGGGTTAGGAGTTCTTGGATGCATTTCAGGGGGTCTGTGAGCTCTGTGAGATAGTGTGTAAAGTTCTGTGTGTATGTGCATTTTTCTGATGAGAGGGTCACCAGTTTCCTTCAGATCATCAAATGGGTCAGTGATTCAAAAAAGCTTTATGCCAGGTATCGTGGCTCAAGCCTGTACTCATAGCACTTTGGGAGTTTGAGGCGGGAGGATTGCTTGAGCCCAGGAGTTCCAGACCAGCCTGTAACATAGCGAGACCCCGTCTCTACAAAACAATTAAAAAAAAAAATTAGCTGGGTGGCGCACACCTATAGTCCCAGGTACTTGGAGGGGGGTGGGGGAGCTGAGGCAGGAGGATTATTTGAGGCCAGGAGTTCAGGGCTGCAGAGAGCTATGATCGCACCACTGCACTTCATCCAGCCTGGGCAGCAGAGCAAGACCCTGTCTCTTAAAAAAAGAGAAAAAGCTGGCCAGGCGCGGTGGCTCACGCCTGTAATCCTAGCACTTTGGGAGGCTGAGGAGGGCGGATCATCTGAAGTCAGGAGTTCAAGACCAGTCTGACCAACATGGTGGAACCCATCTCTACTAAAACTACAAAAATTAGCTGGGCGTGATGGCGGGTGCCTGTAATCTCAGCTACTTTGGAGGCTGAGGCAGGAGAATCACTTGAACCTGGGAGGCAGAGATTGCAGTGGGCTGAGATCATGCCACTGCACTCCAGCTTGGGTGACGAGCGAGACTCCATCTCAAAAAAAAGAAAAAAGCTTCATAACCACTGATCTTGCCCAACTCTGAGCTTATGTGTAAGGATACGCAAACCTGGAGAGATGAAGCATCTTCTATTTAATAACTGTTTATTGGGTACCTAGTATATGCAGCATCAATTCTGGAGATAAAAGGACGAGAAAGACAAACTGCTTGTACCCCAGGAATGAACATGTACATGTCTAAAGTCATTCTGGGATAAACTGAGGATTGTTTTCATTGACTTTTTTGTGTATTTACTCTTCCACTGATAGGATGATAAAGAAACTAAAAAGGTGTACAATAAACTGAGTTTATTTATCAGATCTGTGTTTAGCTTTCTCTAAGTATCCCGAAGTAGTTTGCTTTTATGTTAAGGAAGAGGAATCAGGGCTTGCATGTTACCATAGGTTTGTGGGGTGGAACTGAAGATAACTGTGTCATCTTTGTATACATTTCCCTTTTATAAAATGAACGGAGGCTGATGTGTGCTTTTATTGTGTTTTCCATTATGTATTCTTATAGACCCTGTTTTGAATCACTTTAAAAATACAGCAATCTTTTCCTTTCAGAAGGTGTTGGAAGTGACAGTGAGGTGGAAGAGAGGTCTGGACTGGTGTTCCTCCAATGAGACAGATTCCTTCTCAGAGTCCCCCTGTATCCTCCAGACCCTTCTGGTTTCAGCATCTCGTAATTCATCCTGTTTAGCACATCTACTCATTCAAGTGGAAATTTATGCCAACTCTTCTCTGACCCATAATGCCTCAGGCAAGTGAAGTCTTTGACTGTCAAAACTTTCATGTTGTTCCCAGCTACTTAGGAGGAAGAGGTAGGAGGATTGCTTGAGCCCGGGAGGTTGATGCTACAAATGAGCTGTGATCACGCCACTGCGTTCCAGCCAGGGCGACAGAGCGGGACCCTGTCTCAAAAACAAAAACAAAAACAAAAAAAGAAAAATTTGTGTCAGGCTTACCTGTTTGATTATAAGTGTATGCCATGCAATTTGTAAAGTATACTTCACTTGAGTCTGTCTTGCTTTTCTAAACTTATTTTTCTTTTATTTAGTTTTCTTTTAAAAAATTTCATTTTGTACTATTTTATTTAACATTTATTTGATCTTGTTCTACTGTTTGCATCTTTGTAAGCCACCTTGAATCCTTTTTGGGAGAAGGTGAAATTTGTTTATGTACATTGATTCTCTCTCTCTCTTTTTTTTTTTTTTTTTTTGAGATGGAGTCTCACTCTGTTACCAGGCTGGAGTGCAGTGTTGTAATCCCGGCTCACCACAACCTCCACTTCCTGGGCTTAAGCAATTCTCCTGCCTCAGCCTCCCGAGTAGCTGGGACTACAGGCGCGTGCCACCACTCCCAGCTAATTTTGTACTTTTAGTAGAGATGGGGTTTCACCATGTTGGCTGGGATGGTCTTGATCTCCTGACCTTGTGATCCGCCAGCCTCGGCCTCCCAAAGTGCTGGGATTACAGGCATGAGCCACTGTGCTCGGCACGTGCATTGATTCTCATGACTGCATCTTAAGAAGAAAGGAAGGGTGGCCAGACGCAGTGGCTCCCACCCTGTAAGTGCTTTGGGAGGCCAAGGCGGGGGAATTTCTGGAGCCCAGGAGTTCGAGACCAACCTGGGCAACGCAGCAGATACTGTCTCTATAAAAAATTTTAAAAAATTAGCTGAGCATGATGGTGCCTGCCTGTAGTCCTAGCTACTAGGGAGGCTGAGGTGGGAGGATCGCTTGAGCGTAGGAGTTTGAGGCTGATGAAGTTTACATCATTTCCAGCTTGTTTTTAAGTTTATTTTTATTTTCATTTTTTTAGAGACAGGGTCTCACTCTGTTACCCAGGCTGGAGCTAGAGTGCAAGGGCACGATCCTGGCTCACTGCAGCCTCACCCTTCCTGGTTCAGGTGATCCTCCTGCCACAGCCTCCATAGTAGCTGGGGCTACTGGCGTGCACCACCACATCTGGCTAGTTTTTACATTTTTTGTAGAGATAGGGTCTCACTATGTTAGCCAGGCTGGTTTTGAACTCCTGGGCCCAGGTGATCCCCCCACCATGGCCTCCTGAAGTACTGGGATTACAGGCATGAGCCACTGCACCTGGTCTGTTCCCAGCTTTTGATGCTACAGCAAAGATCATTATGCCCGTGTACATGAATCTTTGGACATGAGAAAATGGTTTTGTGTTAATCTCCATCTCACATGATGTTAGTGTTCTTAAACCCAAAGAGCTTTCAACTAGATGTGCTGATGTAGAGGGCTCTGCTGTGATGAGTGCTACCGCCATGTCCCCTGTCCCCTGTGGCGAACTCTGACATCTCTTGCCTTTATGGCCACGTGGCATGGAGGGAGAAGCGTTCCAGACTTTAGTAGCAAAAGTCTGTTACCTGGAGACTCCTTTACTGCCGCTTTCCTTATTACATCCCTAACTGTGGTCCTCCTTGTGCTTCTGGAAGTTTAGGATGATAAGACGAGTTTTGACAGCTCCTTTCAGCAGACTACTGTGCCCTCAGTGTACTTGCATGGAAAGGCCTCCATGATGAATGAAGTGAAAAAAGCAAGTGCAGATGGCTGCCTACAGTGTGCTATCTTTTGCATAAAGGAGGTGGAAACGAAAACATTTGCATAAAGAAATTCTGGAAGGATGTTGGAGAAGCTAATAATGTGCTGCGAAGTTGGAGGATGATGTGGGAACAGGAAAGAGCTGACAGTGAGGACTTTTTTAATATGCTTTTGATTTTTTGGAACCATGCAAGTGTGTTACCCACTTAAAAGTTTTAAATTTTTCTATGGCTTAAAATTCAAAACAAAGCCAAAAAAACCGTATTCAATGATGAAAAAAAAAATCCCCCCAAAACAACAGAAGGGATTCATGATAGCTGTACCATTCAAAGCACTGACTTTTTTTCCTTTGAGAAATATGCTTGAGGCCAGGTGGTGGCTCATGCCTGTAATCCCAACACTTTTAGAGGCTGAGGCGAGCGGACCACTTGAGCCTAGGAGTTCAAGACCAGCCTGGGCAACGTGGCAAAACCCTGTCTCTACAAACAAATACGACAATTAGCTGTGTGTGGTAGTGGGTGCCTGTAGCCCCAGCTATGAGGGGGGCTGAGGTCGGGGGATCGCTTGAGCCCAGGAGGTGGAGGTTGCAGTGAGCCAAGATTGCTCCATGTACTCCAGCCTGGTCGACAGAGCAAGACCTTGTCTCAAAAAAAAGACTGGGTATGGTGGCTCATGCCTGTAATCCCAGCACTTTGGGAGGCTGAGGTGGGCGGATCACGAGGTCAGGAGATCAAGACCATTCTGGCCAACACGGTGAAATCCCGTCTCTACTAAAAATACAAAAAATTAGCTGGGTGTGGTGGCGGGTGCCTGGAGTCCCAGCTACTCAAGAGGCTGAGGCAGGAGAATGGCGTGAACCCAGGAGGCGGAGCTTGCAGTGAGCCAAGGTCACGCCACTGCACTCCAGCCTGGGCGACAGAGCGAGACTCCATCTCAAAAAAAAAAAAAGAAAATTTGCTTGAGTATATTTAGGTAATATTTTAGAATACCAAACTTAGAAAATTGAACATCTTTGTATATGAGTGATTGAGTTGTCCCCTCTGACCCCATGAAGGCATGAAAATTTTTTTACTCAGCCAACCAGCGATTAAAACTAGAAAAAGAATGGAAGCACAGACAGGAGGTATGTGTCATACCCAGTAACAGTGAAGCCAGTGAACAATGTAGAAAACATAAATCAACACACAAACATCTATTTGTATAACACATAGTAAAACCCTATTCTGAAGTGTCTTGTGGCTGGGGGTGGTGGCTCATGTACTACGCCTGTAATTCCAGCACTTTGGGAGGCCAAGGTGGGAGGTTCACTCGAGCCCAGGAGTTTGAGACCAGCATGGACAACATAGTGAGACCCTGTCTTTACAGAAAATATGAACGTTAGCTGAGCATGATGGTGCACACCTGTGGTCCCAGCTACTTGGGAGGCTGAGGTGGGAGGATCACTTGAGCCTTGGGAGGTTGAGGCTGCAGTGAGCTGTGATTGTGCCACTTCACACTTCAGCCTGGGCAGCGGAGTGAGACCCTGTCTCAAAAAAAAATCAATTAATTAATAAAGTGCCTTGCTTGTGTCACATGGGTTTGTTAACACTGAGGGTCAGACCCTTACCCACGTAATGAGGTCTGCGATGTGGACCTTCTCCTTGTTCTGGATACCATTGATGTATCATTGACCTTCTGCTATGTTACAGCATAGAACAGATCGTTAGTTGTTCTTTAGATACTTCACCTATTGTGTCATTACAGTTAACTGTTATGTGGGGTTTAAACAAATAGTTCCTGCATGGTTTTCTAACATGTAGCAAATGCAAAAGTAAAATTCAGCAGAATGAAACTTTTATCTGATGAATGATTAGAGAGAAACCCAAAGCATTACTATCACGGGATTCTGAGTTAGGAGGCTGAAATGTCGTGTAACATATTCCTCTTCAAAGAGGAAAACAAGTTCGGAAACCTGTAATATCCTGAAGAGTTATAAACAACGGGGCCTGCCAATGTTTACCTCTTTAGCATTTCTCCTGAGCTGCTTTCTCTGGCCTTGTCCCATTCACACCCGCCACCTTCTCCCCTGCACCACAGTGTTCCCCCTATTCATCCGCCCCCTCTGTCTTCCACCTGCAGCTCTCCAGTAGCCCCTCTTACCTGTACAAACTCTTTTTTTTTTTTTTTAAAGTAGAGATGGGGTTTCTCCATGTTGGTCAGGCTGGTCTCGAACTCCTGACCTCAGGTGATCCCCCTGCCTTGGCCTCCCAAAGTGCTGGGATTACAGGCGTGAGCCACCGTGCCTGGCTGCCTGTACAAACTCACGTGTGTTTCAGGCTCAGCGCATTCTCTCTCTCTGCAAGTCTTCCTGACGCCCAGCCCTTTAAGCCACGTGCCCTCCCTGGGTTCCCATGGCAGATCCACTTCAGTGTTTACCCTTTATGGTCACATGATCTCTTTACCTGTCTCCTCCCTCTGAGAGTGCGAGTCCCTCAGGGAGGCTGCTGTGTCTCACTGTATCATCCCTGCATAACCCAGCCCCCCATACGCTCATGGTCAGACCACATTTGTCCCACCTGCACTGTTGGGTACCACAGCCATGAACCATGTCTGGACACTGGACAGTTGAAAGGGGATGGGTCTTAATTGAGATGTGCTGTAACTGTTAAACAGCCACCAGTTTTTGAGGACTTAATGTGAAACGAAGAATGTGGAATAGCTCATTCATAATTTTTACATTGATTGCCTGTTGCAGTGATATTATTTTGGATATGTTAGGTTTAGTAAAATATATTAAGTTAATTTTATCTGTTTGTTTTTTGTAGCCTGGGCTACTTTTTGTATTTTTATTAGAGACAGGGTTTCACTATGTTGGCCAGGCTGGTCTTGAACTCCTGACCTCAGGTGATCCGCCCACCTTGGCCTCCCAAAGTGCTGGGTTTACAGGTGTGAGCCACCCCGCCCAACCTAAAATCAGTATGTTATGTATATACTAACTTGTGACTCTTAGTCAATTGATTATCTTCTAGATCAACTATGACTTCTTTGGTTCATTGTAACTGGCATGTTTTCTTATATTTGGGTTTTTGTTGGAGTGGTAGATGCAGGCCTCATATATTTCGTGGATTCCTTAATGTCGAATATTTGGTAATAATGATTTACAAAACAAGATAATTCAGCTTTCTTTGTTCTTTTTCTTTTTTTTTTTTTTTTTTTTTTGACATGGAGTCTCTGTTGCCCAGGCTGGAGTATAGTGGCACGATCTCGGCTCACTGCAAGCTCCACCTCCCGGGTTCACGCCATTCTCCTGTCTCAGCTTCCCGAGTAGCTGGGACTACAGGTGCCCGCCACCACGCCCAGCTAATTTTTTGTATTTTCAGTAGAGACGGGGTTTCACCGTGTTAGCTAGAATGGTCTCGATCTCCTGACCTCGTGATCCACCCCCCTTGGCCTCCCAAAGTGCTGGGATTACAGGTGTGAGCCACCACGCCTGGCCGATAATTCAGCTTTCTTTTGAATGTCAAAAATGTGACCGTGCTTTGTCGGAATGTTTCTTAGCTGAATTTTTCTGTTGTGTGTACTTTTCAGAGAACGTGACTGTCATTCCTAACCAGGTGTATCAGCCCCTTGGCCCTTGTCCTTGTAATTTAACAGCTGGAGCCTGTGATGTTCGCTGCTGCTGTGACCAGGTATGTTCTTTGGTTATTGGGCACAAAAGTTATGCTACCTGTGAGAACACCAGCAGTTCCACCAACAGCTTTTTTTATTTTTTATTTCTTGAGATAGGGTCTTGCTCTGTCACCCAGGCTGGAGTATGGTGATGGGATGATGGCTCACTGCAGCCTCGACCTCCCGGGCTCAAGTGATTCTCTTACCTCAGCCTCCTGAGTAGCTGGGACCACAGGCATGCACCATCACACCCAGCTAATTGTTTTATATCTTTCATAGAGATGGGATTTTGCCATGTTGCTCAGGCTGGTCTCAAATTCCTGGGATCAAACAGTCCTCCTACCTTGGCATCCCAAAATGTTGGGATTACAGGTGTGAGCCACCATGCCTTGCCCCAACAGCTTTTTAAGGGATGGTCTTCCAAAACTGAGATTATGTTTTCTATGGCAAATTGTTTTCAAATTGAGTATTTTTTTTTTTTTTTTGAGATGGAGTCTTGTTCTGTCGCCCAGCCTGGAGTGCAGTGGCACGATCTTGGCTCACTGCAAGCTCTGCCTCCTGGGTTCATGCCATTCTCCTGCCTCAGCCTCCCGAGTAGCTGGGACTATAGGTGCCCGCCATCACGCCTGGCTAATTTTTTGTATTTTTAGTAGAGACGGGGTTTCACCGTGTTAGCCAGGATGGTCTTGATCTCCTGACCTCGGGATCCGCCCGCCTCGGCCTCCCAAAGTGCGGGGATTACAGGTGTGAGCCACCGCGCCCAGCCCAAATTGAGTATTTTTTTAAATTTTAAAATTTTGGTGGGCGCGGTGGCGCATGCCTGTAATCCCAGCACTTTGGGAGGCCAAGGTGGGCGGATCACCTGAGGTCCGAAGTTTGAGACCAGCCTGACCAACATGGAGAAACCCCATCTCTACTAAAAATACAAAATTAGCCAGGCGTGTTGGTGGGCACCTGTAATCCCAGCTACTTGGGAGGCTGAGGCAGGAGAATCGCTTGAACCAGGGAGGTGGAGGTTGCAGTGAGCCAAGATTGTACCATTGCACTCCAGCCTGGGCAACAAGAGTGAAACTCCGTTTCAAAAAAAAAAAAAAAGATCACACAACTTTTGAGTAAATTTTTTTTTTTTTTTGAGACGGCCTCCCAAAGTGCTGGGATTACAGGTATGAGCCACCATGCCCGGCCTTACTTTTCTTTTAGACTTAGAGCATATACGACATATAAACTCTATTTTCTTTTTTTTTTCTTTCTTTCTTTTTTTTTTTTTTTTGAGACAGAGTCTCTCTTTGTTGCCCAGGCTGGAGTGCAGTGACATGTTCTCGAGTCACTGCAACCTCCACCTCCTGGATTCAAGTGATTCTTGTGCCTCAGCCTCCCGAGTAGCTGGAAATACAGGTGTGCACCACCACACCTGGCTAATTTTTGTATTTTTAGTAGAGACGGGGTTTTACCATGTTGGCCAGGCTGGTCTTAAACTCCTGACCTCAGGTGATCAGCCTACCTCGGCCTCCCAAAGTGCTGGGATTACAGGAGTGAGCCACTGCACTGGGCCTAAATTGAGTATTTTCTTATTTGGCATAGTCAGTCTAGTTTTTGGAAGAAGGAAAGAATATCTCTTTTGATAAAATCATGATTGTGAAGATCATACTGAGGGGATGGTTTTAATAATATTTATTTAGAAACCTTTAAGAAATATAAAAAAAGAAAGAATAAGAAAGAGCAGGCCTGGCGAAGCAGCTTATGCCTGTAATCCCAGCACTTTGGGAGGCCGATGTGGGTGGATCGCTTGAGTTCAGGAGTTGGATACCAGCCTGGGCAACATGGCAAAACCCCATCTCTACAAAAATTAGCTGGGCATGATAGTGCAGGCCTGTAGTGCCAGCTCGGGAGGCTGGGCTGAGAGGATCGCTTGAGCCCAGGAGGTCAAGGCTGGAGTGAGCTGTGATCACACCACTGCATGTCAGCCTAGGCGACAGAGCAAGACTCTCTCTCAAAAAAAAAAAAAAAAAGAAAACACAGTTTTTCAGTGATTTTTAGTAAATTTACACGGTTGTACAGCCATCACCACAATCTATCTTCAGAACGTTTCTACCACCCCAGAAAGAAATCATGTGTCCCTGTAGCCATTCCTATGTCCATCCCTCATCCAAGGCCTCCGTGAATCTGCCTCTGTCTCCATGAATTTGCCCATTTTGGACATTGCACATATATGGAATCATGCAATATGTGGTCTCCAGTGACTTTCTTCTTGCACTTAGCATGATGCTTTTAACGTTCTTTTACCTTGTAGCAGCCGTTACCACTTCATTCATTTTTGGTGGTTGAATCCTATTCCATTGTATGGATATATCACGTATTTCTTATCTGTTTATTGGCTAATGGACATTTGAGTTTCTGTTTTTTGGCTGTTATGAATAGTGCCGCTGTGAACATTTGTGGACAGGTTTTTGTGTGAACATACGTTTCCATTTCTCTTGGGGATATATATAGTGGAGTTGCTGGGTTGCGTTATTACTGTATGTTTAACCTTTTGAGGAACTAGTTTCTGAAGCAGTTGCACCATTTTAAATTCCCATCAGCAATGTATGTGGGTTATAATTTCTCTATATCCTCACCAACAGTTGTTATTATTTGTCTGTTTGGTTACAGCCATGCAAGTAAGTGTGAACTGATATTTCTTCATGATTTCCTTCTTTGTTTTTTTCTTTAAATTTTTGAGACAGGGTCTTGCTCTGTCGCCAGGATAGAATGCAGTGGTGCAATCACAGCTCACTGCAGCCTCAACCTCCCAGGCTCAAGTGATCCTCTCACCTCAGCTTCCCAAGTAGCTGGAACCACAGGTGCACACCACCACACTCAGCTAATTTTTGTGTTTTTTTGTGAAGGTGGGGTCTTGCTGTGTTGCCTAGGCTGGTCTAGAATTCCTGGGCTCAAGCAATCCTCTGGCCTCAGCCTCCCAAAGTTCAGGGATTATAGGCGTGAGCCACCATGCCCTGCCCTCACTGTGATTTTGATTTGTATTTCTCTAGTGGCAAATGATGTAGATCTTTTCATGTGCTTATGGGATATTTGTATATCTTCTTTGGAGAAATGTCTGTTTATACCCTTCACCCATGTTTTAAATTGGGCTCTCTTTTTGCTGAATTGTAAGAGGGTTCACTATATATTCTGGATCCTAGTTTCTTTTTTTTGTTTGTTTTATTTATTTTTTATTTATTTTTTGAGATGGAGTTTCGCGCTTGTTGCCTAGGCTGGAGGGCAATGGCGTGATCTTGGCTCACTGCAGCCTCCGCCTCCCAAGTTCAAGTGATTCTCCTGCCTCAGCCTCCCGAGTAGCTGGGATTACAGGCGCCCGCCACCATGCCTGGCTAATTTTTTTTTCTTTTTTTTGTATTTCCAGTAGAGACGGGGTTTCGCCATGTTGGCGGGGCTGGTCTCGAGCTCCTGGCCTCAGGTGATCCGCCCTCCTCGGCCTCCCAAAGTGCTGGGATTACAGGTGTGAGCCACTGTTCCCAGCCTTATTTTTGTTTTTTAAATTGAGACAGGATCTCACTCTGTCTCCCAGGTTGGACTGCAGTGGCACAATCATGGTTCATGGCAGCTTTGACCTCCCAGGCTCAAGCTCTCCTCCCACCTCAGCCTACCAAGTTGCTGGAACTACAGGCATGTACCACCATGCCTGGCTACTTAAGAAAAATTTTTTTTAATAGAGATGGGGTCTTGCAATGTTGCCAGGGCTGGTCTCAAACTCCTGGGCTCAAGCTATCTTCCCATTTCGGCTTTCCAAAATGTTCGTATTACAGATGTGAGCCACTGGTCCAGACCCTAGTTTCTTATCAGATACATGATTTACAAAAAGTTTATTTCATTGTATAGGTTGTCCACTTATTTTTTCTATTTGTTTTTGGAGACAGAGTCTCACCCTGTTACCCAGGCTGGAGTGCAGTGATGTGATCTCAGCTCACTGTAACCTCCGCCTCCCAAGGAGGAGGATTCTTCTGCCTCAGCCTCCTGAGTAGCTGGGATTACAGGCGCACGCCACCATGCCTGGCTAATTTTTATATTTTTAGTGCAGATGGGGTTTCACCATGTTGGCCAAGCTGGTCTCGAACTCCTGACCACAAGTGATCCGCCCACCTCAGCCTCCCAAAGTGCTGGGATTAGAGGGTTGAGCCACTGTGCCTAGCCAGGTTGTCTTTTTTCTTGTTGTTGTCCTTTGAGGCACAGACACTTAAAAATTTGATGAAGTCCAATTTATCTCATTTTTTTCTTCTGTTGCTTGTATTTCTGGTGTCATATTTCAGAAACCATTGTTTGATCCTAGCAAAATACACATTTAAAAAATGTTTGGCCGGGCTCAGTAGCTCACGCCTATAATCCCAGAACTTTGGGAAGCCGACGTGGTGGATCACCTGAGGTCAAGAGTTAGAGACCAGCCTGGCCAACGTGGTGAAACCCCATCTGTACTAAAATACAAAAATTAGCTGGACGTGGTGGCGGGTGCCTGTAGTCCCAGCTATTCCAGAGGCTGAGGCAGGAGAATCACTTGAACCGAGGAGGCAGAGGTTGCAGTGAGCCAAGATCGTACCACTGCACTCCAGCCTGGGCGACAGAGTGAGAGTCCATCTCAAAAAAAAAATAATAATAATTTTTGATTAATCTTTTTTTCTTATTCTATTTATTTATTTATTTTTATTATTATTTTGAGACAGAGCCTTGTTCTGTCACCCAGGCTGGAGTGCAGTGGTGCAGTCTCCGCTCACTGCAACCTCTGCCTCCTGGCTTCAGCATTCCTCCCGCCTTGGCCTCCCAAAGTGATGGAATTACAGGAGTGAGCCACCATGCCCTGCTAATTTTTTGTGTCTTTAGTAGAGATGGAGTTTCGCCATGTTGGCCAGGCTGGTCTTGAACTCCTGGCCTCAAGTGATCTGCCCACCTTGACTTCCCAAAGTGCTGGATTACAGGTGTGAGTCACCATGGCTGGCCTTTTCTTATTTTTATTTTTATTTTTAACCTTTCTTTTTTAACCTATCAAGAAGAAGCACTGAAGCACATTTAAAATTTTTTTTGAGATGGAGCCTCGCTCTGTTGCCGAGGCTGGAGTGCAGTGGCACGATCTTGGCTCACTGCAACTTTCGTCTCCCAGGTTCAAGCGATTCTCCTGCCTCAGCCTCCTGAGTAGTTGGGATTACAGGCGCATGCCACCATGCTCAGTTAATTTTTTGTATTTTGTTGTAGAGATGGGGTTTCACCGTATTAACCAGGTTGGTCTTGATCTCCTGACCTCGTGATCCACCCACCTCAGCCTCCCAAAGTGCTGGGATCACAGGCGTGAGCCACTGCGCCTGGCCACATTTTTTGTTCTTATTTAAATTTAAGGGGAATGAGAACTGCAAAAGAAGAAATTTACTAGTACCCAAGTCCCAAGTCCCTCTCGTTTTTGGGTGAGGACAGTTAATGTTTCGTTGGTTTTTTACTTCCCCACTGGGAAATGCAAGTTTATTTTTTTAAAACAGCTTCACTGACGTATGATTGGCATAAAAAAGCTGCAGATATTCAAAGTATCCTTGAATATGTGTTTGGAGATAAGTACACACCCATGAGCTCATCCACGCAGTCAATACCGTATGCTTTCCCCTCACCTCCAAAGGTTTCCTTTGGTTTTTTTGGTTGTTGTTTTGTTTTGTTTCCTTTTGTGGTAAAAGCACTTAACATAAGATCCACCCTCTTAGCAAATTTTTAAGTGTCCTATCATTCATGGTTGGTTTCACAAACCAGGAAAGGGAAGTTTAGGGTCTGCATTAATATTGTCATTCTTTTTTTTTTTTAAGACAGAGTCTTGGTCTGTCGCCCAGGCTGGAGTACAGTGGTGCGATCTCGGCGCGCTGCAACCTCCGCCTCCCGGGTTCAAGCAATTCTTCTGCCTCACCTTGCTGAGTAGCTGGGATTACAGGCGTGCACCACCACACCTGGCTAATTTTTGTATTTTCAGTAGAGACGAGTTTTGCCATGTTCACCAGGCTGGCCTCGAACTCCTGACTTCAAGTGATCTACCCACCTTGGCTTCCCAAAGTGCTGGGATTACAGGCGTGAGCCACCACACCCGGCCAATATTGTGATTTTTACACTAAAAATTATCCTAAGAACAATTAAATTTAATTAAAAGAGTAAAGTACAGCGACCGGGCACGGTGGCTCACGACTGTAATCCCAGCACTTTGGGAGGCCGAGGCGGGTTGATCATGAGGTCAGGAGATAGAGACCATCCTGGCCAACATGGTGAAACCCCGTCTCTACTAAAAATAAAAAAATTAGCCAGGCGTGGTGGCACACACCTATAATCCCAGCTATTTGGGAGGCTGAGGCAGGAGAATCACTTGAACCCAGGAAGCAGAGGTTGCAGTGAGCAGAGATCACACCACTGCACTCCAGCCTGGGTGACAGAACAAGACTCCGTCTCAAAAAAAAGAGAAGTTACTTGATTCAGATATTCATCTGTATTTTTCCTTGTTTCACGAAGGATCCAGAGAGCTGTAAGTTAAATTATGTCCTGAATCTTTGTTTATTGATGGTAGAGAAGTGATCTGTTGTTTGAAATAAGAGCAATTCAAATTAAAAATTGATGGTGTATAAAGTGCTGCTGCATTGTGGTTATCTGAAGACGTCACTGATCCAGAATACTAAAGGACGTCAGGGGCTGGTACTGTAGTACACAGCACAACACATGCAAAAGGGAGTCAGACATGGGACACAGCGTGGCCTGGAAGGAAGAGAAGGAGGGGCATTTGACAATTCTAATGATACCTGAACCAAATGTATGATGTACTTTACTCTTTTTTTTTTTTTTGAGATGGAGTCTCGCTCTGTCGCCTAGGCTGGAGTGCAGTGGCGCAATCTCAGCTCACTGCAACCTCCTCCTCTTGGGTTCAAGCGATTCTCCTGCCTCAGCCTCCTGAGTAGCTGGGACTACAGGCACCCACCACCATACCCTGCTAATTTTTACATTTTTAGAAGAGACGGGGTTTCACCATGTTGGCCAGGATGGTTTTGAACTCCTGACCCTAGGTGATCCGCCTGCCTCAGCCTCCCAAAGTGCTGGGATTACA
Source organism: Pongo abelii (assembly GCF_028885655.2). Taxonomy (NCBI): domain Eukaryota; kingdom Metazoa; phylum Chordata; class Mammalia; order Primates; family Hominidae; genus Pongo; species Pongo abelii. Next base: position 122,548,371 of record NC_071995.2, read on the forward strand.
GGTGTGAGCCACTGCGCCCGGTCTTTTCTTTTTTTTTAAGAGACAGGGTTTTGTTCTGTTGCCCAGGCTGGACTTCAGTGGCCCAATCATAGCTCACTGCAGCCTCAGCCTCCTGGACTCAAGCAGTCCTTTCCTCAACCTCCTGAGTAGCTGGGTTCACAGATGTGCACCACCATGGCCAGCTAATTTTTTTTTTTTTTTAAATTTTGTCGGGGCTGAGTCTCTCTATGTTGCCTAGGCTGGTCTCAAACTTCTGGGCTCAAGCATTCATTCCACCTCAGCCTCCCAAAATGTTAGGATTTCAGGCGCGACGCACTGCATGCAGTCCAAGTAATTTATTTATTTCTTTTTTTTTTTGAGACAGAATCTCACTGTGTTTCCCAGGATGGAGTGCAGTGTGTGATCTCGGCTTACCGTAACCTCTGCCTCCTGGGCTCAAGCAATTCTCATGGCTCAGCCTCCTGAGTAGCTGGGATTACAGGTGCCCACCACCATACCTGGCTAATTTTTGTATTTTTAGTAAATATAGGGCTTCACCATGTTGGCCAGTTTGGTCTCAAACTCCTGACCTCAAGTGATCCACCTGCCTCGGCCTCCCAAAGTGTTGGGATTACAGGTGTGAGCCACTGCACCCAGCCCCAAGCAATTTCTTGATGACATTAATTGGGTCATGTTATAATCTAGTGAAGGCCTGGAGGATCCTTGTGGAATGTGGAACATTTCCCCTCACTCTAAATGTCTGGAGGCTTTTCTGGGCTAAGGGTTTGAATGGTGATGACAATTAAGAAAGGAGGTTTACTATGTTTTTGTCTTCATTTGAGATCTATTCTGTACTATCTTTTCTTCTTTTGTTTTACTGGGAGTATCTCATGTCCTTAGTAAAACTATGGTTCCCTTGAATGCTTGAAGTTTCTGACTTGGAGGCTTATTTGGGGAATTGACAAAAGAAATTCTAGAACTATTTTACTTTTTGTGGGCACAAGGCACTTTTAGATGAGACACAGATTATAGGTTTTCTTGCTTACTTAAATAAGAGTTAGCATTCGTCACACTTGCCAGGAGATCCTGACCGCGGTCACAGCTCCTGTCTTTATGTTTGTCTTCCAGGAATGCTCATCAAATTTAACAAAGCTGTTCAGACAGTCCTGCTTCACCGGCGTGTTTGGAGGAGATGTCAATCCTCCTTTTGATCAGCTCTGCTCTGCTGGGACGATGACACGTGGTGTCCCCAATTGGTTTCCCTTTCTGTGTGTGCAGTCGCCCCTTGCCAACACACCCTTCCTTGGTTACTTCTATCATGGTGCTGTGTAAGTGTCTGAGCAGCCGCCTGGGATGGGGCATTGTTCTCCCGCCCTGGTGGGGCCATACTCTAGTAGGCCCTATAACGTGGTCACGTTTTTCCCAACCCCTCTCCAGAGGTTCCGTGCCTAAAGGGTTCAATTCTAGATTTCAGTTAGCCAATTTATTTTGCATTATTTGAAAAAACTGGGCCTCATTGAAAAGAAATTGATTGACATTGAAAACAGCTTATGGTGCTTTTTTAGGGGAGGCAAAGGAGTGGTGGCTCATGGGAGATTTTAATGTTCTGTATTTTACAGTTTGGGATTGTTAAAAATTTATATCTATGGTTTTTGTAATTAAAAAGTAGGCCGGGAGCGGTGGCTCACGCCTGTAATCCCAGCACTTTGGGAGGCCGAGGCGGGCAGATCATGAGGTCAGGAGATCGAGACCATCCTGGCTAACATGGTGAAACCCTGTCTCTACTAAAAATACAAAAAATTAGCCAGGCATGGTGGCACGCGCCTGTAGTCCCAGCTACTAGGGAGGCTGAAGCAGGAGAATGGCCTGAACCCGGGAGGTGGAGCTTGAGCCAAGATCGCTCCACTGCACTCCAGCCTGGGCGACAGAGCGAGACTCTGGTCCAAAACAAACAAAACAAAACAAAACAAAACAAAGAGGCTGGGTGCAGTGGGTCACGTCTGTAATCCCAGCACTTTGGGATGCTGAGGCAGGCTGATCACCTGAGGTTGGGAGTTCAAGATGAGCCTGGGTATGTGGCGAAACCCCATCTCTACTAAAAATACAAAAAATTAGCCAGGTATGGTGGTGGGCACCTGTAATCCCAGCTTACTCGGGAGACTGAGGCACAAGAATTGCTTGAACCTGGGAGGCAGGGGTAGCAGTGAACAAAGATCGCGCCACTGCACTCCAGCCTGGGTGACGGAGTGAGACTCCGTCTCAGAAAACAAGAGTAAAGAACAACATTAAGGCAGAATTGTGTTTTTGCAGATAACTGAAACTATTCAGCCTTTCTTATTGATTTTCAGTTCCCCCAAGCAGGACTCTTCCTTTGAAGTATATGTGGATACTGATGCGAAAGACTTTGCAGACTTTGGTTACAAACAAGGAGATCCCATTATGACTGTAAAGAAGGCATATTTCACTATTCCGCAGGTAATCATTGCAATATTAGTATGCTAGACCGTTCTGTTTTTTTTTTTTGAAACGGAGTCTCGCTCTTACCGCCTAGGCTGAAGTGCAGTGCAAGATCTCGGCTCACTGCAACCTCTGCCTCCCGGGTTCAAGTGATTCTCCTGCCTCAGCCTCCCCAGTAGCTGGGACTACAGGCGTGTGCCACCGCACCCAGCCAGTTTTTTGTATTTTTAGTACAGACAGGGTTTCACCATGTTGGCCTGGATGATATCGATCTCTTGACCCTGTGATCCGAGCGCCTCGGCCTCCCAAAGTGCTGGGATTACAGGCATGAGCCACCACGCCTGGCCACTAGACCCTTCTTTTATTTTTCCTGTCCTATTGTTAAGTCATATTTCTCTTTAAAATCTCTTTTTAAGTTACTTATTTTCCTCCTTTCTACCTTTCAGGGACTTAACTGTTTATGTTCTCCATATTAATAAAATATATAGTCACTCTTAATCACTGTCTTTGCTTAAAACTCAGAGTGAACTTACAAAATAAAACCAAAAGATTTTCTATAAGTTTCCATGGAAGTAGCTATCATTCTTTTTCTTTTTTTTTTTTTTGAGACAGAGTTTCGCTCTTTTTGCCCAGGCTGGAGTGTAATGGCACAATCTCGGCTCACCGCAACCTCCGCCTCCCGGATTCAAGCGATTCTCCTGCCTCAGCTTTCCCAAGTAGTTGAGATTACAGGCATGCACCACCACGCCCAGCTAATTTTGTATTTTTAGTAGAGACGGGGTTTCTCCATGTTGGTCAGGCTGGTCTCGAATTCCTGACCTCAGGTGATCCGCCTGCCTCGGCCTCCCAAAGTGCTGGGATTACAGGCATGAGTCTTTTTTTTTTTTTTTTAATTAAAAAAATTTGTTTTGGTTTGAGACATAGTCTTGCTCTGTCACCTAGGGTGGAGTGCACTGGCGTGATCTCAACTCCCTGCAGCCCTGACCTCCCACATTCAGGTGATCCTCCTACCTCAGCTTCCCAAGTAGCTGAGACTACAGGCACACGCCACCATTCCTGGCTAATTTTTTGTAGAGGTGGGTTTTGCCATGTTGCCGAGGCTGGTCTTTTTAACTTCTGGGCTGAAGTGATCTGCCCACTTTGGCCTCCCAACGTGCTGGGATTACAGGCTTGAGCCACTGCGCCCAGCCAAAAATTTTTCTGTGGAGATGGGGGTTTCACTATGTTGCCCAGGTGGGTCTTAAACTCCTGGCCTCGAAATTCTTCTGCCTTGGCCAAAGTGTTGGAATTACAGTGTGAGCCTCGATGCCTGGCTAGCAGTAACTATCATTCTTTACTTCTTTTTCTTTTTAAACTTTTATTTTAGGTTCAGGGCTACATGTGCAGGTTTGTTATATAGGTAAACTTGTGTCATGGGGTTTTGTTGTACAGATTATTTGTCACCTAGGTACTAAGCCAAGTACCCAATAGTTTTTTTCTGATCCTCTCCCTCTTCCCACTCACTATCCTCAAGTAGGGTCCAGTATAAAAAACAATAGTTAGATAAATACATCGTTTTATTTACCATTCTAGAATTTTGAAAAATATTTTAAGGCTGTAAGGTTGTATATGGAATCATTTCTATATCTATGTATGAATGCATGAATGAATGAATGACAGGGTCTTGCTCTGTCACCCAGGCTGGAGTGCAGTGAGTGTAGTGACAGCTCACTGCAGCCTCCATCTCCTGGGCTCAAGCAATCCTCCCACCTCAGCCTCCCAAGTAGCTGGGACTATAGGTGCATGCCACTATGCCCGGTTAATTTTTTACTTTTTGTAGAGACAGGGTCTTGCTATGTTGCCCAGGTTGGTCTTGAACTCCTGGGCTCAAATGATTCTCCCACTACAGCCTTCCAAAATGATGGGATTACAGGTGTGAGCCACTGCTCCCAACCTGAAATCTTTTTTTTAAGTTCAACATAATGAGGAGTGGTATTTGTGGGAAGAAAGCATAGGAGGTGAAAGTTTCTCTTTCCTATTCATGTGAATCCATTATTATGGTATTAAACTCTGGTTGTGATGAGAGAGAGAACATGAAGTTAAATATAGTCATGTCTCTGCAAACTAAATAGAACAGGACAAGGGATTTTCTTTGTTTTTATTAGATAATATTTACTGTGACTCCACAACTAGTGGCTTCCAGACCTTGATGGGCAAATCAGTTAGATGTTTTGCTAAAGCGGGTCATCTAGTCGGTGAACTTGCCGTTGCTGAAACCAAACCAGCAATGGGAGCAGGCTGCAGAAAGAACATTTTTAAGGGATGCTGATCTATTTTGTATGATTAGGAGAGAGGCCATAAATCTGTTGGCTTTGCCCTTCTCCCTCAGGTATCCCTGGCTGGGCAGTGTATGCAGAATGCCCCAGTGGCATTTCTTCACAATTTTGATGTTAAATGCGTTACTAATTTGGAACTATACCAAGAACGAGATGGTATTATCAATGCGAAGATAAAGAATGTTGCCTTAGGAGGTATGTTACATTTCTTTGAAAAAAGAACACAGACCCAAACATGAATATAAAGTATGATCTCATGAGAATGTAAATCATTTCTACTGGTTCAACTTCAAATAATATTTTAACTGCCAATTATTTTCTTTGGAAAAAGTTTAGTTCCATAAGACAGCATATTGCATATTAATTATTTTGAAATTGAAGTAGAATTCAAATAACATAAAATTAGCCTTTTTGTTTGTTTTTCCATCACACAGGTTGGAGTGCAGTGGCGCGATCTCGGCTCACTGCACCCTCCGCCTCCTAAGTTCAAGCGATTCTCCTGCCTCAGCCTCCCGAGTAGCTGGGACTACAGGTGCCTGCCACCATGCCTGGCTAATTTTTGTGTTTTTGGTAGAGATGGGGTTTCACCATGTTGGCCAGGCTGGCCTTGAACTCCGGACCTCAGGTGATCCACTCTCCTAGGCCTTCCAAAGTGCTGAGATTACAGGTGTAAGCCACCGCGTCCCGCCAAAATTAACCATTTTAAAGTGTACAATTCATTGACATTAGTACCTTCCACACTGTTGTGCCACCATCACCTCTCTCTAGTTCCAGAACGTTTCATCACCTCAGAAGGGCATCTGTACCCATTAGCAGTCACTCCCTACCCCTCTTCCCTCAGCCCCTGGCAGCCACCAGTCTGCTTTCTGTCTCCATGGATTGCTTATTCTGAGTGTTCCCTAGAAATAGAATCATACACTATGTGGCTGGCCTTTTGTGTCTGGCTTCTTTCACTTAGCATGGTGTGCCATGGTTCATCCGTGTTGTAGCGTGTGGCAGCGCTTCATTCCTTTTTATGGCTGAATCATAGTCTGTCGCATGGACAGAGCACATTGTGTTTGTCCATTCGTCAGTTGATGGACATGTGGGTTGTTTTCATCTCTGACTGTTGTGAATAGCGCTGCCATGAACACTCGTGTCCAAGTTCTTGCGTAGATGTGTGTTTTTATTTCTTTTGGGTAGACACCTAGAAGTGGAACTGACAGGTCATGCTAATATGACTTCTTGAGGACCCACCAAATTGTTTTTTTGGTTTTTTTTTTGAGACGGAGTCTCGCTCTGTCACCCAGGCTGGAGTGCAGTGGCGTGATCTCGGCTCACTGCAACCTCCACTTTCCTGGTTCAAGCGATTCCCCTGCCTCAGCCTCCCAAGTAGCTGAGATTACAGGCGTGTGCCACCACACCTGGCTAATTTTTTTTTTTTTTTTTTTCGAGACGAAGTCTCGCTCTTGTCCCCCAGGCTGGAGTGCGATGGCGCGATCTCGGCTCACAGCCAACCTCCACCTCCTGGGTTCAAGCGATTCTTCTGCCTCAGCCTCCCGAGTAGCTGGGATTACAGGCACCCGCCACCATGCCCTGCTAATTTTTGTATTTTTAGTAGAGACGAAGTTTAGTAGAGATGGCATTTCACCATGTTGGCCAGGCAGATCTCGAACTCCTGACCTCAGGTGATCCACCCACCTCGGCCTCCCAGAGTGCTGGGATTACAGGCGTGAGCCACCGCGCCTGGCTAATTTTTTTGTATTTTTAGTAGAGACGAGGTTTCACCATCTTGGCCAGACTGGTCTGGAACTCCTGACCTCAGGCAATCCGCCCTCCTCGGCCTCCCAAAGTGCTGGGATGATAGGCGTGAGCCACTGCGCCCAGCCAATTGTTTTCTACAGTGTCTGCACCATTTTGTATTGCCACCAGCAGTGAACTGCATATTTGTTTTTATGTCACAGTGACCCTGGTTTTTGTTTGTTTGTGTGTTTGTTGTGGATTTTCTTCCTCAGTTATAATTAGATGCTAAGAGGTTGGGGACTCCCATCTGATGGTTTTTGGGGAGTGGGGAGAGTTTTGTAGTCGGCACCCTGGGCAGTTGCAGTTACCATATTTGCTTGATAAGCTATACTTTGAATAAGTGTGATCGTGGTAGGCCATGTGTACGCCTGTGGAAGTTAATTTATGTTATCTCTTTAGGCATAGTTACACCAAAAGTAATCTATGAGGAAGCAACTGACCTAGACAAATTCATCACCAATACAGGTATTTAATGTTACACTTCAACGTCATTTCTTCAGAAACTGATATGTCATTTCTTACAAGTAATATATACCCTCAGAGTGTATATTTTTGTTAGTCATTTAAAAAGGTTCACAATAGTTAGAAAAATCTGCCAGGAGCATTTCATTTGTTCCTCGTTCTGTCTTGCTGGGCTTTAGAGTGGTCCTTGTGACCTTGAGCCTGCTCCTCCACAGTCCTGGATTCTCTGAGTTCCACTGACCCTTCTAGTTCCAGCTTCCATGAACCTTTTCTTAAATGTTTGATAGTTAAAGAATTCTTTTTTTTTGTTTTTGAGGCAGAGTTTTGTTCTCGTCACCCAGGCTGGAGTGCAATGGCATGATCTCGGCTCACTGCAACCTCCGCCTCCTGAGTTCAAGCGATTCTCCTGCCTCAGCCCCCTGAGAAGCTGGGATTACAGGCACCCGCCACCACACCCAGCTAATTTTGTATTTTTAGTAGAGATGGGGTTTCTCCCTGTTGGTCATGGTGGTCGTGAACTCCCGACCTCAGGTGATCCGCTCGCCTTGGCCTCCCGAAGTGCTGGGATTACAGGTGTGAGCCACCGCGCCTGGCCAGTCAAAGAACTTTTTAGGGCACAGCATTTTCACTTCTTGCTTTCTTTCCTTTTTTTTTTTTTTTTTGATAATTAAACTTTCCAATTGTGATGCAGCCAAATAAGTTACGTAGAGTTTGGCTGATTTTTTTTTTTTTTTTTTTTTGAGATGGATTCTTGCTCTGTCACCCAGGCTGGAGTGCAGTGGTGTAATTTGGCTCACTGTAACCTCCACCTCCTGGGTTCAAGCAGTTCTCCTTCCTCAGTCTCCCAAGTAGCTAGGATTACAAGTGTCCACCACCATATGCCTGGCTAATTTTTGTATTTTAGTAGAGATGGGGTTTCACCATGTTGGCCAGGCTGGTTTCGAACTCCTGACCTCAGGTGATCCACCTGCCTTGGCCTCCCAAAGTGCAGGGGTTACAGGCGTGAGCCACTGCGACTGGCTCAGTTTGGCTAATTTTACCAGAAGTTTAATTTTTAATGAAGGATACTGTTTGTTTGTTTCTTTTCTTTTTTTTTAATTGGAGACAGAGTCTTGCTCTGTCGCCCAGGCTGGAGTGCAGTTGGGCGATCTCAGCTCACTGTACCCTCCACCTCCTAGGTTCAAGCAATTCTCATGCCTTAGTCTCCTGAGTAGCTGGGATTACAGGCACCTGCCACCACTCCCGGCTAATTTTTGTATTTTTTTGTATTTTTTTTTTTTTGAGACAGTCTCACTCTGTCACCCAGGCTGGAGTGTAGTGACACAATCTCCACTCACTGCAACCTCTGCCTCCTGGGTTCAAGCGATTCTCCTGCCTCAGCCTCCCGAATAGCTGGGATTACAGGTGCCTGCCCCCATGCCTGGCTATTTTTTGTATTTTTAGTAGAGACGGGGTTTCACTATGTTGGCCAGGCTGGTCTTGAACTCCTGACCTCGTGATCTGCCTGCCTCAGCCTCCCAAAGTGCTGGGATTACAGGCGTGAGCCACCGCGCCTGGCCTAATTTTTGTATTTTTAGTAGAGACAGGGTTTCCCCATGCTGGCCAGGCTGGTCTCGAACTCCTGACCTCAGGTGATCCGCCCACCTTGGCCTCCCCAAGTGCTGGGTGTCTCTTTCTGATGTGTTGTACTTCTCAAATTTATTCATTAGCTCATCAAGTGTTAGTGGAGTTCCTACGCCGTAGTAGGGAACTAGATGGCGGGCCCCTGCCCTGGCGGAACTGACCCTCTGGTCTTTCATCTCACAAACATTTTACCAAGTGCATGCTCCATGGCAAGCTCTGAGCCAGGTGCTGGGGATATAGAAATGAAAGGAACAGATCTCATTCTGGGTACCGTGATGGCATAGAGGAGGCAGCTAATGCTGACTTGGTGGGACCGGGGCAGGCTTCCTCAAGGAAACAGTGACCGTGCCATGTTAGGGAGCTGGAGATAGGGAGGGCAGGGGCAGGGCACTCGGGGAAGGCCACGCAAGCAGAGAGAACCTCCCAGTAATAGAGTCAGGCTCAAAGAGGGTCTTTAATTTATGAACATATTCTTGTATTTGCAGAAACTCCTTTAAATAACGGATCAGCCCCCAGAATTGTGAATGTGGAAGAACATTATATTTTCAAATGGAATAATAATACCATCAGTGAAATAAATGTTAAAATTATTAGGGCAGAGATTAATGCCCACCAGAAAGGTAACTTTGATGAGGGTAGCAAGCATGCTTTCACTGAAAAGTATTTTTTTTTTCTCTTTTCAAGATTCTCATAATTATAACCCATAAAACTAAGTTAGACTTGTCTCTTATGTGCATTTATGATTTAATCAACGAGAGTATACTTTGCAAGACAAAATGCAATTTTAAGGTAAAACACTATGGAGAATAATTTCTTTTCCTAGTGAAATGGTACGCATTATATTTTATTTTGTTTTATTTCTAGGGATAATGACACAGAGATTTGTAGTAAAATTTTTAAGCTGCAATAGTGGTAATGAAGAAGAATTATCTGGAAATCCTGGTAAGATGAGTATATGCCAGTCATTGATCTTACAAACATACTTTAGTTCAACACTCCCAGCCATCAGGATGGTTATAAGTAACTCTCTCCAATTTTAGTTTCTGACTCTGACCTTTTTCCTTATTCTCTCTTTTTCTTTTTTTGAGATGGAGTCTTGCTCTGTTGCCCAGTCTGGAGTGCAGTGGCGCAATCTTGGCTCATTGCAACCTCCACCTCCTGGGTTCAAGAGATTTTCTTGCCTCAGCCTCCTGAGTAGCTGGGATTACAGGTGCACACCACCATTCCTGGCTTTTTTTTTTTTTTTAATCACACAACACAGGAAGCTTTATTCATCTGCTACTTCTCCAAAGAGAGGCTTGCAGGGTTGCTCACTTTAATATAATTTTTATATTTTTAGTAGAGACAGGCTGTTGTTCACCATGTTGGCCAGGCTGGTCTTGAACTCCTGACCTCAAGTGATCCCCTGGCCTTAGCCTCCCAAAGTGTTGTGATTACAGGCATGAGCCACTGCCCCAGCCTCTTTATTCTCTGTTGTGGCACTGTATTCGTTTTTTTTTTTTTTTTTTTTTTGAGACAGAGTTTCACTCTTGTCGCCCAGGCTGGAGTGCAATGGCATGATTTGGGCTCACTGCAACCTCCACCTTCCAGGTTCAAGCGATTCTCCTGCCTCAGTCTCCCAAGTAGCTGGGATTACAGGTGCCCACCAACACCCTCAGCAAATTTTTGTACTTTTAGTAGAGAAGGGGTTTCGCCATATTGGCCATACTGGTCTCAAACTTCTGACCTCAGGTGATCCACCCGCCTCGGCCTCCCAAAGTGCTAGGATTACAGGCGTGAGCCACTACGCCTGGCCGACATGGTATTCTTTTTGTGATAGCAATGTAATTTTTTTTTTTACATAGTCTGTTGTACATAGTAACAAGTTGCTGTAAATGTGAAGCATTCTTTCTCTTTAGCTACTGTTTTTTTTGAGAGCCATGAAGGTGCCATCTTTCTCTCAAGGGTATTTTCGAAAGCTTCGCCTATGTGTTTTCTTTCCTTGTGCGTGACTCTTGTATTATTTGCAGAGTTAGGGCTTGCTGTGCTGGAGGAAACAGGCTCACGCTCCTTTTTTGTGTTGATCTAGGTTACCAACTTGGCAAGCCTGTCCGAGCTCTAAATACCAACAGGATGAATAATGTCACGACTTTACATCTTTGGCAATCGGGTAATCCGGTTTGGTCTTATGATTAGCCCTTTGGCAAACTGTTGTTAGAAGTATTACCATATTTTGAATCTAATCAAGCAATCAATTATTTTAAAGCCCAGTTGGTTTATTTAGCAGAGAGGTGCATGCTGCTGAATAACAGTGGTGATGGTTTTTCCTGCTTCTACAGCTTTTTAAAAAGGAATGCTAACATTGTTTGCACCTGAAGTGCTGGTTGCTAGTAGAAGAGATTGAAATATGAGATTGGCTTGAGAGTCCCGTGTTATTGTTGCCTGTAGCCCAGGATGGTGCTAATTGGAGACATAAAAATAACTTCATTCTGAACTGCAGGAAATCTGTGCTTCAGTGGTAATTACGCACATCTGCCAGAGGCAGTGTCACTTCTGAAGAAACCACCGCTCAGGATCTGAGAAGTCTGATAAAGGCACCTTTGTTCAGCATTGAAAGGATTAGACTAACAGTGATCTCACTTTTTGAAAACTGGCAACTTTATTTCTACTTACTGTTTTCTGTTTTTAGGAAAAACTGAAGTTAATCTTTACTTTTGTTTAGCAAAAAGTAGCAAGAGGATAATCTTTTTCTTTTATAGCTGGAAGGGGTCTGTGTACATCAGCAACTTTCAAACCCATTTTATTTGGAGAAAATGTACTCTCTGGATGCCTGTTAGAAGTCGGGATTAATGAAAATTGTACTCAGCTGAGGTGAGTGTTTCATTGATGAATTTATCGGCAATGTGAATGGTTTGCCTAGAATTAATTCACTACATGAACATCAAAGACAACCTGAATATGAAAAATTAGAGTCAATTAAAACGTGTGAAAGTGATAATAAATACAGACGTAATACAATTTAGAGTTGATTCAAAAATCAATATGAGGGAAAATAGACCTTTTTCTTGGGACTAAAGCCAGTTCATCCACATTTAAGCAAATTTCATCCACATTTAAACAAATTTCTCTGCCAAAGTTTGTTGAGCTCATTGGAACCTTTTTTGTTGTGTGTTTTTTTTTGTTGTTCAGATGAAGTCTCACTTTGTCCCCTAGGCTGGAGTGCAGTGGTGCGATCTCAGCTCATTGCAGCTTCTGCCTCTCAGGTTCAAGCAATTCTCCTGCCTTAGTGTCCCTAGTAGCTGGGATTACAGGCATGCACCACCACGCCTGGCTGATTTTTTTTTTTGTATTTTTAGTAGAGACGGGGTTTCACCATGCTGGTCTCGAACTCCTAACCTCGAGTGACCTTGCCCATCTCGGCCTCCCAAAGTGCTGGGATTATAGGCGTGAGTCACCAAGCCTGGCCTCATTGGAACCTCATACTCCTAGAGCTATGAAAAAGGCCAGAGCAAGATATAACTGGGGTGATTAACTTCTTTTTTTTTTGAGACAGGGTCTCACTGTGTTTCCCAGGCTGGGGTGCAGTGGTGCAATCATGGCTTACTGCAGCCCCAACCTCCCCAGGCTCAGGTGGTCCTCCACATGCCTTGGCCTCCTAAAGTGCTGGGATTACAGGTGTGAGCCACTCTGCTGGCCTATATTCTGTTTTTTTTTTTTTTTTTTTTTTTTTGGAGACAGAGTTTCACTCTTGTTGCCCAGGCTGGAGTGCAATGGCATAATCTCGGCTCACTGCAGCCTCTGCCTCCCAGGTTCAAGTGATTCTCCTGCCTCAGCCTCCCGAGTAGCTGGGATTACAGGCATGTGCCACCTCGCCCGACTAATTTTGTATTTTTAGTAGAGATGGGGTTTCTCCATGTTGGTCAGACTGGTCTCGAACTCCCGACCTCAGGTGATCTGCCCACCTCAGCCTCCTAAAGTGCTGGGATTACAGGTGTGAGCCACTGTGCCCAGCCTTGTTTTTTTTTTTTTTTTTTGACAGTAGCTATCCTGATAGATACTAAGTGGTATCTCATTGTGGTTTTGATTGCATGCATTCTTTTTGCTTGTTTGTTTTTTGAGACAAGGTCTTACTCTATCACCCAGACTGGAGTGCAGTGGTGTGATCACGGCTTGTTGCAGCCTGACCCTCTTGAGTTCAGGTGACCCTCCCACTTCAGCCTCCCGAGTATCTTGGAGTACAGGTGTGTGCTGTAATGCCTGGCTGATTTTTCATATTTTTTGTAGAGATGGGATTTCACCACGTTGCTCAGGCTGCTCTCAAACTGCTGGGCTCAAACGATCCTCCTGCCTTGGCCTCCCAAAGTGCTGGGGTTACAAGCATGAACCATTATGCCCGGCCTGCATGCATTCTTACACACGTTTTATCTGTTACATATCCCAAGATGTGTAGTTCTTTGGGAAGCAGGAAGAAATGGGGGAAACATTGAGAAGTTAAGGAAAACTGGTATAAATTATTGGCAGCAGCTCCTGATTATAGGTTGTGAGGCCTGAGTCCGTGGGCAGAGTCCCTCTCCTGCATTTCATGAGATTTGTACCCTCTGATGATAGTACTGGGAAGGAGGGAATGCTACGTTCCAACTCTTAGTCTTCACTTAATTTTATGACTCAAAATTCCAGCTAGATATTTAGGTTACTTTTACTGTTGGATCACTCTGGCCCACGAATTTATCCTGGTAACTTGATGTGTGCTCTAACTACCTCCTAAGTTTGGTGACAGTCGGCAGAGTTTGTGAACCATGTGATTCCCAACTTAAGTTACTAACTTTTTTTTTTTTTTTTTTTTGTGAGACAGGGTCTTGCTCTGTCACCCAGGCTGGAGTGCAGTGGTACGATCTCAGCTCACTGTAGCCTTAGCCCCACCAGGCTTATGCGCTCCTCCCACCTCAGCCTCCCGAGTAGTTGGAAATATAGGTGCATGCCACCATGACTGGCTAATTTTTATGTTTTTTGTAGAGGCAGGGTTTCGCCCTGTTGCCCAGGCTGGTCTTGAACTCCTGAGCTCAAGCAATCCTCCCACCTCAGACTCCCAAAGGGTTGGGATTACAGGAGTGAGCCACTGCACCCAGCTAAGTTACTAACATTTTAAGTCTAAAGTAAATATTGCTTCTGTATGTCCTCCCCCAGGTGTGTAGGTCCATCCTGGGAAGGCCATCAAACACACCTAGTCCATGGGTGACACCCAGCAAGTTTTTAATGCCAGTTCCTCTGGCAGTTTTTAATTTAGGCACTTGGAAGTGAAACCCGGACATTCACTGGAAATGACTTTAGGACAAGACCTGCTGTCCATGAGCTGAGAAATATCTTACTCTCTTGCAGGGAGAACGCTGTTGAAAGACTTGATTCACTAATGCAAGCGACTCACGTTGCAATGAGAGGCAACTCCGATTACGCTGATCTTAGTGATGGCTGGCTCGAAATAATACGTAAGTCAAACCCGGGTACAATAAAGCCTGTAACTTGGTTGCTGTGACTACCAACTGTAGTCGCAGCATTAGAGCTCAACCCAGTAGGTCATCTTCCTGAGGCTTGACTGCGACTTAACTGGATGTTTGCCCAGGGGCTAGCTCTCCAGGCAGGAAACTTGGCATGTCTTTTTCTTCTTATTCACAATGACTTTTTTGGTTTTTTGTTTTTGTTTTTTTGAGACAGGGTTTCATTCTGTCACCCAGGCTGGAGTGCAGTGGTGCAATCACAGCTCATTGCAGCCTCATCCTCCCAGGCTCAAGGGATCCTCCCGCCTCAGCCTTCCAAGTAGCTGGCACCACAGGTGTGCGCCACCACATCTGGCTAATTTTTTGTATTATTTGTAGAAATGGGTTTCGCCATGTTGCCTAGGCTGGTCATTAACTCCTGAGCTTAAGTGATCTGCCCACCCCAACCTCTTAAAGTGTTGGGATTACAGGCATGAGCCACTGCGCCTGGCCAACAACAGTCTTCGTGAAAGAAAGTCTAGGCTGGGAGCAGTGGCTTACACTTATAATCCCAGCACTTTAGGAGGTCAATGCAAGAGGATTGCTTGAGGCCAGGAGTTTTTTTTTTTGTTTTTTTTTTTGAGACGGAGTCTTGCTCTTGTCACCCATGCTGGAGTGCAATGGCACAACCTCGGCTCACTGCAACCTCTGCCTCCTGGGTTCAGGTGATTCTCCTGCCTTAGCCTCCCGAGTAGCTGGGATTACAGGCGCCCACCACCACGCCTGGCTAAGTTTTGTGTTTTTTAAATAGAGACGGGGTTTCACCATATTGGCCAGGCTGGTCTCAAACTCCTGACCTTGTGATCCACCTATCTCGGCCTCCCAAAGTGCTGGGATTATAGGTGTTAGCCACAGTACCCGGCTGAGGCCAGGAGTTTAAGACCAGCCTGGGCAACATAGTGAGACCTTGTCTCTACGAAAAATTTAAAAAATTAGTCGGATGTGGTGGCATGTCCCTGCAGTCCCAGCTACTTGGGATGCTGAGGAAAGAGGATCTCTGGAGCCTAGGAGTTTGAGGCTACAGTGAGCTCTGATTACACCACCACGCTCCAAACTGGATGACAGAGCAAGATCCTGACTCTAAAAATAAAACAAAATAAAATAAAATACATTAAAACAAAGTCCAAGCAAGGTTTGAAGATTTTTAGTGCACTTCAGTTTGCATTGCTGTTTTTGATTGCCAGGAATACAGGCATTTGAGAATTGACTTTGTAATTTTTAAAGGTAATTTTGTTAACTTAAAAGAAAATAAAGTGATTGAAAATATTGTGATAGAAGCCAGACACAAAAGACCACATATTGTATGACTCAATTTATATGCAATGTCCAGAATGGGCAATGTATAGAGACAGCAGATTAGTGGATGCCGGAGGTGGAGGAGTTGGGAGGAAATGGAGAGAGACTGCCGTGGGTAAAGGATTTCTTCGCAGAGTGATAAAATGTTCTAAAATAGAATCTGCTGATTGTTACACAGCTTTGTGACTATACCAGAAACCATCGAATTGCACAATTTAAGTGGGTGGATTGTATAGTATGTGAATTATAACTCAATAAAGCTGTCAAGAAAGAAAGTAATTAAGGTGCAACAGATCGGCCAGATGCGGTGGCTCACGCCTGTAATCCCAGCACTTTGGGAGGCCGAGGCGGGTGGATCACGAGGTCAGGAGATCGAGATCATCCTGGCTAACACAGGTGAAACCCCGTCTCTACTAAAAATAAAAATAAAAAAAAATTAGCCGGGCGTAGTGGCAGGCGCCTGTAGTCCCAGCTACTCGGGAGGCTGACGCAGGAGAATGGTGGGAACCTGGGAGGCGGAGTTTGCTGTGAGCCGAGATCGCGCCACTGCACTCCAGCCTGGGCGACAGGAGTCTCACACACACACACACAAAAAATGGTGCAACAGATCTAATAATAGCAGGGATCATGGGGGCCAGATAGAAAGACTTGACAGCCCAGTGCCTTTGGCCAAAGGTATTTGCAGTGTTGAATTGGCAAGTAGATCGTACACAAAGGGAAGAAGATATACCACATGTACATGGAATAAAGGTAAACCAGACTTTAAAGCTTCTTCACCAGGCCCGATTTCACCTCCGAATCCAAAAGGTCCTTTGAGCATGGAGATCCAGTTCATCGGGTTATGTTGGAGAGGCCTAAGGTCACAGTGAGTTTTGGCAGAGCTAGAATGAAAACCTGGGGTTCCAACCTCTTTCCTCTGTTCCCTGGTAGCAAGTTAGGTAATTTCCCGGTTTCTTGGGGAGTCTTGAGTCTGTAAATACTTTGAATAGAAAGCTTTTTTTATTGAGCTAATTAATGGAATTGCCTTTTAGGACCAGAAAGAGCCCAATGAGTGTGCGCATCTGCTTTGCCCCTGCCCTGCTCTCCCTGCAGATGCTGCTCTGCCCCTCTCCTCTGCCTGGTGGGTAGGGATCAGCCCTCTGGATCCTGCCCTCGCCCTTTCCATCCCCTCTGAGGTCAGCTAGGCTCAGTGGGATGGAATTCACACAACGGCTCCTACAGACACACACCTGTATTGTGCACACCCCTTGTGATTGGGGTCATGGTGATGAGGACCCTCCCTTCCCCCTCTGTGGTCGTGGATCATGTGATATGTCTGTGAGTTTGAGGTGCCCCAGACCACTCTCTGACTTGGGGAGGGAGTCCTGTTGGACTGCCACCCCACGGGGCACTCAGGCTGCTGTTTGCTCATCTAGCTGGTGCTCAAGGCACTGGGCCCAGACCTAGATCCTCATTTGCAAACGGAAGCCAGAGGTCGAGCTTGTCAAGCCCTGGGCTTTGCCACCCAGGCCAGCTAGATAGGCTGTGGAATGACCCTGAGGGCTGGAGAAAAGTCAGCACTTGGGAAATAAACGGTAGAGAAAATGTCCAGCGGAGAACCCAGGTTAATGAGGTACGAAATCAGCGTGGTGATAACATTTTGTTGCCTTCAAGGTGGAAGGGGTTAACTTTTATTTCATGTCTGAGCCAAAAAGCAACCTTGATCCTGGTTAATAAGCAGAAGAGAAGTGGTGTTGACACATGTATAAGGAAATTAGACATAAAACAGTGTTACTGACCTTCGGAATCCCTGAAGGAGCAAAGAACCCCCTTCAGAGGAGCCATAGAACCTACCCTACTTCCTCTCATTGACCTTGCTGGGTTTTCTCCAAGATGAACGTAAATTCATTTCTCATTCATTTTCATTCTCTTCCAATTGTATTAATACTATGGTAACACATTAGGAAATTACTTACCTATCTAATATATATTAATTAAAGTCCTTAGTGTGGATTTTGTTTTATTATTATTTTTTTTTCAATTATTATCATTATTTTTTTTTGAGATGGAGTCTCATTTTGTCACCCAGGCTGGAGTGCAGTGGCATGATCTCAGCTCACTGCAACCTCCACCTCCCAGGTTCAAGTGATTCTCCTGCCTCAGCCTCCCAAGTAGCTGGGATTACAGGCGTGTGCCACCATGCCTGGCCAATTTTTGTATTTTTAGTAGAGACAGGGTTTCACCATGTTGGCCAGGCTGGTCTCGAACTCCTGACCTCAGGTCATCCACCCACCTGAGCCTCCCAAAGTGTTGGGATTACAGGTGTGAGCCACCACGCCCGACTGATTTTTATTTTTATTTTATTTTTATTTATTTATTTATTTATATTTTGAGACAGAGTCTCGCTCTGTCACCCAGGCTGGAGTGCAGTGGTGCCATCTTGGCTCACTGCAACCTCCGTCTCCCGGGTTCATGCCATTCTCCAGCCTCAGCCTCCCGAGTAGCTGGGACTACAGGCACCTGCCGCCGCGCTTGGCTAATTTTTTGTATTTTTAGTAGAGACGGGGTTTCACCGTGTTAGCCAGGATGGTCTCGATCTCCTGACCTCATGATCCGCCCGCCTTGGCCTCCCAGAGTGCTGGGATTACAGGCGTGAGCCACCGCGCCCGGCCTATTTTTATTTTTTGAGATGAGGTTCTCACTCTTGTCCAGGCTGGGGTGTAGTGGTGCCATCGTGGTTCACTGCAGCCTTGACTTCCCAGGCTGAAGCAATCCTCTCACCTCAGCCTTCTGGGTAGCTGGTGTGTGCTACGGGTGTGTGCCACCATACCTGGCTATTTTATTTTTCTCGAGAAGACAGGGTTTTGCCATGTTGCCCAGGCTGGTCTCAAACTCCTGGGCTCAAGCAGTGCTTCTACCTTGACCTCCCAAAGTGCTAGGATTATAGGCGTGAGCCACTGTGCCTGGCCTAAAGTTGTTAGTATGGATTTTAAATGTCTTACACAGCTTTTACTAGAACTGTGACTGCATGGAATAACGATGGCATTTTACTGCAATTATATATGTTTCTGTTAAAAGGCTGGGTAGATTTCAGTGGGAGCTTGGAAACTGAATGATGATTTATGGCTTTAATATGTGGGTCAGGGCTTTTAAGTTCCAGTGACTGGCTAACATACAAGGAAACTTTTTTTTTTTTTTTTTTTTTTGAGACGGAGTCTCGCTCTGTCGCCAGGCTGCAGTGCAGTGGCATGATCTCGGCTCACTGCAAGCTCCGCCTCCCAGGTTCACGCCATTCTCCTGCCTCAGCCTCCGAAGTAACTGGGACTACAGGCAAGCACCACCACGCCCAGCTAATTTTTGTACTTTTAGTAGAGACAGGGTTTCACCATGTTGGCCAGAATGGTCTCGATCTCTTGACCTTGTGATCCGCCCGCCTCGGGCTCCCAAAGTGCTGGGATTACAGTGTGAGCCACCGCGCCCGGCCCATACAAGGAAACATTTTAAACACAGTTTTTATTAGTGCCATCCTATGCCTTGTAGACTTTAAGGGATAACACAGTTAGGGACTGACAAGTAAACTAGAGCCTGTAAGAGACTAAAGCCTCATTAATGTGATGCCTGCCTGATATTATTCCTCATTTTGGTTATTATGACATTGTAGGAAAACTTATCAAATTAATCTTTGAAAAGTGCATAACTTAACATTTCTATAGGTGTAGATGCCCCTGATCCAGGTGCAGACCCGCTGGCTAGCAGTGTGAACGGCATGTGCCTGGATATTCCTGCTCACCTGAGCATCCGCATCCTCATCTCGGATGCTGGCGCAGTGGAAGGGATTACTCAGCAGGAGATACTTGGCGTAGAGACAAGGTATGATCACATCTTGGATCACTGTAGTTTAGAGAGAGTCAGGAAAGTTGAGAGCATTCCGAACAAGGGGGAAATGTTTATTTAGAAACTGATTGTTTATTTACAACTTGCAATTATTAGCAAGATGTTTATATGCACATATGGAATATGTATGAACTATGTGTATAATGGAGACTTATTCTCACAAGTATTTATAAAGCCATGTGTAAGAGAGTCTGCAAGGTATTTTAGGGAGTACAAAGATGAATAAAGTGCTCCTTAGTGCTAAGTATATTTTGAAATCCATGAATGCAACTGATAATCTGATCAGAGAATATTGTCTGTGGTTAGAGACTTTGGCAGCAGATAGGTTCAAATCATGGCTGTCCTACTTAGCTGTGTGGCACTGGCCAATTACTTAACCTTTCTGAGCTGTAGTTTCCTCCTCTGTAATATGGTGATAATGCCTTTATGTATCAAGCCTCCATCAGTTTTTTTTTTTTTTTTTTTGAGACAGAGTCTTCCTCTGTCTCCAGGCTGGAGTGCAATGGCAAGATCTTGGCTCACTGCAACCTCCGACTGTCTAGTTGAAGCGATTCTCCTGCCTCAGCCTCCCGAGTAGCTGGGATTACAGGCATGTGCCACCACGTCCAGCTAATTTTTGTATTTTTAGTAAAGACAGGGTTTCACCCTGTTGGCCAGGATGGTCTCAATCTCCTGACCTCATGATCCGCCCGCCTCGGCCTCCCAAATTGCTGGGATTACAGGCATGAGCCACCACGCCCAGCCTGCCTCCATCGGTTTTAAGTGACAGGTGCCCAGTTCATACTGACTTAAGCAAAAAGGGGAGTTTATTGGTTCAAGTTCAGAGTAATCCACATACAGCTAGTTCATGGTTCGTGGTTCCAGTGTGGTCAGGGATCTTTTTGTTTTCGTGTCTCAGCTCCTCTTCCTTTGGGTTGGCTTCATTCTCAGAGAGGGTCTCCTCAAGAGATGGCGAAGATCAGCACCAGCAATCCAGGCTTATGTCACTGCAGCAAGTCCAGTGGGGAGAAAGCCTGTTGACTCCTCTTTCTTTTCTTTCTTTTTTTTTTTTTTTTTTGAGACCGAGTTTTGCTCTTGTTGCCCAGGCTGGAGTGCAGTGGCGCCATCTTGGCTCTCGGCAACCTCCACCTCCTGGGTTCAAGAGATTCTCCTGCCTCAGCCTCCTGAGTAGCTGAGGTTACAAGCACGTGGCACCTTGCCTGGCTAATTTTGTATTTTTAGTAGAGATGGGGTTTCTCCATGTTGGTCAGGCTGGTCTTGAACTCCCGACCTGAGGTGATCTGCCTGCCTCAGCCTCCCAAAGTGCTGGGATTACAGGCATGAGCAACAGCACCCGGCCCCTCCTCTTTCTCAAAATAGATCTGGGCAGACTTTTATTGGTTCAGTTTGGGTCATGTGCTCCTTTCTGAACCAATCCCTATGACTGGGGCAATGGACAGCTCTTATTGGCTAGGCTCAGGTGATGGGTGCACCTCTGGATTAGGGCCAATTCCTTCTGCTCCACTGAACTGGGAATGGAGAGTGGTGGCTCTGCAAGGGAAAATGGGAGTGCAGTTACCACCGCAGTACTCTTTTGAGGATAACATGAGATGGTGTGTTGCAAGCAAGTTATCTCTGTGCCTCGAACGTGGAAAGCCCTCAATAAGTGGCTAGCTGCTGCTTTTATTATTACATTGTTTGAGAAAAACAGGTGATGAACAAAGGTACCTTTGATAGCACCTGTATAAAATGCACTGGCTGGAGAGGAGTGAGACTGACAACAAGACTGGCAGATGTTGCTGGGCGACAGGCCCATGAGGGGTTATTAGGAGTTTCTCTTCTCTTTGGATCTGTCTGTGGAAATGGTCAAAGACCATGGACAAATACAAAGAAAAAACAGCCCAGGTAGAATGCGAAACTTTTTAGGAGAACCTCAGGTTATACTGTGATTGCATCCATTATCTGCTGTTCTTGGTGGAATAGAACTGAATGGTGGCTATGCTGACCATGTGATCTTTCCCTCCTAGGTTCTCCTCAGTGAACTGGCAGTACCAGTGTGGGCTTACCTGTAAGCACAAGGCCGACCTTCTCCCTATCAGTGCATCCGTCCAGTTTATTAAGATTCCTGCACAGTTACCCCGCCCCCTGACGAGGTACTCCAGTTGCTCACCTAGTTGACATTAGGAAGCAGAAAAATATATATTTGAAAATAGGAAGTTTATTCCTTTAATCAAGTTCTGATACTTCTCACTTGTAGTTTTTGTAACCCTCTAAAATGTTTTCTAGATTCCAGATCAATTATACAGAGTATGACTGCAACAGAAATGACGTGTGTTGGCCGCAGCTTCTATATCCATGGACTCAGTATTATCAAGGTGGGGTAAAACAGATTTCTATGACCAATTATGTTATGTCAATTTAAAAAAATTTTAAAATGATGTCTAAATGTTACAGAAAGCATAAAACATATAGAAACTTAAAAAAAATGTACGGATAATATTGCCACTTGGAAGTGATCACCATTACTGTTTTGGCTTAGTTTATTTCTACCTACACTGTTTTTTTTTTAGACAGAGTCTTGCTCTGACACCCTGGCTGGAGTGCTGTGGCACAATCTCAGCTCACTGCAACCATTGCCACCTGGGTTCAGACGACTCTCATGCCTCAGCCTTTGGAGTAGCTGGGATTATAGCACCAACACGCCTGGCTATTTTTGTATTTTTAGTAGAGAC
Organism: Pongo abelii; assembly: GCF_028885655.2. Taxonomy (NCBI): domain Eukaryota; kingdom Metazoa; phylum Chordata; class Mammalia; order Primates; family Hominidae; genus Pongo; species Pongo abelii. Next base: position 122,570,379 of record NC_071995.2, read on the forward strand.
GGGGTTTCACCGTGCTGGCCAGGCTGGTCTCGAACTGGCCTCAAGTGATCCGCCCTCCTTGGCCTCCCAAAGTGTTAGGATTATAGGAGTGAGCCACCACGCCCAGCCTATACCTACACTGTTATCAAAAGAGTTAAGAAATACTGCGGTTTAATTTTGTCCATTGTTTTTCAGGGGAGCCGCATTCTCAGTGTGTTGCTAAGGGCTTACTGTTGCTGTTGTTCCTCATGTTGGCCTTGTTCCTCAGCAACCCCTGGACCAGAATATGCAAAGCCTATAGTTAGACAACCACCTGGCTTTTTTTTTTTGAGATGGAGTTTTGCTCTTATTGCCCAGGCTGAAGTGATCTCGGCTCACCGCAACCTCCTCCTCTTGGATTCAAGCGATTCTCCTGCCTCAGCCTCCGGAGAACTGGGATTACAGGCATGCACCACCACGCCTGGCTAATTTTGTATTTTTAGTAGAGACAGGGTTCCACTGTATTGGCCAGGCTGCTCTCAAACTCCTGACCTCGTGATCCGCCCGTCTTGGCCTCCCAAAGTGCTGAGATTACAGGCATGAGCCACCGCACCCGGCCTTTTTTGTTTTTGTTTTTGTTTTTTTGAGGCGGGGTCTCACTCTGTCACCCAGGCTGGAGTGCAGTGCACAATCTCGGCTCACTGCAATCTCTGCCTCCCAAGCAATCCTCCCACCTCAGCCTCTGGTGTAGCTGGGACCACAGATGCTCCACCACGCCTGGCTGTATTTTTGGTAAAGACGGGGTTTTGCCATGTTGCCCAGGCTGGTCTGTAACTCCAGAGCTCAGATGATCTGCCCACCTCGGCCTCCCAAAGTGCTGGGATCACAGACGTGAGCCACTGCGTCCAGTCCATCTGACTTCTCAAAGACTTTAGACCTTGACTTCAGTGATTTGTTGTAGTCTTGTATGCTTCTCTATAAAATTTTAATAAATGAAATGTCTCATTTTTGTAGAAAATTTTTATTAAGTGCCCTGTGACTTTAATTCATATATGTAGCTATCCAATGCAGAATGAATATTCTCATCGCTGGCCTGGACTGAATAAAATGCATGAGAAGAACTCAAGAAATGTTAGAAATTTTAGCTTATCACAAATTAGTTAAAGTCATAGGAGTTTTATTTATACCAGAGAGAATCAGTCTTTTCTTTAGTTTTTAATACATTTGTGTTGATTGATGTTTCCCATATTCCATAGAAAGGATTAAGAAATCCTTAAAAATGCATGTAATACAAAACCACAAAATAATTGGTGGGGAAAGATGTCGGGGCTGCGGGAGGAAAATAATAAGAGAAAAGTAAAACAAAACCAGGGGCACATGTGAGCCCTTAAAATATATGCCAAAGGTTGCATTTAGCAGAGGCGGACCCCTAATTCATTATTTATTTATTTTTTAGAGACAGGTTCTCCCTCTGTTGCCCAGGCTGGAGTGCAGTGGCACGATCATAGCTGACTGTAAACTCAAACACCTGGGTTCAAGCGATTCTCCCCCAAGTAGCTGAGACTACAGGTGTGTGTGCCACCACGCCTGGCTATTTTTTTTTTTTTTTAGTAGACGGGGGTCTCGCTATGTTGCCCAGCCTGGTCTCAAACTCCTGGCTTTAGTGATCCTCCCACCTAAGCCTCCCAAAGTGCTGGGATTACCAGCAGGAGCCACCATGCCCAACCAAGATCCCAGTTTACAAAAATCCAAGAACGATTAGCTATAGGAATTATGAAATCTATTCATTAAAAATTAACTGGTTCATCAATGAAGGACAGTTTTTCCTAGCTGAGTCTTGACAAATTTCTCCCATGGGCCCTCACATGGGAACAGTCAACCCCACTCAGTGGGGAGAATGGAATTGTTTATTTATTTTTTTTTTGAGACACAGTCTTACTCTGTTACCCAGGCTGGAGAGCTGGAGAGCTGTGGCACAGTTACGGCTCACTGCAGCCTCGACCTCCTGCGCTCAAGTGATCCTCCCACCTTAGCCTCCCAAGTAGCTGGGACCACAGGCTTGTACCTGGCTAGTTTTTGTATTTTTTTTTTTTTTTTTTTTTGTAGAGAAGGAGGTCTCCCTATGTTACCCAGCCTGGTCCTGAACTCTTAGGCTCAAGTGATCTACCTGCCTCAGCCTCCCAAACTGCTGGGATTATAGGTATGAGCTGCTGTGCCCAGCCCTGGAATAGATGTTTTTAGCCACGGTCCTACAGTGGCCACATGGCACATCACCTGTAAGTTTTCTTTGAGTGCCAGGTAACTTAGTTGTTTCAGATGGATTTTGTATGTTATTTAAGCCTAATTTTGAAAAATGATTATTTTCCCTTTTATACTTTTTGATCGAATTCCTAGTGCCTGCTGATACCCAGCACCACATAAAATGTGCTGTTTCATCTTCACTGCAGAGTTCCTGCCCAGGGGGAATTTCGAATTTTCCTCCAGTCTTAAGTCCATTTTCTTTTTTTTTTTTTGAGACGGAGTCTCGTTCTATTGCCTAGGCTGGGGTGCAGTGGCGCGATCTTGGCTCACTGTAAGCTCCGCCTCCCGGGTTCACGCCATTCTCCTGCCTCAGCTTCCTGAGTAGCTGGGACTACAGGCACCCACCACCACGCCCAGCTAATTTTTTGTAGTTTTACTAGAGACGGGGTTTCACGGTGTTAGCCAGGATGGTCTTGATTTCCTGACCTTGTGATCCACCCGCCTCGGCCTCCCAAAGTGCTGGGATTACAGGCGTGAGCCACTGCGCCCGGCCTGAGTCCATTTTCAAATAGGGGGATGAGCTAGTCACTGCAGAGGTCATAAGTATCTGCATGATGGAAATACTGTGAATTTCAGCATCTGTACTGTGGTGGTGTTGGGCCTTCACCCGACCCCTCTAGGGCTGACTCAGGAATCTGGGTCAGTACTGGACTGATGGAGCTGGGGTCTGAGTCAATTATTGTCTGAACTTCAGCCATTTGAATTCACCCTCACAGTTCTCACTGTATCTTTTTGTTGTTGTTGTTTCTTTTGAAACAGAGTGTCACTCTGTTGCCCAGGCTGGAGTCCAGGAGTGTCATCTCAGCTCACTGCAAGCTCCACCTCCCAGGTTCAAGCGATTCTCTTGCCTCAGCCTCCTGAGTAGCTGGGACTACAGGTGCCTACCACCACGCCTAGCTAATTTTTGTATTTTTTTAGTAGAGACGGGGTTTTGCCATGTTGGCCAGGCTGGTCTCGAACTCCTGACCTCAAGTGATCCACCTGCCTTAGCCTCCCAAAGTGCTGGGATTACAGGACTGAACCAGGGCACCCAGCCTAGTGTAACTAGCTTTGGATTTCAGGTATTTATGGAAAATAAATTTAAAACTTCCAAATGACAGGTAATTTAGCCTGATTTTGTGGGCTTTGTGAGGACGCCTTTGTACTTAAAAGAAGGAAAAAACTCAGTTTGGCAGTAGAATGGGATCTGGGGTGTCTATGGTTTTAACTTTTCTAAGTTTATACATTTATGTATGCATTCATGAACTATTTATTGAGTGGCTACTATGTGCTGGGGCTTGGAGATACCACAGTGGCAGAAACAATGTCCCCCCACCTTGGTGGAGCTTCCATTCTAGCAGGGAAGACTGGCACTAACACACAGACAAGATAATTTCAGATGGTGGCAGGTGCAGTGAAGGAAGTAGAACAAGGATGTGACTCCGAAGTAGAGGGGCCAGAGACAGTCTCAAGGAAGGGGATATGTAAGCAGAGACTCGACTGGGACAGCGGTGAGGTTGCTGTCTGTGAGGGAGCCCCTGCTTCCCGGTCAGTGTGGGGAACATACACTAGGTGCTGTGTGATTCCATCGACAGGACAAGCCTGCAGCTGGCAAATCTATTGAGACAAAATTGTCCTGTGGTGGCCAGGCTGGGCGGGAAGGGGAGACTGCAACTGAGCAGGAGGAGTCTTGCGAGGTCGGTGGGAAATGTTTGAAAACTGTATTGGGATGCTGGCTGCACACTCCAACTTCACGAAGAAGCCCAGGATCCCTCCAGGCGGCGGATCACACCTGTAATCCTAGCGCTTTGGGAGGCCAAGACGGGAGGATCGCTTGAGTTCAGGAGTTTGAGACCAGCCTGGCCAACATGATGAAACCCCTTCTCTACAAACATTTTAAAAACAAATTAGCCGGGTGTGATGGCGCGCGTCTGTAATCCCAGCTCCTCCAGAGGCTGAGGTGGGAGGATCGCTTGAGCTCAGGAGGTCAAGGTTGCAGCGAGCCGAGCTCGTGCCGCCACCGCACTCCTCCCTGGGCCACAGAGGGAAACTCTATCCATAAAAAACCAGCAGCAGGGCCGGGCGCAGTGGCTCACGCCTGTAATCCCAGCACTGGGGAGGTCGAGGCAGGCGGATCACCTGAGGTCTGGAGTTTGAGACCAGCCTGGCCAACATGGTGAAACCCCGTCTCTATTAAAAATACAAAAAAATTAGCTGCACGCGGTGGCGCGCGCCTGTAGTCACAGCTACTTGGGAGTCTGAGGCTGGAGAATCGCTTAACCCTGGGAGACAGAGGTTGCAGTGAGCCGAGATCGCGCTACTGCACTCCAGCCTGTGGGACTGGGCGAGATTCCCTCTCTCTTTCTCTCTCTCTCTCTCACACACACACGCACACACACACACGCAGCAGCATAGGGTCGCGCACTAGGAACGGGTGAGCTTCGCGGCGTGCACACTCGGCGAGACTCCTCCAGGAAAGCCGGGGAGCCGCGCGGGCTGCAGCTCTGCGTCCGGTCCAGCAGAGCGCCAGCTGCAGTGGTCGTATCCGCCGGGTTCGCGCTGGTTGGCCCTGCCGCCACGGCGTGCGGCGGCAACCTTGGGCGCCCATTGGTCGGCCGGCGGGGGGAGCGGGACGCGGGGGCGGAACCGGAACCGGCGGTAGCTTGGGGGCGGGACCTCGCGGACTGCTGTGGCGGCAGCTGGAGCGGCGGCCGCGGTGGCAGAACCGGGGTGGCCGCTGCAACCTGGAGCCCCGTGGTGCGGGGCCGCGGCCAGGCCACAGGAAGAGCTCGAGGCCCGGGCCGCACCGGCTGAGTGTGCGGGCCCGCGCGGCTCGGAGCCGCCGCCGCCCGTCGAGCCCCTCCGGGCGCCGATCGGCCCGCCATGGGGTCCCTGTTCCGGAGCGAGACCATGTGCCTGGCGCAGCTCTTCCTGCAGTCGGGCACGGCCTACGAGTGCCTCAGCGCCCTGGGCGAGAAGGGCCTGGTCCAGTTCCGAGACGTGAGTGTCGCCTGGGAGACGCGGGCCGCACCTGCTCTCCTGGCGCCCCCCATCCCGCACATCGCTGGGGCCCTCCCGCTGGGAGCACCGAGGAAGGGCGCGCCCCGTCCCCATTGCCCAGACGGGGAAGATGACGCCCCAGCTCAGCGGCCAAAGCTTCCCGGAGCGCGGGGCTGACTCCAGGGTCGCCGGCGGTCTGTGTGGTCGGCGGCTGCTCTGCCCCAGTTAGTTAGGATCGCCTCTGTGTGGTCTTCATCAGCTTGGGGCACCGAGCTCAGCGGGAGAACAAATCCCACAAAGGCCTCTTGGAGTCCTTTTGGAACTTTACGGGGGTTAGGGGGGCACATTAACCAAATAAATAGGTCAACCAAAAAAGGTTTGCCATAAAGAAAAAACGGGGTGATGTGAAGGTGATTCGGGAGGTGCGTTTGAAGGGATAGTCGAGGAAGCCTCCCGGAGAAGGTGATATTTCAGCTGAGACCCAAATAGAAAGGAGCCAGCCGTGGGGAAGATCTGGGGAGAGGGTCCTTGTTGGAGGGAACAGGAGGAGCCCAGACAGAGCCTGAAATGGGAAAGAGCTGGATGTCATCTGCTTGAGGAGAGGGATTTTTGTCTGTTTTGGTCACTGATGCTTAATGCTGTACATACCATTGTGTATAAGGACTTAAGAACTCAGTCATTATTTGTCGAGTGGAAGCTGTCTCCCCAACAAGTAATAATAAACATTTGTTTGTCTGTCTGTCCATTTACTTGTTTATTGTTTGTCTCCACCAAGGGACTGTCAGCCTCTGAGAGTAAGTACCTTAACGCAGTCCTTGGCAGTCATTGGCATCGATAGGCATTTGTCGAATGAACAGACAAGCTTTTCTTGACTGCCCGCTATGTTCAGGCACTGTTTTTGGTGCTGGAGACTCGGTGGTGAGCAAGGCAGACACAGTCCCTGTGTTCCTGGAGCTTCCAGTGTGGGAGGAGACAGATTAAACACACTCTGATTATGAGCTGTGATAAGTGCTAAGAAGGCAAAGAACAGGGTGTGGAAGGGAGACCGTGAAGCAAGTACTTACTGACTGAATTGAAATCCAGTCAGGCGAACATTTTATTTCCTGGCCACCACTTTCATCTGACTGTTTCCCTTAATCTTCCTAAGGTGTCCTTAATTTCAAGAGGTATCAGCCCTACCCCAGATCTGATATCCGTTGATATCAGATATCTAATACCAGATCAGTCCCATAAGGCAGTTGCAAAGTCATGGAGAAACTCCTGAGTGACAGGCGAGGGTGCAGGTAAGATGCAGGGCGGGTCCTGCTTCCTGGAGCCACTTCTGCAGTTGTACCCATTCACCTGATGGATGCTGCGCTGATCTGTGAGTAGCACCCAAAACATTCAGGCAACAGCTGCAGGCGCAGCAGGCTCCTACTTTTGTAACAGGTAGATGTTTTCCTTCCGGTTAGTACTCAAGCCAAGACACTTATCACACTTCAGTCTTACAGGTTTGAGCAAACGTACTAATCACTACAAAGGTTCCAGTTTCAATAAGCACCACTACCTCCAGTCATAGAGTGTACCTGGGATCCTTTTCAACTGAATGTCAGTGAAAGGAGAAGAAAGTGCTGTTCATCTTTTTCCAGAAGGAAGTAAAACTAAGGTCGCTGCGATGAGTTCTTGTGTGGTGCTAGGTTTTCAGTGTGTCTTCAGCCTGAGTTTCCTACTGACTTTGTGGTGACCAGATGGGATCACTGTTAGTAACCCTTGCAAGGGAAAGGGGGGCAGGTGGTGACTTCCATGGTGACAGCTAGTGGGAAGTACCTGGAAAAGAAAGGTCATTCAGCTGATGGGGAGGACTCCCTGAAGGGAAAGTTCTCACTTTTGTTACAGTTCTCAGTCTAAGAACAGGTTTCCTCTTTAGTCCTTCAGCTGAAGTGGGAGTATCAATGGGTGTGAATATCAGAACAAACAGCACCAGGTCTTCTCTGCTGGTTTTACTAGGTTAAATGTGCCTTGAATTGAATCTACATTAAAATGTACCTTATTCCATTAGCCTTGAATTAGGGTACTGCCCTAAAAGGGAAAAAAACCCCAAAATTTATAAAAGAAACCACACAATAGAAAAGAAAAGTTAATATGTCTGGGCGTGGTGGCTCACGCCTATAATCCTGGCCAACATGGTGAAACCCTGTCTCTACTAAAAATACAAAAATTAGCTGGGCATGGTGGGGGTGTGTCTGTAGTCCTAGCTACTCTCAGAAGGCTGAGGCAGGAGAATCACTTGAACCCAGGAGGCAGAGGTTGCAGTGAGCTGAGATCGCGCCACTGCACTCTAGCCTGGCAACAGAGCGAGACTCCGTCTCAAAAAAAAAAACAAAAAAAAAAAGTTAATATATGTAAGCTGGTGATGGTGGTGTATGTATGTGAAATCCATGTTTGTATTATTGCCACAGAAATTTACCTCTTTATAAATAAAGATTCTACTATTTGTAGAAACATCATGTCCATTTAGAGTTAATCACTATTTGATATTGAAGGAAGAAAATGAAAGCTGAGAAGTAGTATCCTGTGACAGCTTTAGACACAGAACTTCCTTTCCAACAAGTTCCATAGAACTAGATTGTGTCTGAATCATTAGTAACTTGGAAGTGGGTACTTTTAGTTTGACCTCCAGAAACAAATGAGAAGGTGACAAACAGAAGTGAAATTAGAATTTTTACCTTTCTTCTGGTTCTTTTAAAAAAAATCCCCAAAAAATGAACAAGAACTGAGTCAAACACTGAGTAGACACTTACCAGATTGAGCAGTTTCATGTCAAGTTGTATCTTAACTGTTTCTTGAGAGTGCCCAGTACAAATCCTGGATGGAATAAAGATAAATTTCGTGTCTTAAATGGCTTTCAACATGAATGATATACTGTAAATTTTTAAAGTATGAAAGTAATAGATGATCAGTGTGAGAAATGTGGAAAACATAAGAATAGTAACATACCTTGCATGATCCCAACGCCTAGAAATTACCTTTAACTTTTTGGCTAATACTGGACAATCAACATTTCTCTAATAATGTATATGTACCCATATATATGTATTTTTATATAATTTGAACCACACTGAAAACATCCTAATCTGCTTTACACAGAAATCATGACTAACTTCCTAATTTTATTAAATATTCTTTTACAACTTTTTAAAATTGTTTTAAACTTTGTATTATAAGAAGTAGAGGGAAGAGTACAGTGTACCCCCATGTACCCATAAATGTAAACTTAGTTTTTTCTCACTTCCCAGACTAGATCATTTTGAAGCAAATCCAAGATATATAATTTAACTTTTCAACAAGTATCTCTAAGAGATGAATTTTTTTTTTTTTTTTTTTTGAGATGGAGTCTCATTCTGTTGCCCAGGATGGAGTGCAGTGGCACGATCTTGGCTCACTGCAACCTCTGCCTCCCACGTTCAAGTGATTCTCATGCCTCAGCCTCCTGAGCAGCTGAGATTACAGGCACACACCACCACGCCTGGCTAATTTTTGTATTTTTAGTAGAGACGGGCTTTCACCATGTTGGCCAGGCTGATCTCAAACTCCTGACCTCAAGTCATCCGCCCACCTCGGCCCCCCAGAGTGCTGGGATTACAAGCATGAGCCACCAGGCCTGGTCTAGAAGATAAAAAATTGTTACCAACATTGTACCTGAAAATTTAAATAACATTTCTTAATATAATATAATCAAATACCTGGTCATATATACACAACTTTATTGAGGTGTATGGTAGAGTTTACCCATGATTTTTAGAAAGTTTATGGAGGCCGGGTGCAGTGGCTCACACCTGTAATCCGGGCACTTTGGGAGGCTGAGGCGGCCAGATCACTTGAGCCCACCAGTTTGAGACCAGCCTGAGCAACATGGCGAAACCCCATCTCTACCCAAAATACAAAAATTAGCCGGGTGTGGTGGCATGTGCCTTTAATTCCAGCTACTCGAGAGGCTGAGGCAGGAGGATTGCTTGAACCTGGGAGGCGGAGGCTGCAGTGAGCCGAGATCGCGCCACTGGACTTCAGCCTAGGCGACAGTGAGACCTTGTCTCAAAAAAAAAAAAAAAAAAAGAGTTTATGGAGTCATGCATCCATTGCCACAATTGTTTTAGAACATTCCATCACCCCAGAAGATCCTTAATGCTCATTTACAGTTAATCCTTATTCCTACCCCCGCACCCCCAGCACCCACTAATCTGCTTGCTGCCTCTAGGGTTGTCTTTTCTGGACATTCCATGTAAGTGGAATCACACAGTATGTGGCTTCTTGTGTCTGGCTGCTTTCACTTAGTATGAAAGTCATCCAGGGTGGGCGTGGTGGCTCACGCCTGTAATCCCAGCATTTTGGGAGGCCGAGGTGGGTGAATCATCTGAGGTCAGGAGTTTTGAGACCAGCCTGGCCAACATGGTGAAACCCCGTCTGCTAAAAATACAAAATTTAGCTGGGCGTGGTGGCACTTGGCTGTAATCCCAGCTACTTGGGAAGCTGAGGCAGGAGAATCACTTGAACCTGGAAGGCGAAGGTTGCAGTGAGCCAAGATCCTGCCACTGCGTTCCAGCCTGGGCAACAGAGCGAAACTGTCTCAAAAAAAAAAGAAAGTCATCCCTGTTGTTGCATGCGTCAGTAGTTCATTCCTTTTTATTGCTAAGTAGCATTCCATTGTGTGGATATAGACTGTAATTTCTTTTCTTTTCTTTCTTTCTTTTTTTTTTTTTTTTGAGACAGGCTCTTGCTCTGTCACCCAGGCTAGAGTGCAGTGGTGTGATCACTGCTCACTGCAATCTCGACCTCCTGGGCTCGAGCAATCCTGCCACAGCCTTCTGAGCAACTGGGACCACAGGCGTGCACCACCAGGCCTGGCTAATTTTTTATTTTTTGTTGAGATGGTGTCTCACCATGTTGCCCAGGCTGGCCTCAAACTACTGGCCTCAAGTAGTCCTCCCACCTCAGCCTCCCAAATTGCTGGGATTATCAACGCGAGCTGCTGTCCTGGCTATAATTTCTTTAACTATGCTACTGTAATTTCTTGAACCAGTTTTCTATTGTTGGATTTTTGGGTTACATTTTTTCTTTTTCCCTGAGATTGATGTTGTCATAGATAGATTTTTATCTGTTTCCACAGCTTTTTCCTTAGGTTAAATTTTCTTCATGGGGTATTGCTGGGCAAATAATCATTTTCAGGATTTTTTCTTTTTTGAGACAGGGTCTCACTGTGTCACCTGGGCTGGATTGCAGTGGTGCGATCTCGGCTCCATCCAACCTCTGCCTCTCGGGCTCAAGCAATTCTCATGCCTCAGCCTTCCAAGTAGCTGGGATTACTCAGGTGCGCCACCATGCCCGGCTAATTTTTTTTTTTTTTTTGAGATAGTGTCTTGCCCTGTTGCCCAGGTTGGAGTGCAATGGCACGATCTTGGCTCACTGCAACCTCCGCCTCCCGGGTTCAAGCGATTTTTCCACCTCAGCCTCCCGAGTAGCTGGGATTACAGGTACCTGCCATCATGCTTGGCTAATTTTTGTGTTTTCGTAGAGGTGGGATTTCACCATGTTGGCCAGGCTGGTCTTGAACTCCTGACCTCAAGTGATCCGCCCGCCTCATCCTCCCAAAGTGCTGGGATTACAGGCGTGAGCTACTGCCCTGGCCTAATTTTTGTATTTTTAGCAGGGTTGGGGTTTCACTGTGTTGGCCCGGCTGGATTTTCAGGCTTTTTTGGTAACAGTTGACAAATTGCTCTCCAGAAAAGTTGTGTCAGTTTATAGTTTCATTCAATAGTATACAAGAGTGTACATCCCCCAAACTGTGGTGATGTTTTATTTTTTACATAAAAGTATTTTTAAATTTTAGAAATTTAAACCATATTTTTCATCCTTTTCTCAGCTCAACCAGAACATAAGTTCTTTCCAAAGAAAATTTGTTGGTGAGGTGAAGCGGTGTGAAGAGCTAGAGCGAATATTGGGTAAGTTTATTTTCTGATTTAATAACTTAAATAATTACCTTTATATAGGCAAACCTTGTTCGGTTTAAAAATATTGGAAAATATAGACAAGCAGAAAGGAAAAAAAATTGTATTCTCATTCAGAAGCAATCACGGTTATGTAGGCATGTATTATTTTTCTGTATTTTTTATTCATCTATAAAAGTAAAAATTTACAAACATAACGGCCTGGTTATTTTGTTGTTACCCTTGTTTTTTACTTAACAGTGCTTACTATACTATAACATCTTTTCGTGTCAGTAGACACAGATATTTACCGATCGTCGTTTTTGATGGCAGCGTACTATTTGATTGTATTAATATTAATGTGTGGTGGCTTATTTAACCGATCCCTTGTAGTTTATTATAACTTAAAAATATTGTACATGTTAATAAGTTACTTAATTTAAAATTTTATCAAGGAACAAGGGAGGTGGGAATGGCAGATAGATTGGTTGACAATAATTTCCTTTTTCTCAGGGCTTCCTTTGCCAGTGTGTTAGATCAGTGCTGATAACCATTTCAACTAAGTAGCCCAGGGCCACTTCTTTTATCTCTAAAATCTTTACCATCTTAGTCTGGTAGTAGTCATTATCAAATCAAGCCTTGAGGTTCTCACTGAAGTGGAGGGAAAGTGACAGTCAACTGAAGGACAAAGCTTGTTTTTTTTTTTTTTTTTTGAGATGGAGTCTTGCTTTGTCACCTAGGCTGGAGTGCAGTGGCATGATCTCAGCTCACTGCAGCTCCGCCTCCTGGATTCCAGCAATTCTCCTGCTTCAGCCGCCCTAGTAGCTGGCACTATAGGTGTGTGCCACCACATCCGGCTAATTTTTGTACTTTTAGTAGAGACGGGGTTTTACCATGTTGGCCAGGCTGGTCTTGAACTCCTTGTTAGGGAGAAACCTCCCCAAAAAAGCTTCTTGGTACTGCCAACACTTCCCCCAAACCTCTCCGTGCTGCCCACCCCTCCCCCTGAGCCCCTTTAACATTTCTAAGCCCTTATCTAGGCGCCCCTGAAGCCAGGAAACTTCACTTATCAGACCTTCCTGTGATAAGCAAAACACAATTACAAACCATCCGGACCACACAGGGAGGTTGTGGGAAGCCTAAACAAACTTTGCTTGCAGCCTCCTGTAAGTTCCTTCATCTAGCTGCTACCGTAAAGGTCACAAGGTGATACATGGCAAAGTTAACCAACAAACGACCCCAGGATCTCTCTCCCCCGTATAAACCCCTCATTTTGTAAGTTCAGGGCTGCCTCCTCTGTGGTGGAGCAGCCGGCAGGTTCAATAAACTTACTCGCCTGACTTTGGGTCTATTCTTCCTTTCTCTCGGCTGACCTTACACTACTGACCTCAGGTGATCTGCTGGCTTCGGCCTCCCAAAGGTCTGGGATTACAGGTGTGAGCCACCACGCCCAGCCTATTTTTTTTAAACTGGGGATTTTTAAGAGTAACAGGAAATTTTAGTCATCTGAAATCTAGTCCTATTCATATTGCTTGAGGTCCTAGTTATTTGTGTGGCTCATGTATGTTAGTGGCACCATATTCCTGTCTTTGCAACCTGGGCGAGTCATTACATAGATGGTGTATTCAGAATGAGGGTTTTAAAGGCAAGGCAAATGTGATAACACATTAGGTATATCCAGGACTTCCTGTAGCTTAAACTGTTTCAAAAGAATGCAGGGCTGGGCATGATGGCTCACGCCTGTAATTCCAGCACTTTGGGAGGCCATGGTGGGAGGATCACTTGAGTCCAGGAGTTTGAGACCAGTCTGGGCAACATACTGAGACCCTGTCTCCACAAAAAATAAAATTAGCCAGGCATGGTGACATGTGCCTGTAGTCTTAGCTACTCGGGAGGCTGAGGTGGGAGAATTGCTTGAGCCCAGGAGTTTGAGGTTATTGTGGGCCAGGATGACACACCACTGTACTCCAGCCTGGGCAGCAGAGTATGACCCCATAAGAATGCAGACTTAAAACAGTGAAAAAAGGACCTCTCAAGGAAATTTATGTGCGCCAGGCATGGTGGTGCACATGCCTATAGTCTCAGTTACTCTGAAGGTAGAGGCGGGAGGCTGTCTTGAGCCCAGGAGTTCAAGGCCAGCCTGGGCAACATAGTGAGACCCCTGTCTCTTAAAAAAAAAAAAAAAGAATAAATTGAAATATAAATTGATTAAAACAATTTGCATTCATTTCTAGAAACCTCTTAGACCCAGTGCTTCCTTTGCTATCTTGGTAAGACAGTTTCTTTTCTTTTTCTTTTTGTTTTTCCTCCTTACTTCTTTACCTGCCTCTGTCCCTCTGTAAACCAGTTAGTAACACTTCTAAATATTAGGCCTGATAATGACTAACAGATATTGTGACTTTTAGCCTAAGGAAAGGAATGCTTCATGGAATTGAAAACATAAACCAAATAAAGTAGTTAATTTTGGCTGGTGTACTATTAGTTTCATGAATCTAGGTTTTTTTTTTAGTGACTGAAACAAAAAACATCTAAAACCACAGCTTCTGGAAGAACCGCTTGTTCTTGCCAGTCTTGTTCCACTCTTTGAACTTGACTTTGGCCTCCCATTGGGCCTTGCATTTAAGAGCAGGGTCTCTGAAAACCTGATGGTTTTGTCCAAGGGGATCGCCACAGGGTACTCTGTGGGCATGAGGTCATTATAGTTATAAACCTTCACAAAAGACTTGACCTTTGACCTCTTGGCAATCTTCTTGCCCATGGCAGCTGTCACTGTGGGAATAATGGTCTTTTTTAGCCACCAGAGCGTGGCTGCAGGTGTGGTCTGAGGTGCCATCATCAGTTTTCTTCATGAGGATTGGCTTTGTGTCCAGAGTAGTGTCCGGCCACGACTGGCACCATTTTCCCAGGTTTCATGAACTTGCCCATTTCTAGGGCCGCCCTGACACTCGCCCCCGAGGCTGCCAGTGGCAGCAATTGCAAGACCCAGCCAGGCTTTTGAATCTGGTTTTTAACTTCAGTGGTGAAGCAGTGCAGGTTGTCCTCAGCCACAGCCTCAGGGCTGACTGGGAGCTGCAAGAGAGCCTGGCTCTTGGTGCCGGGTGGGTTTCCTGGCAGTGGTTGTGATTTTCTTGTTGGACTGATGGATGCCCTTTTCTTTCTGAGGGCATCTGCGAGAAGTCATGTTGCCAGCTCCCGTAGGGGCTATTGTAGGTCTATCACTTGGGTAATTCCTGCACTTCCAAGTGCGCCCCTAACCTCTGCTTCATTCTGCCGATGTGGAGATGGCTGTGACTCAAAAGTTCTTTAACTAGAATATTAGAAATGAAAAAAATGGGGTGGAATTTCAGAAAAGGTTTATCCAGGTTGTTGTTCATTCTATTTATTTATTTTTTAAGTCACTAAGAAATAGAAGAGGTTGTTGTTTATTTTGTCACTGCATGCAGATCTCTCTAGGCAGCATTATTTTTGGAAACAAGGTTGCAAAAAGTGACCAGTAAGTCAGTTGGAACAAGCAAGATTTTTGTGCATTTAGACATTGATTTTTAGATGGCTTGGGAAACGTTGGGCTTTAAAATGTTTCTGACTGAAATGTATTATAGTACGTTTTAGTATCTAATTGTTTAACTTTTATTTTCACAGTGTATTTGGTACAGGAAATTAATAGAGCTGATATTCCCCTTCCTGAAGGAGAGGCCAGCCCTCCTGCACCACCCCTGAAACAGGTTCTAGAAATGCAGGTAACTTGCTTCTGACGAAGCTGGTTGCAGCCATTGATCTCAGGGGCTGCTTACTTACTTATTTGATGTTGTCTAATGCTTTTCTGCCTTTCTTCTCAAAACCATGGAAGATGGTGATCTCTCTAGGCAGAGAGATTAAAGACCGCTATTATGATTAACCCTCAGTAATAGATTATCTGTATTAAACTTTAACAGTAATTCAGTTTTCTTTTACAGTGTAAGGCATATGCTTCCTTTCCAGGTGGTAGTGAACAGAGGCAACAAGAATCAGGCCATCAAGCCTGGTTCATGATCCTGTTTCAGAAAGCTCATCCCAGGGTCACCCATGCCTTAGCTGCCTCTTCTTGTGCAAGGAATTGAGGCTTCGGTGGTGTGCCTTCACAGTCCTCCCACATTTACCCTGGCCCTTCCCCTCTAAATTTTGGAAGCTGGTATGCAGTCTGCGGGTTGTCTCGGGTGGGCAGCAAGCAGCGTTCTGTCACCGTGAGTTACCTGGCTGGTGTGCTGGGGATACTTGTGTCCCCGGTGAGAACACTCACCTGTGCTGTTTATTAGTATCCTCCGTGAATTCATTCCTCACCCCGTGGAGTAGGCCGGAGCTCTTGATAACTCTTCTAAAACAATTATCATTGTGTAACTGAAGCCATTCAGTTGCGGGCTCCTCTGTTTGTTTATCTGGGAGGAAGTCTTTCATTACTTGGTGCAGGAGACTCCGGAGAGAACTCTCCAACCAGATGAGTAACAGCAGTCATCTGGCTTGGCCTGTTCGATGGGTCGCTTGTGATGTAATTACAAACATAGTGATGACTGTGTACAGCGCTTGTAAGGCAAAGCAGAAGTAGTGAATGTAGTATGTTAAGTGATTTGTTTGAATACAAGTTTTCATTGACTCAATGATTTGCTTTACAGATTTTTGCTTCTGTTATTTTAATACTTGTGTTTTTAAGGATGTTTAGTATGTAACTAATTATTAAAGATTCTCATGAATTTTTTTTTTTTTGAGACAGAGCTTGCTCTGTCGCCCAGGCTAGAGTGCGTGCAGTGGTGCGATCTCGGCTCACTGCAGCCTCTGCCTCCCAGGTTCAAGCAATTCTCCTGCCTCAGCCTCCCAAGTAGCTGGGATTATAGGCACGTGCCACCATGCCCGGCTAATTTTTGCATTTTTAGTAGAGACGGGGTTTACCATCTTGGCCAGGCTGGTCTTGAACTCCCGACCTCATGATCCACCCGCCTTGGCCTCCCAAAGTGCTGGGATTACAGGCGTGAGCCACCACACCTGGCTGATTGTCGTGAATTTTTATCCTCAATTAATTGTGTAAATGTGAGTGCATAGAAACTCATATGCTAGAGACTAGGAAAATAAGTTAGAAAACATTATCTAAATATATTCTGTGTTGCAAAAAAAGGAAATGTAGACTTAAAGAGGAAGAGTCTTTGATGCGTGATATGAATAAGCAGACAAAGGAAATCCGAGAAATGACAGCACCCGTGGTTAGAGACGAGGGCCAGTCTTGGGGGTCTCATGCTCATCACAGCCTCCGGAATGTTTTAGCTCATATGTGGCGTGAACTTCACAGAAATTACCTGAATTAATATGAAACAATAAATGCGCCTATTTATTTATTTACTTTGAGAAGGAGTCTTGCTCTGTCACCCAGGCTGGAGTGCAGTGACATGATCTTGGCTCACTGCAACCTCCATCTCCTGGGTTCACGTGATTCTCCTGCCTCAGCTTCCTGAGTAGCTGGGATTACAGGCACATGCCACCATGCCCAGATAATTTTTTTGTATTTTTAGTAGAGACAGGGAGGCCGAGGCGGGTGGATTACCTGAGGTCAGGAGTTCAAGACCAGCCTGGCCAACATGGTGAAACCTCGTCTCTACTAAAAATACAAAAAAAATTAGCTGGGCGTGGTGGGGCACACCTGTAGTCCCAGCTACTCGGGAAGGCTGAGGCAGGAGAAACGCTTGAACCCAGGAGGTGGAGGTTGCAGTGAGCCGAGATCGTGCCACTGCACTCCAGCCTGGGCGACAGAGGGAGACTCCATCTCAAAAAAAAAAAAGAAAGAAAAAAACAAAACAAAACAAAAAAACCCCACTGTTTTTGGTATACTGCATGAAGATTATTGGAATCACACTTGGAACTAATTACTACCCTCTTAAGTAACCATTATTTTGTTTTAGGAGCAGTTGCAGAAGCTCGAGGTTGAACTGAGAGAAGTCACTAAGAACAAGGAGAAACTGAGGAAAAACTTGCTGGAACTGATAGAGTACACTCACATGCTGAGAGTGACAAAGACCTTTGTGAAACGCAACGTTGAGGTACTGAACAGCTCGTGAGGAAATACAATTCTTTTATAAAAATCTCATTCCCATAGGCTGTGTATTTTGCTGTTAGTTCATATAGATACATTGCTTCTTTTAAGAGATTAAATTTATTTATTTATTTATTTATTTAATTTTATGTTTTGTTTTGAGACGGAATTTTGCTGTTGTTGCCCAGGCTAGAGTGCAGTGGCACAATCTCAGCTCACTGCACCCTCCGCCTTCCAGGTTCAAGAGATTGTCCTGCCTCAGCTTCTCGAGTAGCTGGGATTACAGGTGCCCACCACCATGCCTGTAATTTTTTGTATTTTTAGTAGAGATGGGGTTTCACCATGTTGGCCAGGCTGGTATCAAACTCCTGACCCAGTTGATCCTCCTTCCTCGGCCTCCCAAAGTGCTGGGAATACAGGCGTGAGCCACCGCGCCCAGACTTAAGAGATTAAATTTAAACCTTGGTTATATTTTTCAGTTGGATAATATGACTTTAAATAAAGTTTTAAGAGCCATTTCCTGTGTTGGTTGTTTTTAGCAATTACAATACTAAATATTTATAAGGTGGTTTAGTTTGTGGTTGAAAAAAATTTTTATGAGCATGGGAAAAAAATTGAATGAAGGTTGTTGAACTCTAAAATTTACTTTTTCCAAATTGCTAAGTAAAGGAAGTAAAAGAATAATCTATAATTTCTAAGACTAGGTCAGACGTAGTGGCTTACACCTGTAATCCCAGCACTTTGGGAGGCCAAAGCCGGAGGATGGCTTGAGCCCAGGAGTTCAAGACCAGCCTGAACATAGTGAGAATTAATATGAGACCTTGTCTATACAAAAAATAAAAAATTTGCTGAGCATGGTGGTGCAAACTTGTAGTCCCAGCTACCAAGGAAGCTGAGGTGAGAGGATCATTTGAGCCCAGAAGTTTGAGGCTGCAGTGAGCTATGATTGCACCACTGCACTCCAGCCTGGGCAACAGAGCGAGACCCTGTACCCTGTATCTAAAAAAAAAAAAAAGAAAAAAAATTATAAGGATAAAGAGTAGTCCATGTAGTAGCACCTTATGGAGCTAAGTATAGAAGAGACAAGTGCATCTGTTCCAAACTTAGTTTCACTTGATATAATAGTGACCTTTGATAAAGTTACTCTATCTTGGATGAAGGCAATGAACTAAATTATAACTGTCTTTTATGTAAATGTCTTCAAATGGCTTACAAATAAAGGATGGGGAAGTTATCTTTTCATTTATGAGGATTGAGTTATAGCTCTAAGTTACCTTAGAAGTCTTTGCACCCAGATCTAAGTAGTTAGTTAGGATGCGCTATAAACTTGTTCGAAAATTTGACATGAGAAATAGTCACTTTTAATGAGACACACTTGGTTTCATATGTTTATTTCTAGTTTGAACCCACTTATGAAGAATTCCCTTCCTTAGAGAGCGATTCTTTGTTGGATTACAGCTGTATGCAGAGGCTGGGAGCAAAACTGGGGTAGGTGACAAGGCCTGGGGTGTCAGGCTTCATACTGCCCTTCTTGTAAAAGGCAGTTGAGCTCCATAGAAGGGATGAATGGAGACCATTTTAAAGCCTAGGGTTGAATGAAACATAGTGAATATTTGTTTAAGAAACACTGTACTTCTGTATTTGTTGAGCTGAATTACTCAGCTGTATTGACTTTTTTACTCAATACAATGGAAATTTCTTTTGGTATAATGAGCTGGAAAGAAACAACATTTATGTGATTCAGTGTTACTTCTATAAGCCTAAAACAATTGGTCATTCAGGCATCAACTCCTGTCTAGTAGAAACTTGGTGGCTAAACCGAGTTGGTTAGTTTTTTTATTAATCATACTTTAAAGATCTCCTGCTGCTGTTTATTCTTGCTGCCTACTGAAACTAGTGGTAATTTGTTTCCTCATGCGATTTGTGATTTTTAAAATTATTATGAACTCATATTTCACAGTTCCTGATCTGAAGGAATTCAGTGACATTTAGTTTGAGGATGTTTTCCTCCAGAGAGAATTTGTTTTGACATTTGTCAGGTACCTGGGAGTGCTCTGTCAACCTGGAATCATTTATATTTTTCTCAGCATTGGGATTTTTTGTTGATTTGTTTTTTGACTGTGCCAGGAATGTGAATTTAAGCCTCAAACCTGAGTGAATTTTAACCTGTGGTTATAAATTCTTAGGGAAGACTTCTCCCTCCATCTAGAACCAAAACGGAAATAAACAAGTTTACATGCAGGCTCCAGGCTCCTTTGCAAGGTAGATTTTTTTTCTGGTCCATCCCTTCACTGAAGGTGTAGCTCTTTGTGCATGGAGCAGTCCCAGCTGGAGAGGGGAGTCAGTTGTATCTGCTCACCTTATCTAGACCCAGTGCCTGGCTCCTGCATCCCATGCTGGCCTTAAACTCAAGGTCTTAAGGTACGGGGTTCAGTGTAATCATCAGGACAGCTGTGAGGTCCTGTTTTCCCTTTGGATTCCAAGAATTTCTCTCTCTTTTTTTTTTTTTGAGGCAGAGTCTTGTTCTGTTGCCCAGGCTAGAGTGCAGTGGCCCTCTAGCAACCTCCGCCTCCCGGGTTCAAGCGATTCTCCTGCCTCAGCCTCCCGAGTAGCTGGGATTACGGGTGCCTGCCACCACGCCCGGCTAATTTTTGTATTTTTAGTAGGGTTTCAGCATCTTGGACAGGCTGGTTTTGAACTCCTGACCTTGTGATCCACCCGCCTTGGCCTCCCAAAGTGCTGGGATTACAGGCATGAGCCACTGCGCCTGGCCAAGAATTTTTTATTACAAGCTCATCTCTACCTTTAAAAAGAAGTTTCAAAAATATTCTGCCCAGCACCTGAGATGTTTTGCAGTTGGAGGGCTCTCAGGATGTCTTCACCACTTGGTAGAAATGAAGTCTTCATCAGTCTTAATGTAGTTTGATAACATTTATTGCTTTCAGTTGACTACAGGTTGACTTTATTGTCTCACAGATTTGTGTCTGGCCTAATTAACCAAGGAAAAGTGGAAGCATTTGAAAAAATGTTGTGGAGAGTCTGCAAAGGGTACACCATTGTGTCCTATGCAGAACTGGATGAATCCCTCGAAGACCCTGAAACAGTGAGTAAATGTCACCATCACCTTTTAGCAATGATGGACTAACAGCAGAGTTGGAGATATGGTAGAAAGAATGTTTTTCTCCTGAACCATTTGATAATAAGTTGTTAACCTGATGCCTTATCTCCTCAACCATGTGTAGTGTGTATAGTTTCTGAAATCAGGGACATTGTCTTATATTGCCATCACCTGACCATCAGTCAGGAAATGAATGTAGATACATTACTATGTCCTGAGCCTTGAATCTCATTCAGGTTTCACCAGTTGTCCTAGTATTGTCAAAACAAAGAATGTAATTTAGCATCGCGTGTTGGATTTAGTTGTCATGTCTCTCTCTTTTTTTAAGCTTTTTTTTCTTTTTTTCTTGAGGAGATGGGGTCTTGCTGTGTTGCCCAGGCTTGTCTCAAACTCCTGGCCTCAAGCAATCCTCCCACTTAGGCCTCTCAAAGCCTCCCAAAGTGTTGGGATTACAGGTGTGAGCCTCCTCACCTGGCTTTTTTTTTTTTTTTTTTAACTTTTTATTTTTGGTAGAGATGGGGATCTTACTATGCTGCCCAGACTGGTCTTGAGCCATCCTCCTGCCTTGGCCTCCCAAAGTGTTGGGGTTACAGGCATGAGCCACCATGCCAGGCCTATCCTGTCTTTCTGATCTCCTTCATTCTGGGACAGTTTCTCAGACTTTCCTTGGCTTTTGTGACCTTGACATTTTAAAATACTGCAAGTTTTTTTGGTAGCATGTCTCTGGGTTTGGGTTTCTCAGGTGTCTTCTCATGATTCGACTCAGGTCACGTGTCTCTGGCAGGAGCGTTGCTGAAGTGAGGCTGCGTTCTTCTCATTGTGCCGTCAGGTGCCACACATTTCTGTTTGCTCCATTACCAGTCGTGGTCGCTCTGATCACTTGATTAAGGCACTTCTCTTTAGACTTCGCTGTGAAGTTACTCTTTTTTTGTGTTTGAAACTGTAAATATCCCATTCTTCATCAGGTTTTCAGCTTCCTTGTTTATTTCCTATTTTATTTGATGGGTTCCTGTGGCTTTAATTATTTATTTTGATATTCACATTCTCCTAGATTTGGCCAGTTGGAATCCATTCAGGCTAGCTTTCATGTCCATTTTACATGTTCCCATCACTTTTTGAGCACTTGTTTGTACAACAGGATGTCCAGATGCATGTTGCATTCCTCTCACACAGCTCTGGAATCAACTGTTTCTTCAAGGAGGCTGTTTTTTTTTTTTTTTTTTTGAGTGCAAATCTTGGTATTTTGAAACCAAGATGTGGCTTCTGGGTGTGCCCATTGTTACTGAGGGGTTGCTTTTCCTTGGCTGTGTCAGAGTAGCTTGGGGACACACACAAAAGCACATACACATGTACATTTACAGCTGTGGGCCAGTTACTCTCCCCCAACCCCATCCATCCCCATGTACATACCTAACAGCTGTGGGGCTGAATAGTTCAGAAGGGAGGGTAGAGGCAGTGGGGAGAGACAGAGTCAGAATCACCCTTAGGATATCTGTTTTTTAAACTTCAAAGTAAAAATAACTGTTGCTTTAAATGAGGATGAACTGCTGATCTACTAAAGGTGGAAAAGGAACTTGGTTTTCTTAATTTTGAGGAAAGGTTGTTATTTTTTTTCTAGGTTGGCCTCAGGAATTTTGGCTGTAAGATTAATATACATCTCATAGCAGTTTTGACACATAAAGAGAAATTTGGCTGTGATTGATTGATTGATTGATTTTTACTTTTTTAGATGGAGTCTCACTCACCCTGTCGCCCAGGCTGGAGTGCAGTGGCATGATCTCAGCTTACTGCAATCTCTGCCTCCAGGGTTCAAGCAATTCTCCTGTCTCAGCCTCCCGAGTAGCTGGGACTATATAGGCGTGGACCACCACATCTGGCGAATTTTTTTATTTTTAGTAGAGACAGGGTTTCACCATATTGAAACACCATCAGGAGTTAGGTCTTGAACTCCTGACCTCAGGTGATCCATCCGCCTTGGCCTCTCAAAGTGCTGGGATTACAGGCATGAGCCACCGCGCCCAGCCTGTGATTTATTTTTGGTTTTCTAAAATGAAAATCTAATCCGTTTGAAATCTAATCAGTTAAGCCCTTCATTAACCACACACTTGTAATATTTTCTACTTTTTTGTGGCTTTTGTAACTGCCAGTGACCATCTGTTAATTATCCTTCAGTTGTGACCTTGATGACTTTTCTGTTTCAAGCTGATGATTAAAACTAAGATCAAAACTGTTCTGAAGTAGCATTTACATATTTTTTGAGTTTTTTCTTTATTAAGAGAAAGTATCAGTAATTCTCATGCAGAGCATTTACTCAAGTTAAACTTTTTTTTTAATAGAATTTGTAAGTTCTCTTGTGCCTCTGCAACCTCCACCTCCCGGGTTCAAGTGATTCTCCTGCCTCAGCCTCCCGAGTAGCTGGGACTACAGGTGCCTGCCACCACTCCTGGCTAATTTTTGTATTTTTAATGGAGACGGGATTTTACCATGTTGGCTAGGCTGGCCTTGAACTCCTGACCTCAAGCAATTGCCCGCCTTGGTCTCTCAAAGTGCTGGGATTATAGGCGTGAGCCACCATGCCTGGCCTCTTATGCCAAATTTTTATGGAATATGTTAAAGGGCAGTAAACATCTGTGAAGGAATAGAGAGAATGGATAGATGTATATCTTGAAAATACAATCCCTGTCCCCATGGTTATAAAGAAAATGCATGTCCAATATAGAAAATTGGGAACAATGTAGAAAACAAGAAGAAAAAGAAGTCCCTCGCAGTCTCCTATTCTGAGCCACTGTTAACGTGCCAAGTGTGTTCTCTCAGTCTTTTTCTGGGTAAGATAGGGGTATTTTATCTGGTAACTTTTACTCAGGTTCTAGGATTTGTTTACAGTGTCGGGTTTACTGTCTTTTGGGTTCAATGTCTGACCCTCTTGAAGTCATTACAGACCTTGGAGGCTATTTTTAGCCATTTTCCCCCATTGGTGTTTCTAAGTACTGACCATTCTTTCTGCATCAAAGCTAGATGTGGGCGCTTTCTTTGGTTGTGTAGATTGTGTTTTTCTGTTGTGTGTGGCATTTCTTCTGCCTTGTGCCTTAAGTGGTTGTGTTCCTTGACATACTACTGTGTTGCCCAGGCTGGTCTTGAACTCCTGGGCTCAAATGATCCTCCTGCCTTGGCCCCCTGAAGTGTTGGGATTACCATTCCCAGCCTCTTTTTCCTGGTTCTAACTCTTTTCTGACAGTGTGACGTCAGCTTCCATTATCTTCAGTGTGTCTAGTGGGTTGCTCAGTTAACTGACTTATTTATTTATTGTATTCATTCTCCCAGCCACATCCTCCATCTCCTCCTCCTGCCATCCCCTCCCTCCCACCACCGCCTGCCTATGCTATGCTGTAGCTCCCCAGTCTGTGCTCCTGTTCCCTGGGCCCAGGGCTCAATTTTTGGACAGCTTCTCTCTTCTTTCTGCCTTTAGAGATCTCACATAATTTTATGATTTTAAATACCATGCCCCAAATGTATATATCCCTAGCTTGGATCTGTCCCCAGAATACTAGACTTTTATGTCTGTCTACTCCGTATCTCCTTTTAAGTATCTGGAAGACCGTTTCTGCTTTTGCCTAAAACTGAACATCTGATCTTCCCAGACCTGCCCTTCCAGACCCATTGATCTCACTGCGCAGGCTGAAAGCCCTGGGCTTCTCCCCACTCTTCTGTTTCTTGCGTCTCTCTTGAATCCCTGAGCAGATCTGGTGGCCATGTCTTCTAAATAGAGAGTCCGGCCGCCTCTCCTTGCTCTGCCTCCGTCCTGGTCCAGGTCTCGTCCCACACCTGCCTCGCCTGGCTGGGCCCCTGCTCCTGCCTCTGTCTTAGCCTGGTCTCTTCTCCTGGCATCCAGAATGATCTGCAGGAAGCCACAGTCAGATCATTTCATTCCTGTACTCAAGACCCTCCAGGGGCTTCCTGTTTTCCTCAGCAAAAGCCCTGTGGAGCCGCACAATGGGCCTGTGGCCCTCGTCATTTCTCTGAGCTGTGTTACTACGTCCCTGCCCGGTGGTGCTGGCCTCCTCGAGTCTCCTGACTGTGCTTCTGTGTGTACTCCTCTGCTTGGAAGTCTCTTCTCCCAGTGGCCATGGGGCTCGCGTCCTCACCTCCTGCATTTTTTTTTCCATTTACCCTAACTTGAAGCTCACCTGCACATCTTTATGCTCAGATGTCACCTTCTCGGGGAGGTCTTCCTTACCCATCCTATGTGAGATCACAGTGCCCAAGCCCACCCTCCCTCCCTACCACCTCCTCATCCTGCGTCTGTTCTTTATAGCACTTACCTCTACCTGGCGTACTTTCTTTGTTTCTTTTGCTGTCAAGTTGAATATAAGTTTAAGTTCCCTTCCCCTCCCAGGTCAGGGATTTTTGTCAGTTTTCTTCACTGCTGTATCCCTAGCACCTATAATAGTGCCTATTCAGTTTTTATAGAATTCTGTTTTGTTGGATACTTGTAAATACAGGGTGATTCTTATTATTTACAGTAGTTATGCTTCATAAAGTCACTGAGGGCTGAGCCCAGTGGCTCATGCCTGTAATCTCAGCAGTTTCAGAGGCCGAGGCAGGTGGATCACCTGAGGTCAGGAGTTTGAGACCAGCCTGACCAACAAGGAGAAACCCCCCGTCTCTACTAAAAATACAAAAATTAGCCGAGTGTGGTGGCGCATGCCTGTAATCCCAACTACTCGGGAGGCGGAGGCACGAGAATTGCTTGAACCCAGGAAGTGGAGGTTGCAGTGGGCTGAGATTGTGCCATTGCATTCCAGCCTGGGCAAAAAGAGAGAGTCTCTGTTTCAAAAAAAAAAAAAAAAAGTTACTGAAATCTCTGAATTATCAACTATGGAAAAACTCACTGCTCCTAGGGGAAGTACAGGAGTTGAGTCCTTTACATTGAGCTCCCAGCCAGCAGCTCTGTGACTCGAGCCTGAACAAAGTGTCCCTAACACACGCCACATCTCCGTCAGGCACATCACAGCCGTCTTGTGCTCAGGACACCAGACTGTACCTCAGCCCTACACTTGGGGCTGTTTATACCGTGAAATCACCAAAAAAAGCACAGAAGTGTGAAAAACATGATACCAAACAGACTCTGAAAAGGACACTTGGTGATAGTCTGAGAGCAGAGATGGGAAGGGAGGGCCTCACCTTGTTGGACTTTGCCTGGGAACGTGGGTGTCGGGTGCCTAAAATTTTTGGCTGCTCTGCCCATGACTGGAAGCGCTCCGTGGATTGGTTTGGGGCTGTTATTACAAGTAGGTGAATTTGTGATTACAGAATCCTCAAATAAGGAGGATTGACTGTATTGAATGAGTGAATGAATGAACGCTTTGACAGTGTTTGAGCTGCCGAAGTTGTAGAAGTTTATACACACAGAAGTAACACTTATCCTTATTCATTCTTTGTAGGGGGAAGTCATAAAATGGTATGTCTTTTTAATATCCTTTTGGGGAGAGCAGATTGGCCACAAGGTTAAGAAGATATGTGATTGGTAAGAAAAAGAAACATTTCATTTCATTTATGTCTTTATATTCAGTCACCTCTAGTTTTCCTTCAACACCCCTCTGGAGTTAGAAATAGAGTGGATGCTAGTTTTTGTTATTTGATTTCTTTGCTGCACTGCCAAGTTCTTAAACATTTAATTTGTCATCTCTCTTACCAATGCATTACTTAAAATAATTTAAAAGTAGAGACTGTGTTAATAATATTCCTAGAATTGACTTTTTTCCTTGGGGATCAGGGCTTCAGATTGGTTGAAAAAGGAATGAAGTTTTTGTATGTTGTGACTTCATGTTGCTTTGAGCTACCCATCGGGCTTACCTGTCATCACTGAGCATGTGGCATCTCTTCTGTCCTGGGTACCCCGGGGCAGGGGTGTGGCGTGTGGTGAGGAGGGGGCACTCAGGGGCCTGTCTGGATGCAGAGCCTCCCTGTGTTGCTCTCTCACTGGACTCACTTGGACAAGTTTCTTCATCTGTAAAAGGGGAGAGTGATTGCTTTCTTATAGGTCTTTTAGGACTAAATGAGATGATCAGGTAAAAGACGTTAGTTCGGCGTAAGCCATCAGTAATTTTGAGTTGTGGTACAACAATAATCTGTGACTTATTCCTGTCAGCAAATGGGAACATAAGCAAAAGCCAGACAAAGTCAGAAAACTCAAAAGAACACCACTTTGCTTTCTTCCACCCACGGAGAACTCAGCTTGACTTGTTTCTTGCAGGGTGGAGGGGGGGTTTGGGCATTTTCTGTTTACTAGAACTTGGTTCTCAATTGGTGGAATAGAAAGTAATTTCAGGTGTCACCTGGATAAACCTTTTATTTTCATAGATAGATATTTGTTTTACTGCAGATTAAAAAACTATACCCAGCTCAGCAAACCCATGATTTCACAGATATTGTTGCTTAGGATAAGGCTAGAATAGGTATTTAATTTTTCAAAGGCAGAACTTAAAGAAAAATAAAGGTATGGTGTTAACATATGAAGGTGGTCCAGGAATGGCTGCAGTTTGGGGACACAGCTCGGCATTCCCCCATGCAGTCTGGGCGCCTAGTGGCCGAGTGGCCCTGAGAGGAGCCAGGGAGACTGCGGACCCTGTCAAAGGCAATTGCTAGGAAGCCAGAGCTCTTTTCTCCTTTTGTTTTCGTGTGGGTGAGTGTGTGTGTGTGTGTATGTGTGTCTGTCTGTCTGTCTTTGTGTTTGTGTTTAAACCTGTTCAGTGATTCCCACCCCAAGGATATTGTTGAATTTTAGGAAGCTGGAATTGGGAATGAGCTGCCAGGAATCATTGAGGGCAGGAGTGGAATTTGGATCCAAGAGGGAGTTTGCTAAATTTGTCTCACTCAGCAGGTGCTTGTTGAGCATCTGTATGCACAGCCCGACCAAGGGCAGATGACTGCATCTGCACCCGTGTCTCCCAAACGGCTGCTTTCATTCCCTTTTGCCAGAAGATATGCCGGGGAGGTGAATGTGTTTAGTTCTAGTGCTGACAGATGTGAGAGCGTGTTCAACTCTGTCTTCCAGCTACCACTGCCACGTGTACCCCTATCCAAACACAGCCGAGGAGCGGAGGGAGATCCAGGAGGGGCTGAACACCCGCATCCAAGATCTCTACACTGTGAGTAAGCTGGAAGTGGATGCCTCTTTATCTGAGGGCTGCCAAACATTTACACATATATTTTCTCTCTTTTTTAACATAGATAATATTGGTCGTAGACAAATCAAGATGTTCTAGTGAGATTGGAATATTGCTTCCCTCCCTTCTCCCCATGGAAGTTTTATTTTAGCAACTTGTTAGGAACCTGAGTAGTAATGACAAGGCTTTAAAAAAAGATTCTGTGGTCACCTTTGATATGTTGGATGGTAATTCTTTATTCTTTTTGAGACAGGGTCTCTGTCGCCCAGGCTTGGAGTGCAGTGGCGTAATCTCAGCTCACTACAACCTCTGCCTCCTGGGTTCAAGCGATTCTCCTGCCTCAGCCTCCCAAGTAGCCGGGATTACAGTCACGCACCACCACGCCCGGCCAATTTTTTATTTTTAGTAGAGACAGAGTTTCGCCATGTTGCCCAGGCTGGTCTAAAATTCCTGACCTCAAATGATCCGCCCACCTCAGCCTCCTAAAGTGCTGGGATTACAGGTGTGAGCCACCGTGCTCAGCCTGGATTGTAATTTTTTTTTTTTTTTTTGAGGTGGAATCATGCTCTGTTACCAGGCTGGAGTGCAGTGGTGCGATCATCTCAGCTCACTGCAATCTCTGCTTCCCAGGTTCAAGCAATTCTCCTGCCTCAGCCTCCCAAGTAGCTGGGATTACAGGCGTGCGCCACCACACCCTGCTAATTTTTTTGTATTTTTAGTTTCATCATGTTGGCCAGGTTGGTCTCGATCTCCTGACCTCGTGATCCACCCGCCTCGGCCTTCCAGAGTGCTGGGATTACAGGCGTGAGCCACTGCCCCCGGTCTGGATTGTAATTCTTGATCACAAAAGACAAGCCAGCTCCAGTTAACATGGTGAGGGCATTATTTTGCCAGTAGGATTTAAATTCGTTTTTCTATTGATGACAGTGAGGGTTCTTGTTGGCACAAAGTGTCCTTCTGACTCAGTTAAGCGAGAGGATTTCTTGGTAGGATGGGATGGGCGTTGGTGGCCCACAGGGTTGACAGGGGCGAGGCCAAGCTTGGGAATGGGTAGGAACCCAGGGAGCTTGCTGGACCCTGGTAGGCCATCACGCTGCCGCAGTGACGATGACATCTAAGCATTTCCTGTGCCCTGGGGTCGTGTTCTCCAGAGGCAACCTCCCAAAAGAGGGCATCTGATTGACTGAGCTTAGATTTTTCTGCCCACCTCTGAGTGGTACTAGGGGCAAGGAGAAGGAAGGAATGGCTCCCTTAGCTGCCACCAGGATAGGCAGGTGCCTGGAATGATCCTCTGTCAATGGGGAGAAAGTCCTCTAAGGGAAGTCGGGTGCCAGGTGGACAAAAGCCAAAACATGCCCACTCCACTGAAAGCCCCGTTGTCCTTCCCCAGGTACTGCACAAAACCGAGGACTATTTGAGGCAAGTGCTATGTAAAGCCGCCGAGTCTGTCTACAGCCGTGTGATCCAGGTGAAGAAAATGAAGGCCATCTATCACATGCTGAACATGTGCAGCTTTGACGTGACCAACAAGTGCCTCATTGCTGAGGTCTGGTGTCCTGAGGCGGATCTGCAGGACCTGCGCTGGGCGCTGGAGGAGGGCTCGGTAAGGCTGCCTTCCTCTCCTCTGCCAGGAACAGAAGAGAGACTGATGGAACTGATAAATTCAGAGAAAAAAAGGAAGTGAGAATTTCATAGAGTAATGAGAATGCTGTGTGTTGACTCTTCTTTTGTTTTTTTAAAATATTAATTAAAAAAAATTAAAATAGAGATGGGGTTTTGCTGTGTTGCCCAGGCTGATCTCAAACTCCTGGCCCCAAGCGATCCTCCTGCCTCAGCCTCCCAAAGTGCTGGGATTACAGGTGTGAGCCACTGCACCCAGCCTTGGCTCTGTTTTTGAACTGAAATAATGGTGAGCTGGTCATTCAAAGCTGTATGTGATTACATGTGTTTTTAAATTGCTCTTTTGAGTAAGTAATTCATTCACATGGTTTAAAAGTGAAAAGAAATAAAAAAGAGTATGAAAGACACAGTGCAGTGACTTCCTCCCACCCCATAGCCTTACTTGTCCACGTCCTCCACTCAAAGATAACCATTACTTCAGTTCTGTTATTTCTTTGAGTTTCTTAACCATAGATAAGCAGATAGGAGTAGATATTATTTTTCTTTCTTTTTCTTCACAAAAGGGCACTATTCATACTGTTCTTTTCACTTAATAAAACTTCTCTATTTTTCTTATTTAATATTCTATTGGTGCGTGTGCATACCATGGTTTATTTAACTAGTTTTCTGGTCATTTAGGTAGTTTCCGCTTTTACAAATAGCACTATGATGTCACATCTATTTGTAGGATAAATTCCCAGAAATGGAATTACTGGACTGATTTTGATAGATGTTGTCAGCTATTGTATTTCTCTCATTGTGAGTGAAGGGGAATACCTTTTTTTTGTTTAAGAGCCTTTTGGCTGGGCACGGTGGCTCACACCTGTAATCCCAGCACTTTGGGAGGCCGAGGCGGGTGGATCACGAGGTTAGGAGTTTGAGACCAGCCTGACCAACATGGTGAAACCCCATTTCTACTAAAAATACAAAATTAGCCGGGCGTGGTGGCACATGCCTGTAGTCCCAGCTACTTGGGAGGCTGAGGCAGGAGAATCGCTTGAGGCGGAGGTTGTGGTGAGCCAAGATGGCACCATTGCACTCCAGCCTGGGCAACAAGAGCAAAACTTTGTCTCAAAAAAAAAAAAAGAGCCTTTTGAATTTTCTTTTTTTTGTGAACTATCTGTTCATATTCTTCAGCCATTTTCCATTGTACGTTGGCCTTTTTCTTACCAATCTCTGTTGGCTCCTGGTCTGTGACACCAGTAAGAATATTTTCCCCAGTTTGTCCCTTATCTTTTGACTTAGGATGTTTCTGTTTGTTTATTTGTTTGTTTGTTTTGGCCATGCAGAAGTTTTTTGTTAAATATAGTTGAACTTATCCGTCTTTGCTCTTACACCTTCCAGATTTTGAATCACAGGCTTTTCCCACTGCAAGAAGGTTATAGTGTAATTCTTCCACGTTCCTGTGAGGTTTTTCTTCTACATTAAACTCAGTTTTTGGTCATGGAAAGAACAGGTTTACATATTTCAAGTACAGTTAAGGAAACACCTTTTTCATGAGTTTTTTGGTTATATAACCATGTCTCATTACACAATTCTGTGATGATACAAATGTAAAATATAATGTCCATTATGACATAAACATGAAATACCCAGTGCTGAGAAAGACAGCAACACATAAATAGTATTTTGTTATTTAGAGTAGGAACCACCTATCTGAGAGATAAACACAGATGATTCTTCTTTTACTGAGGTGACATCAGTTTGAAGGACATGACTAGTACTCCTGTTATATGTGGTGTGTGTGCTGCTTTGTAACTTTCAAGGTGGCTGCATTCGATTCACATCGAGCCCATGGTGCTGCTTCTGCCGTCTCCTGCATGCACACGCAGGGGTCTCTTGAGAGCTGCATATTAAGGTCTCAGTGACCACGTGTCCACCTCCCGCTGCATAGTTGTTCTTTGCTCCGCTTGTGGGCACCGACTCTTGGTTTCCCTTCAAGGGTACTGAGCTCTCAGCCTACCTCTTACTGCTCATAGTCCCCGTCTCTTCGCTTTCCTCATCTCTCCTGTCCTTTGTTATTTTTCTCCATAAGTAGGTGACTGAGACATTCTCCAGTGTTGATGAAAGCTGGCTCATCACCTGCATCCCCACACCTCATGAATCTGGCTCTTCACAGTTGCCTTGGTAGTCAGCTTGTGTGTACAGGATGCCTTTTTTTTCTGTCGCCAAGATTGAATTTGATCAGGTACACAGGGGTCTCACATGCAGAACTCCTAATAGGCTGTGCCAGGCGGAAGCGCGGAATCTCAGCCTCCAGCCTGCAGATCCCAGTTCTTGGGTTCATGTCTCTCTAGTCACTTGGCTGCCTGAAGCTCATTGCCTAGAGAAGCCTCAGAGAAGCTTGCAAGAATCATATTCTCTGAATTCTCATGTTGATCACAGTGGCTGTCTGCTGCTTTTTATAATGGGGAGTGAGTTTTTCTGGAAATAAAATTCTGGGCTCATTTTTTTCCCCCTTGAGTATCTTACACATGTTCCTCCATCTTGCTCTGGCACGTTGCTCCCAACAGAAAGCTTGATGTTAATCTAATTTTCTTTTCCTTGTAATTCATGTGCTTTTTTAGTTTAGTTTTTTGTTTTGTTTTGTCTAGAAAAAGAAATATCTTTTCTTTAAAGACCAGTGATTTTAAGCCTGCGCAACATGGTTAAACCGCATCTCTACAAAAAACTCAAAAGTTAGCTGGATATGGTGATGTACCTGTAATCTCAGCTACTCTGGAAGCTGGGCTGGGAGGATCGCTTGAGCCTGGGAGGTTGAGGCTGCATTGCACTCCAGCCTGATCAACAGAGCCAGACCTTGTCTCAAAAACAAAAAAACAGTGATTTTACAGAATGTGTCTCTCTCTCTTTTTTTTTTTGGAGATAGAGTCTGGCTCTTTCGTCCACGCTGGAGTACAGTGGCACGATACTGGCTCACTGTGCAACCTCTGCCTCCCAGGTTCAAGTGATTCTCATGCCTCAGCCTCCCAAGTAGCTGGGACTAGAGGTCTGCACTACCATGCCTGGCTAATTTTTGTGTGTGTATTTTTAGTAGAGATGGAGTTTCATAATGTTGGCCAGGCTGGTCTCGAACTCCTGACCTCAAGTGATCCACCTGCCTTGGCCTCCCAAAATGCTGGGATTACAGGCGTGAGTCATCGCGCCTGCCAGAATGTGTCGCTTAATGTGGTCTTTCTGTATGTTCTTTCAATATGTAGTCTTTGGCGGTGGTTTTGTTAATTTCATAAATGTTCTCCTGAATTACAGTTTTTGGTATTTGCTCTACTGTTTTGCTTTGGTTTTCTTGTTTTAGGACCTCCTGTCATCTTTCAGTGGAACCTTCTTTGCTTATCTTCAGTATCTGTCACTTTCCTTTGAATCCTTTTTGTCTTTCGTTATTTCTTTTTGATTTGTAAGATTTCCCCTCTTGGTTTGCCTTCTGTTTCTCTTACAGCAGTATGAGGAAGGGTTCTTCACTTTTGTGTTCCTTCTAGTTTTGTCTTACTTCTGAAATAATTTTTTTCTTTTTTTCCTAATTCCTTCTTGAGTTCTGTTACCTCATTTCTGAGTCTTTTAAAATCTGATTCCTGGTGCTTTTTCCTGTCTTGTATTATTTTTTAAATTCTTTTAACTCGTTTTGAAACATAAGTTACAATGGTTTTATCTGTTTTGTGGACATTCTTTCTGGGCATCTTCTCACTGTCTGTGGGGCTGGTATTCTACTCCTTGGCTTTTTTCTTCTTATGACCTTATGTAAGATTGGGCTTCTCTCTCCTCTTGCTCACTTTTAAATGAAATTAGACTTTTGAGGCTGGATGCGGTAGCTCACGCTGGTAATCCCAGCACTCTGGAGGCTGAGGCGGGCGGATCACTAGAGTCCAGGAGTTTGAGACTAGCCTGGCCAACATGGCGAGACCCTGTCTCTACTAAAAATACAAAAAATACAAAATAGAAAAAAAATTAGCCAGGCGTGGTAGCACGTGCCTGTTATCCCAGTTACTTGGAAGGCTGAGTCATGGGAATCCCTTGAACCCCAGAGGCAGAGGTTTAAAAAAAAAAAAAAAAAGATTTATGGAACATGGTGAAGATACTTAGCTGCTCAAGGAAATTCATTTTTTAGACAAGGTCTCACTCTGTCTCCCAGGCTGGAGAACAGTGGTAACGGTCGTAGCTCACTGCAATCTCAAACTCCTGGGATCAAGCAATCCTCCCGTCTCATCTCAGCCTCCTGAGTAGCTGGAACTACAGGCATGCACTACTATGCCTGGCTAATTTATTTATTTATTTATTTATATTTTTTTGTAGAGATGGGGTCTCTACAAAAGACACGGTCTAGTCTTGAACTCCTGGGCTTAAGTGACCCTCGTGTCTCAGCCTCCCAAAGTGCTGGGATGACAAGCATGAGCCACCATGCCTGTCCTGCTCAAGGAAATTCTATATTATTACACAAGCAATATAAATATATTTACATGAAATTAGTTTTCTGGCAGATGTTTTATGGTACTCAAGGAACTTTTAGAGGCGGCAAGTTCAGGATAGCGTTCCTAACCTCACTGACGGTTTTTTCTTTTTTTATTTTTTGTGTACTGAATGCAAACACGTCGGGTCCTGGATCTGAGATGTCCTCTGTGTCTCTCTTGTGGACTTCTCTGTCTTTTCTCTTTCGTTCCTGTCCTGCTCAGTTTTGATCTCACTCCCAGCAGTTTCTCCTCAGCGTGTGGCCCCTCAACAGGGGAGGCCCTGGCAGGTCAGTGCCGTGAGTTTAGGGACTGGGCTGCACCGCCCCAACCCCTGCAGACTTCACTGCCCATGGCCCCTGTGCTGTCGCCTACTCTTGGACTGGACAGAACTCTTCCCAGTTCCAGCTGCTTTTTGTGGTTTGGCCTCCTCTGCTTTCCCAGGGAGGATCTTTCTGGCCGTTTTGGGTGTTGTTGGCCCAGGCCCCTTGGAGGCCACATTGCTTACTTGCATCCTCTGCTCTGGCGGCTGCTGGGTAGGTCTTGTAGCTGTTGGTGGTTTTCTCACCCATTTGTATTTTGGGGACTGTGGGGACGTGGTTTGGCTGTAAATGCCATCCGTAGGCTTTAGGTCTTGCTAGCTGGTTGCACTTTCTGTTCTGAAGGGGACTTGGGAACGTTCAAAGCTGTGCCACCCTCGAGAATTTCCCCAGAACCCCATTACATGCATATGTTTTAAGACACACATTTTGGCCGGGTGCAGTGGCTCACTCCTATAAATAATCCCAGCACTTTGGGAGGCTGAGGTGGGCGGATCACCTGAGGTTAGGGGTTCGAGACCAGCCTGGCTAACATGGTGAAATCCCGTCTCTACTAAAAATACAAAAACTAACCAGGCGTGGTGGTGTGCAATGTAATCCCAGCTACTTGGGAGTCTGAGGCACGAGAATCGCTTGAACCTGGGAGGCAGAGGTTGCAGTGAGCTGAGATCACACCACTGCAGTCCACCCTGGGTGAGAGAGTGAGACCCCTTCTTTAAAAAAAAAGAAAGACTTATTTTGACCAGAAAATCTACTATTCTGGCAATAACCTGTTTACCTTATTTTAAAAGTGTTTTCGTTATAAATCAATATAATGCATTTCAGAAGAATTGTAAACACTGATGGATAAAGTTATATTTATGATTTTGCCATAATAGAATTCATGTTGACATTTTGGTTTATTCTTGCCTTTCTCATTTTTTTATTAAGTATACTGCAGTTGTCTCAAACTTCCTCTTTCTTCACCGTTTTTAAGAGATAAAGTACTCAGCGTCGGTTTTCTGTCAGTGACTGAGCCGACTCCATACCCATGTGCCCTGCATTCCCCAGCCCCCATTCACTTCCGGCACATTCACTCCTGCTCTCGCCCTTCCTTCTTGGAGACCACAGCCCCCAAGTGCCGCCCTCAACAAGCCCCTGCTTCCTCACAGATGGACTTTTCCTCCAGCCCCTCTGGCTGCTCTTGACCCTGTTGAGTGGAGATTAATCCTGCACCAAAGCCACACACAGAGCGTTGCCAAAGCAGTAACCCAAGGCTAGGCACGGTGCTCACACCTGTAATCCCAGCACATTGGGAGGCTGAGACAAGTGGATCACCTGAGGTCAGGAGTTCGAGACCAGCCTGACCTACGTGGAGAAACCCCGTCTCTACTAAAAATACAAAATTAGCCGGGCATGGTTGTGCATGCCTGTAATCCCAGCTACTAGGGAGGCTGAGGCAAGAGAATCGCTTGAGCCCGGGAGGCAGAGGTTGCAGTGAGCTGAGATCACACATTGCACTCCAGCCTGGGCAACAAGAGCAAAACTCCATCTCAAAAAAAAAAAAAAAAACAAACAAAACAACACCACCACCAAAAAAACAAAAAACAAAGCAGTAACCCAGATTCGTTGAATATGGATAGTTATTTTCTTCTTGGATAGTAATTTTTTACCTTTCCTTGTTTATGTGGAAGAGAGAGAGTGGTGCTACAATCCCCTCATTCATGAATATAATCCCCACAAAAGAAACACCCCCCACTCGGATCCGCACCAACAAATTCACCGAGGGATTTCAGAACATCGTGGATGCTTATGGAGTCGGAAGCTACAGAGAAGTCAATCCAGGTTGGAAGTCTGATTTGTAAATACCTGTATTTCCAATGGCATTGCTGCATTCTTGCTCTAAGAATGGAATAGATATTTGGAAAGAGAGGCTGACTGCTACTTTTTTGCTATCTTATTTAAAGGTATAAGGTTTTAAATGTAACCACACAATCCTATCTTGTGAATTCTGGAGAAAGTCAAGATTGTTATGTATCATTGTGTTTGAATGAACTCAGATTTTCCATATTTGCTGTGAATCAGAAATCTCTTTCCCTTTTTTCTGCAGCTCTCTTTACCATCATCACCTTCCCGTTTTTATTTGCTGTGATGTTTGGAGACTTCGGACATGGCTTTGTGATGTTTTTATTTGCCCTCTTGTTGGTGTTAAATGAAAATCATCCCAGACTAAATCAGTCACAAGAGGTAAAAATATAAACACTCCAGCTCATATATCTGGTTAGGTGGCATTAGCAGTGACCGAAAGAGAGACACCTCTTAGATGTTCGCTGTAGGCTGTGGCTGTGCTGGGCAGGTGTGTGGCCTGTCAGCTGCGGCTGACAGGGATGTCTGCGGGGCCAGGCTGTTTTCTGAGAAGTGAGTGGTGAGGGTCATGCCCACACCGACAGCTGTCACATGGACACCCTCCAGTAACCATATTCTGCTCTCGCCTTGCCCTTCACAGATCATGAGGATGTTTTTTAATGGCCGGTACATCCTCCTGCTGATGGGGCTGTTCTCAGTGTACACTGGCCTCATCTACAACGACTGCTTTTCAAAGTCAGTCAACCTGTTCGGCTCCAGGTGGAACGTGTCGGCCATGTACAGCTCCAGCCACCCGCCCGCAGAGCATAAGAAGATGGTGCTTTGGAAGTAAGTGTCCCATAGCTGGTGATGCTCTGGGTGGAAAGCATGTTTCCTAGACCTTCCTCCTCCCAGGTCAGCCTCCTCACTCTGCTTTTTGTTACAGCGACAGCGTCGTCAGGCACAACAGCATTTTGCAGCTGGATCCAAGCGTTCCTGGAGTGTTCCGAGGCCCTTATCCCCTTGGCATTGATCCTGTGAGTGTACCACACTCTGTCGTTGTCTCTGGATGCTCTGTGGTGCCACCTAGCTTCGGGCGCCA
Source organism: Pongo abelii (assembly GCF_028885655.2). NCBI lineage: Eukaryota > Metazoa > Chordata > Mammalia > Primates > Hominidae > Pongo > Pongo abelii. The sequence goes on from NC_071995.2 coordinate 122,607,257, forward strand.
CGAATGTCTCTAGACTGTTGAGCAGGATTCACGCTGCCCTGAGCGGGAGGTGTTCATTAGCCCCTGTGCATCCCAGTCTTGGACACTGGGAGGGGAGGCCAGGAGCTGGGGCGCCCTCCGTTTGGGAAGGTGAGGTCAGAGGAAGTCCTCAGAGAGCCAGGGCTGCGTTCTGTCATGTGTCCTACCTATTTTCCTCTGTCTAAAAATGGCACTTCACTAGCCCCGAAATGTGTGCCATTTTCTACATTTCTTCCTCGTATATGTGAACTTTTAAATACCCTTGATCTTGAAAGAAATGGTATGGAGTGTTAGAGCTGAAAGGAAGCGTGAGGTTATTGTGGTGCTTATTGGGGTAGTTGTTTGGAATGGGAAAAGTGTTAGTAGAAAGAAAATGGGGAAGTACTCACGCCTGTAATTCCAGCACTTTGGGAGGCCGAGGCTGGCGGATCACGAGGTCAGGAGATTGAGACCATCCTGGCTAACACGGTGAAACTCCATTTCTACTAAAAATACAAAAAATTAGCCGGGTGTGGTGGCGGGCGCCTGTAGTCCCAGCTACTCAGGAGGCTGAGGCAGGAGAATGGCGTGAACCCGGGAGGTGGAGCTTGCAGTGAGCCGAGATGGCGCCACTGCACTCCAGCCTGGGCGACAGAGCGAGAGACTCTGTCTCAAAAAAAAAGAAAATGGAGAAGTAGCCCCAGGGTGCCAGGACCCCAACCCCTTCAAGGGCTCAGCAGGCGGTAGCTGAGGCACTGGACCGCAGGGCTGGGTGGGGTTTTCCTGAGCTGTCAGGAGTCTTTCTGGAGAATCAAAAGAATGACTCAGAAACCATCTCAAAATTGGTTTGTGGATGTAATTGTGTACAGTCATTAAACTGGGCAAAAAAAGTCTAGCATTCCTTAACCTGGGCTCTCCAAGGAGGAAGTATCTCTTAGTGTGTTCTGTTTATTCTTATCTCTAATCATGATTGGTATAATTTCATGTTGTAGCATTAAGTCTTAATGGAATTGAAAGCTTGGAAACACAGCTACAACAATTTCTTTAAGATACAGCATTTTGGAGCCAAATTCAGTAATAACTTGTAGCTTTGTGTTTAGGAAAGAAATGTTTCTGAATAAGGGAACCAAGGAAGAAAGTTTGAGTGAGTTTTTTTTTTGGGAGGCATCGGGGAAAATTGGGGTATGGTTTGTCTTCTTTCTGTTTTAACTTAATTTTAAACTAGGCATTACATTAATTTGGTTCAAAAGTAAACCAATGTGTGTACATTATACATATAAAATACGTATTTTAAAATAATATATAAAAGTTTATATAATATAAATATATCAGCGAAGTTTACTGGCCTCCAACTTCTCAGCCCTGAATACCTCATTCTAAAATCTTATTTTTGCAAGGGCAAAATGAGATAGTTCAGGGCTAGGAACTGGGAGGCTAGAAATTTTAAAATTAGCCGGGAGTGGTGGTACGCGCCTGTGGTCCCAGCTTCTCGGAAGGCTGAGGTGGGAAGATTGCTTGAGCCAGGTCAAGGCTGCAGTGAGCCCTGATTGCTCCACTGTACTCTAGCCCCTGGCGGGCTGTGAGACCCCTTATCTTAAAAAAAAAAAAAAAAAGGCTGGGCACAGTGGCTCACACCTGTAATCTCAGCACTTTGGGAGGCCAAGGCAGGCGGATCACCTGAGGTCAGGAGTTTGAGACCAGTCTGGCCAACATGGCGAAACCCTGTCTCTACTAAAAATACAAAAATCAGCCAGGCGTGCTGGTCCAGCTACTCAGGAGGCTGAGGCAGGAGAATCACTTGAACCCAGGAGGTGGAGGTTGCAGTGAGCCAAGATTACGCCACTGCACTCCAGCCCGGGTGATAGAGCGAGACTCTTCAAAAAAAAAAAAAAAATTCTTTTAATAGACCCTGTTTCCCTTTTCCTAACCCACCTGAAGGGCAGGCTGTAGGAATTAATTTTCATACAGTAAGAGAAGCAGTCAATGAGTGGGGAGGTTGTGGGGACTCAGACTGGCCGGGGCACCCTGGGGAGGTCAGCCATGGTCTTGAGTCTCTCTTGGCAGATCTTCGGTTGCCCACTTGCAGCATTTCTGATTTCACTGTATTCACAGCTAAACTTTATGACAAAATAGACATACAGGAGCATGTATGGCACATGTATGTAAACTTGTGATAACACATGTATGTCTCCTGCCCAGGTAGAGGGGACATAACCCAGGACCTTGAGAGCGTCCTGACCCTTCCAGTCTCTGAGCTGTGTGTGACTCTCCCTTGCCTTGCCTTTCGTCAAGACTTCCTAGGCACATCTCCCTAAACGCTATGTGGTTCCATCTGGCATCCTTTGACGTTAACACCGATAAAATTGTTTTGTAGCTGTCTGTGGTCCTGGTTTAAGGAAATCAATGGTTCTCAGATTGAAAGCATCAAAAGAAAAGCCTGAATGTTATTTCCTTCTTAAACTTAGAGGCACTTTTCAAGTTAAGACAGGAACTTTCTTGAGTGTCACCTGTTGAAGGAAGTTAAAGATTCTGTTTTGTCTTGTTTGGTTTGGTTTTAGATTTGGAACTTGGCCACAAATCGCCTCACTTTTCTAAACTCTTTCAAAATGAAAATGTCCGTGATTTTAGGAATCATTCACATGACTTTTGGAGTAATTCTGGGAATATTTAACCACTTGTAAGTACAGATTTTTTTTAAGCAATATTTATAAACCAAACTTGGCATTTCTTCAGTTTTGCTTCTTGTTGGTGACTGTATTTATTGGGTAAGGGGCAGCCAATATGATGTTGTATTTACATGATTCTGTTGAAGTTATTTAGATTTTCTGTGGTTTCAGCAATTCATTCAGCAAATATGTATTTATCGAGCACATAGTAGTGCCAAGTGCTGTTCTAGGCTCTAGGAGTTCAGCAGTGAGGAGGGCAGAAAAAAGTTATTGCCCCAGTGGAGCTTCCATTCAAGTGAGGGAGACATGTGACATGTGCATTCATGTCGATTTCTAGAAGGGGTGCTTGTCATATTCCTTTTTTATTTTACAAATAAAAAATCTTTTTGTTTTTACTTTATTAGAGCTAGTATATGAAAAGTAAGAGATGGTGTCATTTTTCTCTAACTAGACCTGTTCATTCTGATCTCTAAACATAATCTGTATAATTTGATGCTATAGCTTTAAGTCACTATAACTGGAGTTTTGAAAAACTTATAACAATGTAAGACACAGCATTTTGGAGCCAGATTCACTAATATTATGTAGCCTTACTTTAAGGAAGGAAATTTTTCTGAATAAGGGAACTAAGGAAGAAAGTTTGAGTGAGATTTGACCGCAAAAACTGTAGTAGTTTTGGCCGACCTCACATCTCTTCCTCGTAGATGTATCTGGACACTCAGATGTATCTGGAGTCATCATATGAGAAATGATGTTATTCTGAAATTCGCTTTATAGTTTAATTGCAAAGAGTTTAATTTACTTTTTTTAACTTAGGCTGATCTTGTTCATGGGTTGATTGATTCCTTTTCTTTCCTAGGCACTTCAGGAAGAAGTTCAACATTTACCTGGTTTCCATCCCAGAACTTCTCTTCATGCTCTGTATCTTTGGATACCTTATATTTATGATTTTCTACAAGTGGCTGGTTTTTTCAGCAGAAACCTCCAGAGTTGCTCCCAGCATTCTGATTGAATTTATTAACATGTTTTTATTCCCAGCCAGTAAAACAAATGGCCTTTACACAGGGCAGGTGAGTCATCTTTCCACTCTCATGAACTTGACGAAAGTATTCCCAAGAGCCTTTTATTCTGAGCAGTAGAAGTGTTGGGGTGATCTCCACGGACTCCCAGGAGCCTGGAAAGGCTGCTTCTGTCTCTGCGTGTGTCATCACTGGAGGATGCCAGTCCAGCTCGACTGCTGTGTGCAGGCAGCATGAGCAAACTTGCTGCCACTCAGTAGCCATCAAAACGAGTAGGAAGAGGCCAGGCACAGTGGCTCATTTCTGTAATCCCAGCACTTTGAGAGGCCAAGGCTGGCGGATTGCTTGAGCCCGTGAGTTCGAGACCAGCCTGGGCAACACAGCAAGACCTCATATCTACAAAAAATACAAAAATTTGCCAGGCATGATGGCTGCACCTGTAGTCCGAGCTACTTGGGAAGCTGAGGCAGGAGGATCGCTTGAGCCCAGGAGGTCCAGGCTGCAGTGAGCCGTAAATGCACCACTGCACTCCAGCCTGGGTGACAGAGCAAGACCCTGTCTCAAACCAAAACCAAAACCAACAAAACTGGTGGGAAGAAAATGCATTACCAGAGGGATCCTGAGGGCTGCCCAGTCCCCCCATTTAGAAGGGACCACCTGGATCACAGCACATGGACGCTTTCAAAAAATGAGCTTTCCTCTCACTGTGCATTTGTGTGATGTCACAGTGGGCTCTAAGGGCTGACTGCTCTGCCTGGAGGCCCCGCTCTGCCGTTTCCTCAGGATGGAGCTTTGAGCAGATGACTAACTTCTCTCTGCCTCCGTTTCGTCATCTGTAAAATGGGACTAAAAACAGGAGCTGGTTCATAGTGTAGCGCACATGTGTCCAAAGTGCGTACGAACGTGCTTGCACAATCCAGCTACTCAGTAAATGTCAGCATTTGCCATAGTTCTTACCCACCTTACATTGAGGGTCTTTCTGCTGTGAGCGCCATGGCACCTCCTGCCCACAGATGCTGGTCCAGACATGGCTCACCACGTTGTCCAGTGTTTGTGAGGACGTCTGGGGAAACCCTCCCAGTCGGTGGTATCAGAGCCTGTGTTCCACCTGAGCCGTGTTTTGGTTTTTCATCGTGTTGACCTGTGAATGGAGCATTTGGTTTTGTTTTTCACATTCAATATTGGGTGCTGGAAAGTTTTAAGTCAGATTTGAAGCTCAACTTACGGAACTTTGGCCTCGTTGACGAGATGCATATTTGCGTTCTTTTTGAACTTTTTGTTTCTGTTTTTTTTGTTTCTCTTGTTTATGATTTTTAAGAATTGTATTTTATCATTATTTTATTGAAGCTTTGTACAATGGCATAGATACCACACATAAATGCAGGGGCGTTCAGTGGGCACAGGTGCTGTGGACGGAAAGATCAAGGAAGGGCAGCTACCTTTCTTTAGCACCTGCCGCATACCTGAGAGTGTGCTTTCCTTACTTAGTGTTTCTTAATTCTCACAATAGCCCCAGGAGGCAGGTGGTGTCATCCCCTGTTACTGATGATAACTGGTGGCTCAGGGCAGTCCTGGTCACTCAGCAGTCTGTAGGGCCAGGCTGTTAACTTAGGTCAGCCTGGCTCCAGCCCAGGACTTCTGATGTGGCTCTGCCTGTGGCCGCCACCTTTCTCGGCATTTCAAGAGGTTCATCGTGTTGATGGTGTGTAGATAATACAGCTTTGTGCCTGAGTAGCACACAGAGCTCTAGGAACCTGTTTTTGATGAGGGGCGACCATAGAGAGTGATAAGCTTGGACAGCACAGTGTCCTGTCCAGACCCTGGAAAGCCATGCAGACTGCTGTGGCTGTGTAAGCCTGAGTGGGTTTTGCTTTTGATTTAGCTTTAAGTAACTATAAGTCTTCGTTTTTCTAAGGAAGTGTTTTTGGTTTTGTTCTGAATTCTCTTCCACGATTTTCTGTGTGTGGAGGTAAATCCACTTGCTTCACACTCATAGTCCTCAAACAGTCTTTATAATCATCAGATAACAGGAAAACAGAACCAAGAATATAAAAAATATTCTGCTTGTGCTTATACTTTCTCATTTACAGTGTTTACAGAAAATGATTAGTTGGAGTTTGACTCTCTTTAGAATTTTTGTAAAGTTTCCTTGCTGGTCTAAAACAAAATAATGCTTTACCACAGGGTCATTAATGTTATTCATCAGTTCTAGAATTCAGCTATGAGTTTAGGAAAAGAAAACCCGCTGGCAAGTGTAGCTGGCTGGCATTTACTGAATGTTCCTCGCGTGGAGACATTGTTTGATCTTTCCTGATTTCATCGTGTGCTGCTGACTCTGCAGGCAGGCCTTCACGTTTTAATCGGGTTTCTCACCTTCTGCCCTAACAGGAGTATGTCCAGAGAGTGCTGCTGGTTGTCACAGCATTGTCTGTCCCCGTCCTCTTCTTGGGAAAGCCACTGTTTTTGTTGTGGCTTCACAATGGGCGTAGTTGCTTCGGGGTGAACCGGGTAAGTGTGGGTTTGGATGCATTTACAACTGTGAGCAAAGCCTGCTTTCTGTTATACAAGGATTGGTGTAGAAAACACCGCCTGGAGGGTCCCTGTCTCTTGATTTAAAAGCCAAAGCTCCCTTTATTTAAAACATTGATGTTGGCTGGGCGTGGTGGCTCACACCTATAATTCCAGCACTTTAGGAGGCCAAAGCGGGCAGATCACTTGAGCTCAGGAGTTTGAGACCAGCCTGGGCAACATGGCGAAACCCTGTCTCTACCAAGAATACAAAAATAAGCCAGTGTGGTGGTGTGCACCTTTAGTCCCAGGTACTCGGGAGGCTGAGGTGGGAGGATGGCTTGAGCCTGGGAGGCAGAGGTTGCAGTGAGTTGTGATCGCGCCACTGCACTCCAGCCTGGGCAACAGAGCAAGACTCTGTCTCAAAATAAATAAGTAAATAAAACATGGATGTTGAAAGAGCCTGCTGTGTCCAGAGCCTGTGGAGACCCGCCCTGCTGGTGTGAACTACAAGCTTATTAGGAGTTTAACTCAGTCCTTCAGTTCAGATGGGCACAATTTAAATGCCTTTTTCCATATTCTTCTTAATTTCTTCTTTAAGATTTTCTTTTTTCTTTTCTTTTCTTTCTTTCTTTCTTTTTTTTTTTTTTTTTTTGAGACTGGAGTCTTCCTCTGTTGCCCAGGCTGGGGTGCAGTGGCACTATCTCAGCTTACTGCAACCTCTGCCTTCCGGGTTCAAGCAGTTCTCTTGCCTCAGCCCTCAAATAGGGGGACTACAGGCACCCATCACCACGCCCTGCTAATTTTTGTATTTTTAGTGAAAGACGGGGTTTTGCCATGTTGCACAGGCTGGTCTCGAACTCCTGACCTCAGGTGATTCACCTGCCTCGGCTTCCCAAAGTGCTGTGATTACAGGTGTGAGCCACTGTGCCTAGCCTAAAGAACTTTTTTATTGGCAAAGAGCTGAATCATTAAGAGAAACAAAGAAACTATACAAGTTTGGTTTTGTCACAACCTTGTGGTTTTACAGGCACTGACTCTGTGCTCTTTTGGTTGTTAGAGTGGCTACACACTTATAAGGAAAGATAGTGAGGAAGAAGTTTCACTGCTGGGAAGCCAAGATGTAGAAGAGGGAAATCACCAGGTGGAAGATGGATGTAGAGAAATGGCATGTGAAGAGGTAAATCTTTTCAACTGCTATTGATAAACTTAGATAAGTAACCAAGCTTCCATAGAGATAATCATGTTAAGATAATATTTAATCATCTTAAAAAATGGTTAAGAAAATGGGACTTCCAGCCTCCACAACTATGAGAAACCAGCGCTTTCCAAATGCTGTTTGATGATAGAGTTGGTGGCATTATATGAGTTCGGGTCATTTTGTCCTTTCACTTCTCCAGTGGGATTTCTGCTGTTATATTGAGTTATGATTGGAGTGACTTAAGGTGCCATGAACATTGCTTTCAGAAGCTTCTTGGGTCAGTCAGAACTTTTCCATAGTTGCAAGAAATAGAGACCCAGTTTTTCTGATTGTGAAGGGATTTTACTGGCTCA